>NC_136067.1:1477994389-1478581889 GCF_964261635.1 Lissotriton helveticus
TGCTAAATCACCCTGCTGACTGAAACTCAAGCTGGAGTGGCAACACGCTGTGGCATGCCGGTGTGCTATGGTGCTCCCAGTAAGCTGAGCTGCTTGCTACAGTGTAACAATAGAATTTTCACGACACTGCGGCGCATTACTTGATTACATAACTGACGTAAGGAGAGGCAGTGCCCGATGCCATCCCTACTACCATGACATCAGCCAGGTAACAGGTCAAGACATGAGTTTTGTGACACTGAGAGGCAGGACATCCTGCTGCTGTCTGCGGTGGCACAAGTGGGTTGCTGCACAGCTCACTGTGAGATTCTGCAGCAAGGACAGCGCTGCTTGCACCGCCACAGTAAAACTTTAAAATCAATGATCCCTGCAACTGAACCGGACCCAACCCCAAAGACTGTGGATCCTGCTGGAGTCCAGAGCATACCACTGTGCAGGCTGCTCAGCTGCGGAGTCTGAATCATGCCAGGGCCGAGGCGGTGCACTTGCCATGGGAGTCATTGTGGCTATGAGGCGGCAGTAAACTAATTACTGCTTGCCTAGCAAAGTAAGTGAGTCAGTGCCGGAATGTGTATATTCTCTCACTTTAGAATAAAAAAATCCTTTTATAATAAATAGTGAATAGCGCTTGGCTGTCAGCTGCCTCCCCTGTGTTACAGCTGAAGTTCTGCAGTCACACAGTCTCAGACAGTCTAGTCTGTCTGTGGTCTGTGGTCACTGTAGACTGTCTCTAATGCTGCAAAATAGTATTCCGTAAGTGCCATCTACAACGCCACCACAGGGCAGCCATGACAGATTAGTTTCAATATTTCCAGGGCACTCACCAGTAAGGTTACCACCTGTTTGGAGTGGATGGGTGAAGGGCGAGTGGTTCATTGGCAGTTCTGATGGTAAACTTGTTGTAATCTGCCTCTTCCTTCCCCTGGTACTTTTCCCCCTGTTGTTCTCCTCCTACCTTTCCCAGTTGGTCCCTCCCCTCTTCCCCCGTTCCCTCCACTTCAGTGGTACGTTCCTCCAGAGTTCACTGTGGAATGTTGAACACCCTGTCAGTACAGAGAGTGGACGACAGAATAAAGACGTTGAACTTACCTTGCTTCTGAGTTTCATCATTATTACAACAAACTCATGTTAAACAGCAACACTTTTCTGCATAGCCAAATCATGTTCATGCACCTAGAATATTGTTTGCTCAATAGAACTATCGACAAGCTACACCACAAACATTTGCTATATCATCGACGCGCACCCAATACTGTGCCACTACCTACCCTACCAAGATAAAAATGGCAATCACCCTTCATCCTTCTCGCCCCCCTTCCAATTGCTATATCCATTCCTACTGTGGCAACAGGTTCTAGGCAAAAGGTAGCATCACGCTCAGACTTTTGTTTGCCCATTTTGTGACTACGCTTTCTATATCTGTGACAAAGACCTGCCATTACCACTTCCGACTCCTTCCATGCCACTGCTGTTCCAGTCCTGGGCTTTTATTACAAATCATTATAATCTAGTATGCTGGACCAATGGCAGAAAACCAAGATTTCAATCTCCAAAATACATTAATTTCTTATGAGAAATCCCAGGGCTGGAAGTGTACCTTTGCGAGACTGAGCAAGGTAACAACTGTACCTTGACCCTCCAAGTACAGCAAGCAGGATTGTGATGTGCATACTTTTACAAAAGTGCATTATACACAATGTTAAGAAGTGGACGCGTCACAATCGAGGGAAAGGCTTTATTTAATATCATGGTTACACATTTGTTTAATAGTACGATCAGGTTAGAATGACACTAAGTTAGTTCCATTCCATTGCTAGTGCTTTGCAGCAGTTTTAAGATCTTCTTAGTTTCTTGTTGCTCAAATGGGTGTAATTTCTGATATTTACATGTTTCCCTCATCTTCATTGCTTGGTTTTTACTTGCGAGAAAGTGTCACTAACAGTCGTTGAAATGTCACTCATAATTACAGATAAATTCTGAAAATATCACATATAGCAATCTGAAACTTTGGCAGCCATGTGTGAATGACAACCGGAATTACAACTAACAATACAGAAAATGCTGATTCAGAATTTGGAGGGATACCCATTACAAGCTCCTTCCAAAATGCACATGGTATGCATTTATAAACCGGTTCAATAATTTGCAAACATTTTTCAAAATTGTTAACGACCATTCCAAAATTGTTTTCAGCGACTGCAAAGCATTTGATTTAGCGAATCAAAAGCTTTGTGACTGTTAAAAAACAAATACAACTGGCTCGTTGCATTTTTTGAAGCTGCACACATTGTGATAGGTAATTTGAGATGGGAGAAAGCAGCTGAATAAAAAAATTGTGCACATCTTGTAATTTTGAATCAGGCGCAAATACTTGTCTGAATCAAAATTGGGCTGATGGGGTATTAAGGATGAAAACTATATCCTGGGCATGTTTTCCAACTCTTGAGTTCCGGCTTCAAGTGTCTACTTGACACCACAGTTACATAAACTTCAAGGGCCCTATCATGATTTAGTTTTCTGGCGTACCACAGAGTCAGTTGCCTGTTTTATGCATCTGCAATTTGTAAAGTGAATTCATTTAACCAGATATGTCTCTGGAGTAAGTGATTTATATTCAGATAGTAACGTTTAGAAACAGTAAAAAAGGTTCCCGAGTTATGTTGTGTCAAAATAAAGCCCTAACTCCGAAAAATTTTAGATGAGTGAATTCACTTTATGCCCCTCAAACGCATAAAACAGCACTCGGCTCGGAGTTGTGCCACAATAGCCTATCATTATATGGGCCCACGTGTGCATGCAAAAGGGAGAGCTTGATAAAGCACTGAGCACAGTCATCACAAATGTCCACCACTTGAAGCTGTCTAGTAATGGGAAATGAGTTTGACTGAGGAGTTTTGCTTGCCAGTGGACTATAGTTTATGTCTGGAGAAAAGCCTGATCAGAGGTAAAACGCTTATTTTAAATGGATCTTTAGTTTACAGAATACTGTTGTTATTCACAGCTTTAATTGTTGTACAGTAGCACTCATACACTTTGCCTCTCTTAGAAATAAATACTTTAACTTCCAGAAGCCTGTATTAAAAAAAACCAGAACAGAACAAATGGAAAAAATACTATTTTCAACCACATCAAAATTAGATAAAACATCAATTTAGATTTAATCAACTGAGACTCAATTACATATTTTACAGCATAACTTTTTCATTTTTTAACTGATATTGTTTACACCTTAATTCCACTACTTTAGCAAGTGATCAGTCCTAAGGTATATATATATATATATATATATATATATATATATATATATATATATTACAGGAGACTCTGCAATCCCTTTCTAAACACCCATCTAAAACTTCTTCCTAATTGAGTACTTGTGAGGCACCCATCGCCATAACTCAACTATAATAAGTTATTACAGCTCTGTTCTGACATCACAATGCCTGCTGCCAACACCAGCAGCCAGGTGAAAGGCAGGCAAGGTCACAGAGCAGCTGATTAAAGCACTGAAAATGAAACATTACTTTTCTTTCTTCTGCTCTATTTTTCTAGTTTACAGTGGCAAACAGAAAGAAAACATTTATTTTCTGCACTCTCTAGGTAATTATAGAAAAGTTAGAATCTTTCTGCATGCTTCTACACATCCCCAGCTGCTGCAGCTTTTTTGTCTTAAACTGACTTGTATTGAACTGTTTCTAATACCTTTATGCAACAAATATCTAACAGGTTTGTGATGGGTTTAATTTTGTACTAGAGTTTCTATTTTTAGTCTTCATGTTTGCAAACATGCTCTCTCTTTCTTATGAAAGAGCTATGCACCAATGTTTTATGGAGCATGCTGTAAAGGTGATGGTGTGACCATGTTTTATATGGGATAAAGTACCCACTGCTATACATAATAAGGATTTTGAAGTCACCTCAGAGTTTCATACCTTTATTGAAGAACTCAATGGTTAGGGAACTCTTCCGTGACGTGCAATATCCTTATAATGTACAGCAGGTGGTACTTAATCCTTTATATAATAAAAAAAATAAACAATTCAGATGAATTACAATGAAAGGTTACATCAATGTAAACCATACAGTGGTGCTCTGTTGCCTTAGTAGACCAAAAATACACATGACAGATAAAAGTTACATCACAAGCCACCACACCATGAAAAATATAGTTACTTTGGTACTCAACCCTTAGACTTTCCTCGAATTCACATACACACCTTTCCCAAAAATCACTTCTAAAGCGCATCGTAACAGTAACTCCACTACAATGGGTGCAGAGGAAGTAAAAAAACACACACATGTAAACTTGTGTTATGGTAGTAAATACATAAAGACAAACTCACAGTCATGCTTTGATGACAGATAGACTTCTGAAAGACACGGTTCCAGTAAGGAATCTTTCCTTCGGTCAAGATAAAGGGTGCCTTGAACTCTAGGGCAAGCAAGAACAAAATGGCTCCCTGACCACTGGCTGAGTAGTAAAAAAAATAAACGCAGTGATAAGGTTGCTGAGGCCCCCTCAGGCCTCTAGACCCCGGTGCCACCGCACTTTAGATAGTAACGCCCCTGCTTTCCTTTAAAGAAAGTGCACATATCATATCTAGGGTGACCAACTGGCATTGGTGCAAATTCAGGACGGTGAGTGTACAAATTCAGGACAAAGGGTCAAAATTCAGGACACAAATTCAGGACAGGAGGCCAAAATTCAGGACAAAACTTCAGGACAAAACTTCAGGACAATAGGTACGTTTTACAGACACATCAGAGGTTGCGCAATAGTATATAAGTAAGCCCAGCCATTTCCAAACATATTCAACCATTTGCAAACCTATCCATCATGTATCCTTCCATCTATCATTTCACTCATCCATCCCTTCATCCATCCCCTCCTCCATCCTTTCACTCATCCTTCATTATCCATCCATCCATCCATCCACCCCTTCACCCTATCCATCTGTACACTTATCCATCCACTCTTCATCCCATCCATCCATTCACTCATCCATTCAGCCATTTACCCTTTCACCAATCCAGCCATCCTTTCACTTACTAATCCTTCCACCCATCCACTATTTTAGTCATCCATCCATCCTCCCTTTCTCTCTCCATCGACCCTTTCACTTAGCCATCCTTCCTTCCATCCATCCATCCACCCATCCATCTATCTACTCATCCACTCAGGAATCCATCCATTGACCCTATCAATCATCCATCTATCATTTCACTCCTTCACACATCTATTCATCCTTTTGTCCATCTACCCTCCCTTTCACTCACTCATCCATCCTTACATCCACCCTTTCACTCATACGTCCAGTCATTCACCCTTGCACTTATCAATCCAGCAATCCATCCATCATTTCACTCATCCACCTACCCACCCATCATCCACCCAACCATCCACTCACCCACCATCCACCCACCCACTCATCCATCCTTTCACCCACCCACCATCCAATCCACTGATCCATCTTTTCACCCACCCACTATCCACCCACCCACTCATCCATCCATCCATCCATCCATCCTTTCACCCACCCACTCATCATCCATCCATCCTTTCACCCACCGACTCTCCATCCATCCATCCTTTCACCCACCCATCATCCATCCATCCATCCATCCATCCATCCGTCCGTACTTCCCCTCATCATCCATCCTTCCCCTCATCATCCATCCATCCTTTTCCCTCATCATCCATCCATCCTTTTCCCTCATCATCCATCCATCCATCCTTCTACCCACCCACTCATCATCCATCCACCCATCCCCTCATCATCCATCCATCCATCCTTCCCCTCATCATCCATTCTTCCCCTCATCATCCATCCATCCATCCATCCTTTCACCCACCCATCCATCCTTCCCCTCTATCCATCCCCTCATCCATCCCCTCACCCATCCATCCATCCCCTCACCCATCCATCCTTCCTTCCCCTCATTCATCCATCCTTCCCCTCATCCATCCATCCTTCCCCTCATCCATCCATCCTTCCCCTCATCCATCCTTCCTTTCATCCATCATCCATCCTTCCCCTCACCCATCCATCCATCCCATCCATTTATCCTTCCCCTCATCCATCCATCCATCCATCCATCCATCCTTCTCCTCATCCATCCATCCATCATTCCCCTCCATCCATCCTTCTCCTCATCCATCCATCCTTCCCCTCCATCCATCCATCCTTCCCCTCATCCATCCATCCTTCCCCTCCATCCATCCATCCATCCATCCTTCTCCTCATCCATCATCCTTCCCCTCATCCATCTTTCCCCTCATCCATCATCCAGCTACCCTTCTACCCATACATCCAGCTATTTACATTTTCTCTCCATCCTTCCCCTCACTCATCCATCCTTTCACCCACCCCCTCATCATCCATCCACCCATCCCCTCATCATCCATCCATCCATCCTTCCCCTCATCATCCATTCTTCCCCTCATCATCCATCCATCCATCCTTTCACCCACCCATCCATCCATCCTTCCCCTCACCCATCCATCCATCCCCTCACCCATCCATCCTTCCTTCCCCTCATCCATCCATCCTTCCCCTCATCCACCATCCTTCCCCTCATCCATCCTTCCTTTCATCCATCATCCATCCTTCCCCTCACCCATCCATCCATCCCATCCATTTATCCTTCCCCTCATCCATCCATCCTTCTCCTCATCCATCCATCCTTCCCCTCCATCCATCCATCCATCCTTCTCCTCATCCATCCATCCTTCCCCTCCATCCATCCTTCTCCTCATCCATCCACCCTTCCCCTCATCCATCCATCCATCCTTCCCTCCCCTCATCCATCCATCCTTCCCCTCCATCCATCCATCCTTCTCCTCATCCATCATCCTTCCCCTCATCCATCTTTCCCCTCATCCATCATACAGCTACCCTTCCACCCATACATCCAGCTATTTACATTTTCTCCCCATCCTTCCCCTCACTCATCAATCCATTCATCCTCTCTCATTATCCATTTATTCAATCTTTCATTCATCCATTCACCCTTTCACTAATTTATCCAGCCATTCACCCATCCATTCACTAACTTACTCGCCCACCTTTCCATATTAATTTTGAGCTGAGCCCTTTTGAGAAGAGGCCCATCAAGAACTTCACCCTCGCTGCAGGGGCCGTTCCAGGACTGGGACAGAAGCCACCCAGGGCGGAGACAGGATCCACCACAGGGGGGGGGGCAAGAGCCATCACAGGTGGGGTTGGACTGGAGCCACAACATGGGGGGACAGGAGCCATCACAGGCGGGGGGGGAGGTGGACTGGAGCCATCACTGAGGGGAGGGCAGGAGCCATCACAGGAGAGGGAACAGGATCCACCAGGGTGGGCACAGGGGTGGGCATGCAGTATTCTAGTATCATTTTGGGCTCCTCGCCCAAGACAACGAGAAGACAGGCTCTGTGTCCAAAATGAAATCCCCCGCTGTGATGTACAGTACTTACAGGAGATACTCTAAGAGAACTGATTGAACTGATTGTCCTCCATACTTTGTTAATCAGTGTGGGTGCGATTGTGCCATTTCTTTATTTTCTTACATTATAGACTGCATGTTTGAAGAACCGAGGTTTGCTTACAATTTAGTGACAGTAATTACGCTCAGAACCACGTGCTGCCTCGGTGTAATCAGGGGTGTAATCTGGCCGAGTCTAGGATGTTTGGGGCCCTGGGTAGAAATGGAATGTGTGAGCCCCCCTCTAAATAGCAGAGACATGACACATTCAGGGCTGTTTGCATGTAAATAGATGTCGCTGCTCCTGAACCTGCAGCCCCTCCCTGTCAGTCACCTTCGAAGCACCTCTTAACAGGTCATCAAGGGCTGAAGGTGTGAGGGATGCCCCCCCCCCCTCTCAGTCACCTTCGAGCACCTCTTAACAGCTCATCAAGGGCTGGGGGTGTGAGGGGCGCCATCCCGCTGCGCCTCTCCAATGCTGCTGAGTATCTGAGGAGCTTTGGTGCAGCATCGGAGTGAAGAAGGGAGGTGGGTGCAAGCTGTGCCGGCTTTAGGGTGGGGCAACCGGTGCCCTGTTAAAATGACGGACAAATGGCGTCCGTTAAAGAATCCTTCACGGACAATGGACAGACGGACGAAATTACGGACTGTCCGTGAAATTTACGGATGGTTGGTCACCCTAATCATATCCCCTCCATCGCCCCGCCGCACGTGTGATACTGCGAGCAGGGATAGCGAGCAGCCTGTCTATGAAACGGCATTATTTCTGAGAGCGGAGCCATCCACGCTGTGATTGAGTAACGCACAACAGCATAGCCTGGGGTTGTTTTGTTTCATTTCCCCTCGCTGGTCAGGGCTTTTAGAGGTGCTTCTGGCCAGAACTAATGGGTGATAGATGGGCGCGAGAAAGGCAAACACGTGGGCGAAACCTGCTTCACCTCTCCAATTGTGTTCAGGGAGAAGCCTGGCAATTATGCGGCAGCTGGGTAGACCCGAAGATAATTTCACGTATAGTAGGAAATAGTGTCAACAACAAAAAAAGCTTCATAATAGCAGTAATGTGATTAGGAGGTTCACGAGCTACGCATTTCTGATATCAGGAAGCTTGGAGCAGGGATCACGCACAAAACATAGATAAGAAATGTTCTGTCATTTTGTAGCAGGGTGTGCAAAACCTTTCATTTTGCAAATGTATTGACATGTTACTCAAATTCATCTATATGATGGCTGTGTGTATCAAATCAAGTGGGAAATGGCATGACACATCCCTTGTGCGGTGCGACTAGAGGTGGGCAAGACAACAAATTAAAAGGGAGAGCGGAGGCTGAGCCGTGCCAGGGCACTGGCTCTAAGAGACCGGGCACGAACTGAGCCCTGAAAATATTTAGCATGCAACAAGCCGAACATGAAAAGGTAAACATTTAAAACAAAGTACATTTCTGCAACATTCAAAAGCTTTTCAACTTAGTAAATCAGATTGTATCACTGAATTGAGAGGTATTTCTTTAAAGTGATAGTAACGTCTCCTGCCTGAGTTGGGCATACCCTAAGGATGCCAGTAATGGAAACTACTCCGTCTCCATAGAGGGCACACTCCTTTGATGGCCCAACAGAGTAAGGGCCATCGCAGGTTTGGACATTTGACTGCACACCCAATTTAGGGGGATATTTACAAGCCCCTATCGCCACCACAGTGACGTTGTGGTGTTGATAGGGGCTTCGCCTTATTTACAATGCAGTGTTATGCCACTTAACATGGTTAAAAACTGCCTTGTAAATAAGGCACCCTTTAATGTTGTACTTAGTGTGAAAGGGGAGGGCAATGGGTGTTGCAGTGGGTGTTCTACCGCAACACCCATTGATTTTGACTCTGCCCCCTATTTACATGGGTGGCGTAAATAGGAGGCAGCGCCAAAATTAAGAACATGGAAAACCTTGTCTTAACCTGGCACAACGAAGAGAAATGCTTTATTTCTCCT
This sequence comes from Lissotriton helveticus, assembly GCF_964261635.1. NCBI lineage: Eukaryota > Metazoa > Chordata > Amphibia > Caudata > Salamandridae > Lissotriton > Lissotriton helveticus. The sequence goes on from NC_136067.1 coordinate 1,478,003,839, forward strand.
CGTTTTTGTTGTTTCTATGTTTGCTGCCTTGTGCAGCACATTTAGAAACAGCAAACTGCCATTGATGTGTATGTACAGGAAGGATACCCTTACTGAACATAAACAATCTTTAAAAAAAAGACATTTTGCAGCACACTATGGTGCAAGGGTGCCTGCGTTGGTGCTAGGCAGCTGAACTCTGCACCAGCTCTAGGGGAATTGCAGGAAAGCGCTGAATTCTTGTGAATATGACGCATTCCTGCATTTTCAGAATGGAGAAGCATGACGTTAGCCATGTTTGCTTAATGCCACGCTTCTCCATTCTGTTGTAAATATGCCCCTTAGAGTGGGCGGTCAAACAGTACATTTTTACTCTCCCTTACCGCCATGAAAAATGAGTTGATAAGGGACAATTACAACATTTAATTTACCCCCACACCATGGAATAAAACTGCCATAGTGTGGGGGTCATTAGTTTTCGTTTTTTCGATACCAAACTCCTGCTTTGTAATTTTGTTTTTGAAAGCACAACAAATTGTTAAAAGTTTGACGGGCCACAGTCATGTTTCACGGAGTCATCTGCCAAACTTTTAACTCCTGTCTTATTTACAGTAACTGCTGAGATGGTGGTTCCGGGTCATGACTAGAGTTTCCACTGGGCTGCTGAACATCTCTAAATCCATGGAACAGGCACTCCGTTAGGTAGGCAGACTTTTTTCTCCATTCCCCTGACAGAGTACATTGTGTACTCCATGTCTAAATAAGGTTCATCCATAACCATAAACGTATACACATTGCTGCCCTGCCCTAATAACAATGCTATCAGTGAACTAACAGGTAAGTCAGGTATGAAAATAAGTATTTGCTTAGGATCCCACAATTTGGTCAAGCAGGCCAGTCGTGAGTGATGCTAGGTTTTCCAGCTTTTCCCAGTGCAGTTAAACCTCTAGATGGGCTTTCTTTCTGACATGAAAGGTTAATGTTTTGTCCTTGATTCTTGGAGGATGAGATTAGAGCGTGGGTGACAAGAAGAATCCAGGTTTTCTTTTTGCCAGTTTTACATTGCACAAACCTTGCCAAAGGCCATAACGTCGTTTCACAACAGACAGACTAAGTGAGATGCATTTTTGTTTTTGGCACAGGGCGTTTTCCAGAAATTCATGGGATGCTGAGCCAAGACTGAGATTGAAAACTAATCTCCCTAGTTACATGGACGGCAACTGTAGTCATTAGCTAAGCACAGCTCAATGGTGCAAGAGGACCTAGAGCTGAACCAGAGCCAGGGGTTTGACTGGAGTCTGGTTTTACCTTCCAATAGCTCCCCAGCCTCTAGCTGACACACGTTGTCCCACGGAATTGAATTACAGACAAATGTGGAGCAATGATTGGTACCAAAGATTACGAAATTCTAATTTACTTGTATGGGTGTAAAAGGTTCTGCACATTACTTTGAAGTTACCTTTTAGTTCTTTACAAAGTACACACCTTTACAATTGAAACAGGAGTGTGTGGGTAGGCAATAATACAAACTTTTTTAATTGTTATAGGTTGTACATTTTTAGATAAAAGCCCAAATGGTCAGGCCTTGGAAAGCTGGAGTAAGTTTTTTTTTAATCACGGACATTTTTCCTAAAAAGAAAAAAACATGCTGCCACTTTACATGGCAGCCAGTTTCCTGCAATAACATTTTCAAATTTAAAAACCATTCAGTGATATATCTTTATCATTGATGACATATTTTTTTTTATAAATAACAAGCCTTTCAGTAATACCAAGTATTTCAATATTATTATTTGTGAAGGACACAAGAATAAATAAAGACCTAACTATGCAATCAAATTGCAGCCAATTACAGTGTTGCAGCGTCATTTGCACTCGTAATAACAAATTCAACAAGCATTGGCATAGCCAATAGGTCTCGCCTTTTGGACCTTATACGTGTGTGACCGTGCAGCACAATATCCTGTATGCCATGCCGCCAGGGATTATAGAGTTATACAATTACTACACACTTTTTTTTTACACAAGGTAAGGAACCATAGAATGCATGTGGGGTAGAAGGAGGGATGGGTAGAGACGGCCAGCAAAACGATGCACTCTTATGGAGTGCATCACAAGAAAATATATACATTTTTAAAATCACCTCGGGCGTGGCCAACACGGTAGGGAAATGGCCGCACACTAGTTGAGCTCCTGGGAGACCGAGCATTTTCCCCCAAAATCTGATAAACTGATCCGTAGGCATGGAGCCAAATTTAGTTAAGAGAAGTCAAATCCCCGAGGGACTTCTCCGGAGTACCGGCAGAGTCGAGCAGATCCCGGAGATCTGAGGATCAAGCTGAGGCGTGTGCTACATAAGAAAGCTGGTAGCCACAGTAATGTTTGGGCCTGATCACGAATGAGAGGGCTGGAGTGTGATGTCGGAGTGCACCCCTCGTAGATACACACTTCAGGTGACCGTGCCGCTGTTCCTGGTCGGGTCACCCAGAACCTCCAGGTGATGTTCTGCCACATAAGAAGAACTGGGAACACACCGAATATCTACGGAAAAGGTGGAGCTGGGGCCACAGTGGGGAGCAGGCCCGGGGAAGAAAAGGTGAAGCGCGTGAGGTGCGGCGACAAGGAGCTCCTTCTACTGTGCAGTATTAATAACTGCAGCATTAATACACCAGCGCACATTCATAAACTCCTTTGTGATCGGGGCGGAGACCCTGGTCGCTGAGGGAGCGTTCGCCCGCGGAGGAACCGCCGGGTGTGAAAGCTGGGACCTCAGAAAATCCGGAGGAGGGAGTGTGGGGTCCGTTATAGTGAGGTTTCCCCTTGTAAGGAACTGAGGGCTCAAGAGAGGGTGAGGCCACAAACACAACGCCCGGTGGTGTGGACCGGGGCTGAAGAAGGAACAACTCAGGTACTGTGAGGCTGAAACAGGGTGCTGCGAGAGGGAAATGATAAGATCCATACTCAGTGAGACTAGAACATACCACTCTGAAGGGATAAGAATAGCACCTGGAACAACAAGAGTGACGAGAAGATGAAACAGACCGTAAATAGCAAGAATTGTCCCCTCGCTGCCATGTGAATGGGTAGTGGGGTGCCTGGCATCGGGCCGGCATTACATAAAAACGGCACCACTCCCTGCTCCTGGTCTAGAGAGTATCAGTTATCAAAATCGGTAAACACCGAGCGGCTTTAGCACAGCACGGGACTACACAAAACAGCATCCGGATAGATCAACCCTCCCACCTAAGGAAAAACCGACAGGCCGTGGCGAATTCTCGCTGAGCAGGTGGCTGGGAGTACCCAGGGAGAGGGACCAACGTCTTAACTAATATATACCGCCCGTCTGAACCAGACATGTCGGGCAATAAAGGAGGGCGCAGAACACATCAAACAAAGCTAGATAAATACGCTCTACAAGAAAATACTGAAGACATGAGCAACCAACCTGAATGAAATGCAGAAAAGAAGGAACTGACATAAATCACATCATTGCGGCCATTAGTAAAGTCTAAACCTCACTGGAAGCAGGTATAGACACAAAGGTGCCATTAATACGAACGGATTTGCACAAATTGGGAGAGAGAGTCCAGGACGTCGAAGATGTAACAAACGTATTAAAAATAGACACCAAGACTTTCCAACAACAAATCCAGAACTTACAAACCACAACTACAACATTATCGGATAAAGGGGACGATTATTGGGGCCGCACCAGGAGGAACAATATAAGAATTATCGGGGTACTAAAGAAGGTGGAGGGGCCAGCGGTGGAGCTTTTTGAGGAGGACTTATTACCAACACACCTGCAGCCCCAAGGTCTGTCAAACTACATTTCCATTGAGAGGGCACATAGAGTCCCGTGGGAGGGGGGGGGGGAGTAAACCTAGGCCAGGAGCCCCTCCAAGACCGATTCTGGCCCGAGTTTTTAATTTCCGCTACGTCATCTTACAAATAACCCGCACAGCTCCAGCGCGATATGAAAATACAGCAATTTCATTCTTTCCAGACTTTACACTCAGTGTACAACGACAAAAGCGAAGCTTCCCCAAAGTCAAGAGGGCGCTCAGAGATAAAGAACTCTAGTACGCAATGTTGTTTACCGTCAAAGACAGTGGAAGCTGAGGGTAATGTCGGGGTTTTCTCTACACCGGAAGACACTTGGGACTGGTTAGAATGATGGCGTACAGCGGTTAAGGTGAAGGCTTTGGAAGACAAAACAGGGAACAGTGCAAGCTGCATGATGAAAGTAGATGCTACACTGGACAATACCAATAAATCAAATGAAGGATCGGACAAAGAGGAATAATCATTTATCCTGAGACTTACTCCAAATGGAGGTTTAATTAATGCAGACCGTTGTGACTATCACAGTGAAGCGTACAAGCTCATGCTGGGCTCGAGTGACTCAAGGGGGGCCTGTGCTCAATCAATCAATCAATCAAAGCATTTGTATAGCGCGCTACTCACCCCGAGGGTCTCAAGGCGCTTGGGGAGGGGGGGTCGGCTACTGCTCGAACAGCCAGGTCTTGCGCTGCTTCCTGAAGGCGAGGTGGTCCTGGGTCAGGCGGAGGTGGGTCGGGAGGGAGTTCCAGGTCTTGGCGGCGAGGTAGGAGAAGGACCTTCCCCCTGTGGTGGCTCTTCGGATGCGGGGGACGGTGGCGAGGGCGTGGCCGGTCGATCGGAGCTGTCGATTGGGAGCGTAGAAATTGAGGCGGCTGTTGAGGTATCCTGGGCCTTGGTTGTGCAGGGCTTTGTGTGCGTGGGTGAGGAGACGGAAGGTGATTCTCTTGTTGACCGGGAGCCAGTGCAGGTCTCTCAGGTGTCCGGAGATGTGGTTGCGACGGGGGATGTCCAGGATGAGTCTTGCTGAGGCGTTCTGGATCCGCTGGAGTCTCTTCTGGAGTTTGGCGGTGGTTCCGGTGTAGAGGGAGTTGCCGTAGTCCAGTCGGCTGGTGACGAGGGCCTGGGTGACCGTCTTCCTGGTCTCGGTGGGGATCCATCGGAAGATCTTGCGTAGCATGCGTAGGATGTTGAAGCACGACGAGGACACGGCGTTGACTTGTCTGGTCATGGAGAGGGAGGAGTCCAGGATGAAGCCCAGGTTGGGTGCGTGGTCTGTTGGTTTGGGTGCGCTGCCCAGGGCAGGGGGCCACCAGGAGTCATCCCAGGCGGAGGGTGAGGATCCCAGGATGAGGACTTCCGTCTTGTCCGAGTTCAGTTTCAGGCGGCTGATCTTCATCCTTTCGGCTACCTCTTTCATCCCTTCGTGTAGGTTGGCTCTGGCTGTGGCGGGGTCGTTGGTGAGGGAGAGGATCAGCTGGGTGTCGTCGGCGTAGGAGATGATGTTGAGGTTGTGCTGGCGTGCGATGGCTGCGAGGGGACTCATGTAGACGTTGAGGAACGCCGCAGATGACTTCAGTGGCTTCTGATCTGAAAGGGGGGAGGCGGACTCTCTGTGTCCTTCCGGCGAGGAAGGAGGTGATCCACTTCAGTGCTTTCTCCTGGATTCCGACGTTGCTGAGGCGCTGTCCTAGGGTACGGTGGCAGACAGTGTCGAAAGCCGCGGAGAGGTCTAGGAGGATGAGGGCCGCTGTTTCTCCGTTGTCGAGCAGAGCTCGGATGTCATCGGTGGCTGCGATCAGAGCGGTCTCGGTGCTGTGGTTGGCCCGGAAGCCAGACTGCGAGAGGTTGAGGGATCCGTTCGTCTCGAGGAAGGCGGCCAGCTGCTTGTTGACGGTCTTCTCGATGACTTTAGCGGGGAACGGTAGCAGCGAGATGGGTCGGTAGTTTTTTAGTTCGGTGGGGTCCGCTGATGGCTTCTTTAGTAGGGCGCTGAGTTCGGCGTGCTTCCAGCTCTCCGGGAAGGTGGCGGTGTCGAAGGAGGTGTTGATAATGTCCCGCAGGTGGGGTGCGATGACAGCGTCGGCCTTGTTGAAGACGTGGTGAGGGCGAGGGTCGGTCAGAGATCCGGAGTGGATGGAGTTCATCGTGCAGACGGTGTCTTCGGTGCTGATCGGGGTCCAGGCACGGAGGGTGGTGGTGGGGGGCGGTGGTTCGGTCATGGCGTGCGTCGGTTGAGTGCTGAAGCTGTTGTGGATGTCCGCGATCTTGTTGTGGAAGTAGGAGGCGAGGGAGTTGCAGAGGTCTTGCGAAGGGGTGATGTCGTTGTTTCCGGCGTTGGGGTTGGAGAGCTCTATAACGATGTTGAAGAGTTCCTTGCTGTTGTGTGCGTTGTTGTCCAGTCGTTCCTTAAATGCAGTTTTCTTGGTGGTGTGGATCAGTTGGTGGTGTTTTCGGGTGGCGAGCTTGAGGGCAGTCATGTTGTCCGGTGTTGGGTCTCTGCGCCAGGCTTTCTCAAGGGCTCTGCAGTACTTCTTCGAGTTCTTGAGTTCGTCGGTGAACCATGGGGCTTTCTTGCAGCCGGGTCTGCTAGGCGGGGTCCTCAGAGGGGCGAGGTCGTCTGCGCAGTCGCTGATCCACTTCGTGAGGTTGGTGGCCGCTTGGCTGGGGTTCGTTGTGCTGGTGGTTGGGTTCTTGTTCAGGGAAGTTGCGAGCTGGTTGGCTGTGATCTTGTTCCAGCTTCTGCGTGCAACCTGTTGCTGTTGGTGGTGGATCGTGGTCCTTTTAAAGCTGAAGTGGACACAGCTGTGGTCCGTCCAGTGGAGTCCGGTGGCGTGGCTGAAGGCGATGTCCTTGCTGGAGGAGAAGACGGGGTTGAGTGTGTGTCCGGCATAGTGGGTGGGGGTGGTCACCAGTTGCTTGAGTCCGAGGTTGGCGAGGTTGTCCAGCAGGGTGGTGGTGTTGCTTTCGTTGTTGTTCTCCAGGTGGAAGTTGAGGTCCCTGAGGAGGATGTAGTCAGCGGAGGGGAGGGCATGCGGGCTGACGAAGTCGGCGATGTCCTCGCTGAATTGTGTGCGTGGTCCCGGGGGTCTGTAGATGAGGGTGCCTCTGAGGGTGGTCTTGGGGTTGATGTGGATCTGGAAGTGCAGGTGCTCGGCGGGTGCGAGGGTGTCGTCGGTGTTGGTCGTGATGCGGATGGAGTTCCTGTGGATGATGGCGATGCCTCCTCCTGTCTGGTTGACGCGGTCCCTCCGGATGATCTTGTAGCCGTCCGGCATGGCGATGTCGGGCGCTGAGGAGGCGTTCATCCAGGTTTCCGTGAGGAAGGCGACGTCTGGAGATGTGGTGTCGAGGAGGTTCCAGAGCTCGACGGCGTGTCTGTGGACTGAGCGGGTGTTGAGCAGGATGCACTTCAGGTGGCTGCTGCTGTTGCTCGTCGAGGTCTTGGGCACTGCTGGAGTGGTGCAGGTCCGGATGCAGGTGAACTTGCAGGTGTTGCAGCAGAAGGGTCCGTGGGTGCGTCTCAGGGTGGCTCGGTAGCAGCCCGGGGGTCTGCCGGCGTTGAGTGCGTAGAGGTCGGTGGCGGCGTAGGTCCGGTGGGAGGGCTGGTGACTGCAGGAGACAGGAGTCCTGGCACTGGGCGCGGTCCAGGCGCGGACGGACGCAGACGGACGCAGACGGGCTTACCTTTGGCGCACCTTCGGCGCTCAATCGGTGCTCCCGCTGCGCGTATCCGCTGCGCGGCCGCTCTGGGGGCGTCATAAGTGAGGAGCCGGGAGGGCGGGTCAGCTGGGTGTCGGGAGCGGGGCGGCCAATGGGCAGGAGGGGGGCGGAGACGCCGGAGGGCAGTGGCGGGAAGGAGGACCGAGGGCGGCTCAGCGGCGGCTGGGTCGTCCGGTGGTTGGAGGGAGAACACAGGTGGGGGAGGGCAGCAGGAGGGGGGGGAGAGGGGTACAGAAGGCAAAGGGGGAAACAAGTGGAGAATACAAGTGGAACAAGTGAAAAATACGAGGGGAGACAAGTGGAAAATACAAGTGGTGGCAAGTGGAAAATGCGAGGGGAGACAAGTCAAAATACAAGGGGAAACAGGTGTAAAATAAGAGGGGAAACAAGTGAAAAATACAGCAGGCGAAGGACAAGGGGAGACCAGGCACGCAGCGGAAGACAAACCGCGGCGCAAAACGGAGGTGGTAGCAGGAAGTGCGCAGCAGTCAGCAGGGCAGAGTACTGGCAACAGCGGGCAGGAGCAGCGGAAGTGGGGGCGACCTCGCCTGGAGCAGGCTCGAGCTAACGCTATGGGGCACAAATGGATGCGTGGACTGCATCCTCGGGGCTCTCAAAGAAGAAAAAGTTATAACGATAAATGTATATGGAATAGTTTCAATGGCACAATGCTGCAATCTAAAACTGGGGAATAGGTGGGGGCCAATGGCTCCCGTGAGCCTAGATCCCGCCGAGGTTAATGGGGAGGGACTACAGGCACTCTCCATTGTTGGGAAGGCGGGTTGTTCTAATACCGTCATGCAAGGAGGCAGGGAGGGGGGTTGGAATAATTTTTATGAATAATAACGTAAAACAATGTTTTTATGCAGCATGTTGGAGTAGCTGTAATTTAAGACTTAGTTTATCCAATAGAGCACACACAACTCAGTTTCAATGTACAACCAACTACGAGAATCGGCCACCTATAGAAATGGCATGCACATCGCAACATCTTACACCTTGCATCCACCCGTTTGAGAAAGGAGGGAGAGAGTTTAGAAATGTCTGCCATTATGACAGACACAAACTCGGGTAGGACAGATTCCACCCTCAAACTTTTCTCCTGGAAAATCAATAGGTTGGGAGGTGGACTTAAGAGAGGAATAGCCCTAAAGTACTTCAGGTGGCGTACACCTGATGTGGTGCTACTGCAAGAAACCCACTTGGTGGTGGCAATACATGCAAGGCAATGAACAGAGGGGGTTACTAACTGGTTGCACACTCTGGTTTCACAATGGGATCTAGAGAGACAGAGATACTCCTACATAATCGATGTCCATATATGATAGACCGCATATGGACAGACCAACTAGGGAGATTTGCTGCTTTTGCAGGGAAATGGGAGGGCAAACCCTTGAATATGCTATCAGTCTAATACCTCCAATGTTACAAAGAATAACCCTACCCGACTTGAGCGCATTACTACTTGACTTACCTGAGGGAGATCTGATACTCGGAGGAGATATAAACCTGATGCTCTTTGGACAAAAAGACAGAAAACTCTCTAGGAAAACACATAGTACGAACACAACCCTATCAAACTATTTAGAAGCAATGGGCTTAGTGGATGTTTGCAGAGCAAAAACCACACAGACCTTGCAATTCACCTTCCATTCAGGGACACATAACAGCTAGTTGTGTATCCATCACATACAAACACTAGCTTATCAACTGCACTGTGTTAAATAAATCCCTCATTTAGCGAGAGGAATATCGGATCATTTTCCGTTCTGGCTCACCTTCTCTCGAGGAACAATGTTGGCCCGGAACACAATTTCCCTTAACCCCAGATATTTAAGACTTTCACAAATATGAGATAACCTAATTCAAACTACTAATGAAAACAAAGATTCGGCTTGCTCTTCACAGCCACTTTGGGAAGCATATAAAACTCTAATGAAGGGTCAAGCACTCTCCCTGATGGTCGGGCATAAAAAAGATCGGCAAAAGAAATTAATAGATTTGGAAGCAGAGATCCTAGAGAGGGAGTCACATGTTGCCCTGACCGACAATGCATAGGCTATCTATGTGCTGACAATTAAAAGACAAGAATATCAAAATGCAGTAACCAATGAAGCAAAAAGTAAGCCACTAACAGTACTCCATAAAATATATGAATCCGGCGATAAAGCCGGAAAATTACTGGTATGGCTGGATAGATGCGAATAGATGGGTAGCTTGTCTGAAATCCGAGACTGGTGCAATCCTAAGGAATCCCCAAGATATAGTAGACACCTTTGCAACATATTTTACAGTGATATACATACCTACTTCCTCGGCCACTCCAGATCACTCCAGAGAGCGACTCAAAGAAATGCATCTGCCCTCCCTGACAGCAAGGGATACTGCTCTACTAGACAGTGACAATACAGACGAGAAAATAACGGGAGCTATTGGTGATATACAAGCCGAGAATGCACTGGGACCCAACTGATTCCCTATCGAATTATATAAACTGGTTGCTACAAAAATTGCACCCTACCTTAAAGAAATGTATGCAGAAAGCATACATCGGGGATGTCTACCCCAAGATCAAAGACTTGCCTCCATCATTGTGATACATAAACAGGGAAAGCCAGTGGAACTCTGCAGTTCATACCACCCTTTTTCACTCCTTAATGCTGAAGTAAAAATATTAGCTAAATTGCTGGCCAACAGACTAATACCGGTGATTATGAATCTCATGCACACGGATCAAACCGGTTTTATGCCAGGGCGAAACACAGCATTAAACCGAAGACGTTTGCATGGAGTGCTGGGTAGAAATTACACTATCAAAGAAGCAGCTGGTGGATTTGGGGGAAATAGCTGACGATGACTGGATAGAGGCTCTGACTTCCCCCCGGGAGGTGGCTGTCCCGATGCGACTCCGGCTAGTCCAGCTTAAGATTCTCCATCGAGTATATTTTGATGATAAACTGTTCTTTAGATTAGTTAGGAGACCAGACACACTCTGCCTTCGACACTGTAACCAAACTGGTACATTCATCCACATCCTGTGGGAATGCCCCTACAAACAACAATACTGGATAGACGTTACCCGACAACTAACAAGGACTTGTGACAAACCCATACAACCATCTCCCAAACTATGTCTCCTCAATAGCTGGGAGGACCTCACACAAGCTGAACAATCGTGGGTCACCATGGGGTGGCGTATAGTGAAACAAAACATTGCCCAGAAGTGAGGGGTGGGCACTGTGCCACATTTACGGGACTGGGCAAAAGACATGGACCACGCTATGGTAGCGGAGAAAACTGCGTATAAAGGAAGAGGATGCCCACGAAAATGGGATCAAATGTGGGGACGCTGGAATAAATACAGGGGTGAAATTTGCATTTCTCCCACGGTGGAATTTAGGAAGGAGAGACTCGCAGTGTTGGAGGGGGCGGGTGAAGACATGATGGCATAAACTCAGGGCAACTAAGAACAATAAGAATAAGTGATGTTCCCTGACACAAAGACGTAGTTATAACCCTCATAGTAACTGTTAAACAATTCATAGAGTGTAATCTTATGTGCTCCTGATGGATTGCAGGTCGTAATGTAATGCTAAAAGCTTGTATCCCCAGCCGAGATGTCTATGTAATGTCATCATTGCTGCAGTTTTGTTTCTAATAAATATTGTAAAAAAAAAAAAGAAGCAGCTGCAACTTTATCACTTGACGCCCGTATGGCGTTCAACACCATCGAATGGTCGTATTTATTTGCAGTACTAGAGAGACTGGGTTTTGGCCCAAATGTATCACCTGGATTAAACTATTATATGAGCAACCCCTGGTTCAAGTATTAGTGAATGGACACGTCTCACACCCCTTTCTCCTCAAGCGGGAAATGTGACAAGGATGCCCACTCTCCCCCTTCATTTTCTCCTTGATACAGGAGCCCCTTGCGGCTTGGATCAGGGGAGATCCCATATTCAGAGGACTGAAATGGACAGAGCGATAGGAGGATAGAACCTCCCTATACGCAGATTACATCCTTCTCTATATGGCATCACCTCACTCATCAATAAGTAGGATTCTGTACATTTATACTAATTTCTGAAAATACTCTGGGTATACCATTTATTGGTCCAAATCAATATTATTTGTCTTTCAGGGTCCCAAACCAAAGTTGCCATTTAGCTGCACATTGACAGTGACAGAGGAAGGTTTTTGCTATCTGGGGATCAAAGTCACAAGGGACCCCTTAGTTTTTTACACACACAACCTCCGTGGGCTATTAAAGCGGTTAAAAAACAATGCAAAACACTGGAGAACACTGCCGTTGTCCCTTTTGGTCCACGACACCCCGGTTTAAAAGGATGGCATTACGAAGATTTTTGTATGCCTTACAAAATACACCTTTCCCATATCAGACACATATTTCACGCAGATTGAGAGTGAAATCAGAACACTACTATGGGCAGGAAAACCTCAGAGGATAGCTACACGTAAACTGGTGAGGGTCTGGTACGAGGGCAGTATAGCCCTCCCGGATGTACAACTATATTATTGGGCAACTCAATTGACTGTAGTTAATCAATGGATATACAGTCAACACTCAGACCCAGCATACCAAATTATATAAATTGCTTATGGGGCATAGAAGGTAAACACAGGCATTATATACAAATCCTAAGTGACAGGTGTAAACGGGGAAGACTCAATAAACCATCCATATCTGGCACAAGGTAAGTAAACAACTTGGATGGAAAAATAAAATAACCCAGGCTACTATATTGTGGGATGCGATAATATCGGGAGAGCTTATTAAAAAGCCAGGGTTTGACAAATGAGACATGATAGGCATATCAACAGTGGGGCACATATGGGCAAAGGAATAGACCAAGCCTTTAGATGTGTTGAGGGAAGAATTCGAGATGGCTTTATCCAAGACCTATCGGTACATACAAATCAGACATGCAATAATGTCAGTTCTCCTAGTGAGATCAGGTCTCCCAGAATTGTCCCCACTGGAAGACAAGTTAATATGTGACCAGATAGATGGTAAAGCCATTTCGAAGACATACCAAACATTACTAAGCGCCATGCCAAATACCCTGGTAAAACTGCAAGAGCAATGGCAGTATCACTTAGGAGAATTAGAAGAAGAGGACTGGCAGGAGGCCTTAGCTTACCCTAGAGAGGTAGCCATGAACTCCAGGCTGAGACTAGTACAACTCCGAGTCCTGCACAGAGCCTATTATTCCTGCAACACTATAACAAAAATGAAAAGGAAAGACGACTCTACATGCAGGCAACAGTGTAGGGAGGAGGGCACATTCTTCCACATCCTATGGGAATGTCCTCTCATTCAGAAATACTGGTGAGCAATAGTGACGCAGTTGCAGGCAGTGATGGGTAAACAAATCCAGCAGACAGCACAGCAATACTTACTCAACATATGGGGGTCCAATAGATCTCGATAGTAAGGAGCGTATCTTGGTCACACTGGGCTGTGTAATTGGCAAACAAAACATTGCGAAGAAATGGGGAGTGGAAACGCTGCCTACCATGGTGGAATGGGAGGGAGATATGGATGGGGCGATGGTAGCACAAAAGTCAGTTTGTGAAAAACGAAGATGCTCCAGGAAATAGGAACAAATTTGGGGCAAGTGGAACACTCACAGAGGGCAAATATGCACCCCAGTTGCACTCGAAAAAGGGATTCCACCAGACAGATACTCGGCAGGAGGACATACCTAACTGTAGACTGTTAATGTACACTTGCCTGCCAGTAGATGATGATGTGCATAAGAGATGATGTGATGTGGTGATTTAATGACCTTGGTGATTAATTGTGTGCAAAGTTAACAATAAAAAGAGTCGGAAAATTACCTCTGCGAGCACGCAGCCAGTGGAAGGACACTGGGCGCAAACATGATAGAGTACTTGGTCCATGCTCCATGGAACCCAACATACACTGGAAGAAACCGGGAAGCTGGAAGCGTAACATGGGCACAATACAAAAATCTAAATGTCAGTAGACTAACTAATGGGACATTTGCAATTGATGTGATTTCAAAACAGTTTTTGTCCAATTTCAAACACTTTAGAAGATGTTATGGAGCTTACTAGAAAGAAAATTGTGGGCAGTGCTGAGCAGGGTATTACTTTTTAAACCACCTTGTACAGGGTAGCGTTAGCCAGAACTGGGTAAGGTTTACAGATGGCTTTAGTGGGTCACTATGGAAACAGCCTCCTCACTAACCTGTCATGTATTCCTATAGGTTCTGAATCAATCCCCCTATTCCTGACCCTATTCTGGTTAAACTAACTATCAAGTTAACTAACAGTCAGCCCATGAGGCAGAAAACCCCCATGATGCAGATACCGGTATCTGACGCAGTCACACTACGGCACAGGAACGTGTTATCTGATTAGGTCATAACGCTTGAGATCTAATTAGACAAGCGACATTCCTCCAGCCCCTGATAAGGCATACGACGTTCTCATAACAAATCAAACCTATGACAACCTGGAAAATCCGTGCGGCCATTGTTTTGATTTCACAGAGAACTTCAGTAAAAGAATGTGCTAACGAGCAAGTCGTATGACATCTTTATTGACGTATCTATGTCCATCCTTACGTCAATCTCGGCACCTTTAAGGTATAAATATTGCCGACCTTGCCCTATGCAAACACACGCGTGGTGACGAGACGGAGCAGCCATACTTGCCGAAGCCCAGAAGCAGAGCAGACCCCGCTGGCAGCAGCCCCGCCTTCCTTAAGCGCTGAGAGACGCGCTGCTATCTCCTACCGAGAGACCCAGCACCGGCGCTTTCGGGCAGCCCTCGCAGGCAGCCTGGAATATCGAGACCAGAGAAAGAGATACCATTCCTCATTCATCCTAACTTCCAGGTACAGAACTGAATAACCCCTCACAGAGAATTCTTTAGTTATTCACTTGGCAAAAACAAACTTAACTTAAACTGTAACTTTCTATTCCCGCCCACGCATTAGACTTAGGTCAGGTACACGGGGTAGGCGTATTTAGAAACACCAGTTGAGTACGTTTAGTCAAATGTATATGTGTATGTAAATATATTTTAATCATTTTAAACATCATATGGCTCAGAAACCATATCAATGTTTTTACAGTATTATTTTATACTATTGCTTTTAATGTATGCACTTTACTTAACTATAAGTATTGCAATAATATCGATCCATTTCTCTTGTACGAGAAAAGAGACTGATCAATAAATAACACCTTTTTATTGAACACGCCAGTCTCTTCCTTTTCTCTACAATCTGATGAGACTAAGAATGCACGTACTGACTGAGTAAAATAATTGCCTTGTGCTCACACGACTCTGGAGATACACTCTTGATTAGGGGAGAGCAAAGTTGTCATGTTCTATGGTTGTCAGAAACTAAATCCCTTCTTGTCTAATCAGGGGAGTTAATTCTTTCCTGAACATTCGAGAAAGTTTCTAGCGAACTCTGAGCTACGCTGGCAAACCCAAAACTTAAGTCTAGTATCGACAGTAGTAGACCTAGTTAACGTCTGGCCTAGGCCTTTACTGCTGTAGGTATTATTCCAATGCGCAGAGCCTATTGGGAAGATAGGAACTACACTACATGGCGCCCAACGCGTTTGGAAAGGGCGATAAAACTAACGTAAGACATTTAGAGTAACTCAGTCGTGCTTTCTCACTCAGACCCATTTTCCCAAATACTCCAAAGACGTCTGGAGTGGGTGAAAGGTAATATCCTCCAAAACCTCGCAGGAGGGAACTCCTATGTAAGGTTCTTGGTTTAGTCAACGTTGAAGGATACACTGTTCCAAAATATTGTGCATCTAATCTCTGTTTCCATAAGAAACCTGATCTGCAAACAAAAAGAATAACCTTTCTAGAGTAAAATGTCAGAAAGTGATGACGAAAGAGAGGCAGTTAGATTAGCAGCTGAAATAGTAGCAGCTGATACTGCAGCACTAGATGCGGACGGGGATATAATACTCATCCCGGTCGCCAAAAGGAAATCTATAACCTTAAAACTTATAGAAAATGGACTGACACCTAGAGGTGGCACAGTCATATTCGTAATTGAGGCACACGAATATCGGCAGACAGAGGTATACTATACATGGATACATTTTCCAGCAGCAAATGCTGTAACAAAGTACCTCCACTATTACAAAATAGAGGTTCTACCCGACATTTACACTCCTTTCGAGGAGGTGGAAGTACCACTCAAATTCCAAGAGCATTTGCTCTTATTTGATGGCGCCCTAATACATAATAATCACATCACCAGGCTCGGTCCTTTAGGTAGACCAGGAGCAACGTGGCCGGTCTTAGCCGGATACACACCACACCCAGACATCGAAGGAATGTCTACAGGAGAGCTGTTAATACAGCTAAAACAATTACTAAAAATTCATAGACAATTAGTCCAGTATGTAATGCGGACTTCAACAATTCAGCCAGCGATTAAACTTCCACAGCTGACCCCTCGTCCAGGGGAACACAAATAAAATCACACCACAGAACATCCAATCCTGCCTAGGTAAAGTTCCGGCTAAACGGGAACAGATACCATTCTGGTTGGCACAGAAAATCACCCAAATAGAGGCGGTGTTTCCTGACACCACCCCGCTAGAAAAACACAGGATTCTGACTATATGTCTCCCAATGGGAATCGCACCACACATAGAGGACTGTGACACTTGGGGTACAGTCTTTGCTTCAATCTACACAAAAACGCACGGTGTTCCATCCATTTCGGTAATACCAGATGTGCTAAAACAAATTCAAGATGAATACGGTCCAGAACCAGCTTTAACTCTTGGTATGAAATTACTGAAAGACTTCAAGCAGGTCTCGGCTATATTATTAGCCAATATAAAAGGTGAAGCAGCAAACGTGGCGATCCGCCAGAGGTTAAAAGAGACAGATATAGCAGACCAACCAGCTGAAATTGCCAGAATCATAGAAAAATCTTATGAAGAACTAGGTAGAGATAGTTTAGGTGGAATACCAGTAAAACCGCAACTGACTGAAAGTCCAGAAAAAATATTTTTTAATAATAATTCACCAAAAAAGAACTGGGATGGAAACAAACAATCCAATCCAAAAGAAAAGAAATTCCAATCCCGAGGAAGGTCTCCTAGGCGAAGGGAGAAATCTCCGAACCAGAGACACAGGTCACCCCAGAGTGACCCCTCTGGGAAAAGATATAACCTTAGAAATAGGGATAATATTAAAAAACCTGATAGATATCAAGACATTGATACGCGTCCCTCTCAATCTTTTCAGACTTCCTCGCAGAAATCGGAAAGAAGAGGACGATCAGAACAAAGAGAAGAGCACGCCAAGTCCAAAGACAAGGAACCTGTTCAACAAAAAAAGAAATTACAATTTCCAAAAAAGAAGGTAGCCAGTATCAAGGTAGTTAACAATGCCGAGAATACTGAGGACACAACTGAAAAACGGAGAGTGGGCTCAGACAATGCTAGACAGCGCAGCAGAAGTGAGCATAGCTCGCAAAGTCCTTATGAATCATCTGGAGACAGTGGACACGAATGAATATCTTCAAGTGGAAACTGCAGACACCAGAGTTAGCAAACCCCACAAGATATACGAGATAACATTACGTATAGAGGGAGATAAGACTAGGAAAATAAGGGGACTATTTTGGGATAACCTCTCCAAGGGTTATGACATCCTTCTAGCTGAAAAAGACTGGCCACCAGAGTTTGTCAGGGAGTGCCCTCATGGCGAAGAAGTAATTATGCCTGCCTTCTCGAATCAAATCCTGATTCATAAAAAATACACACTTGCTAGAAAGTGGGCAGTGGCCTTAGCACCTGCTTTATATAAAAATCATGTAGGATGGGATGAGGATTCTCCTCCTCACAAAATCCAGTTAAAATCACAACCTACTGCACAAAGGCAGTACCCAATTAAGCAAGAAGCTAAAAAACAGGTAAATGAAATACTAGATCAGCTAGAATACCAGGGGGTGATTGAAACTTGCACCTCACAAATGAACAATCCTTTGTTTCCGGTCTCCAAACCAGACAATTCATATCGTCTAGTTTTGGATTACCGACACCTTAACACATGTTGCAAAACCTTTGCAGTGCAAAACTCACACAGTGCTGCACTAATGAATAACATAGTGCGCAAAAAATACAAAACAACCTTGGACATCTCCAATGGATTCTTTTGTCAAAACATAGCACCAGAGAGCAGATATTTAACTGCATTCTCAGTAAATGGCACTCAAAAGCAATTCTGTCGGTTAGCCCAGGGGTACAAGAACAGCCCGGGGGTATTCTCAGCGAGAGTAACAGAATTACTACAACTATATGATGATGAAGCATTATCTTATGTCGATGACATTTACTTAACAGACGATGACTTGGATACTCACTTGAAAAGAGTGAACACCATAATACTTGGGTTCGCAGCAGAGGGTTACAAATTCAACTTTAAAAAGTCCAGAATTGCCCATCTGACAGTCCTATTCTTAGGATATGAGTGACAAGTGAAGGCAAAAGCCTGGCTGACAATTTCCTAGAGAAATGTGCCGTAATCCAAGCTCCTAAAACACTAAAAAACCTACAGTCAATTCTAGGCTTCCTAAATTTCGGAAGAACATACATTGCAAATTACGCAGAAAGGGTCAAACCCCTTTATGATCTAATTAAACCAGACTTTAAAAGATCCAATTGGACTCAAACACACACAGAAATTTTGAGATCCTTACAAACAGACATGCTAATTAAAACAAAATTAGAAACACGTGATAACACACGCAATCTTGTGATTCGAGTCATCCCAGGGAGATGCGGATTCACATACCTGACCTCTAATGAGGGAGAAAAGGTACCAATTGCATTCAAATCACACTTGTACACAGAAGCTGAACAGAAATTCAGTAATACAGAAAAAATCATTCGTGCAGTTCAAACCGCAATAGCTAGAGAAAAAGACATAGCTGACGGTAGACATATCACAGTCAGAACAGCAGAATCAGCCTTTGAGGCACTAACAACACCGTGTAACTTACCAACAACAACATTGAATCCGGAATGGATACAATGGGTGAATTCAATCACAACGGACAAAGTATACTACTACTTTGATCCAGAACTAGAAGAATTAAAAAATCTAAAATATGAAAAGACGTATCCTCTGCCAATCGACATTCTGCCTCTACGACATTACGCCTGTGTAATCTATACAGACGGACATGCTCAACCCTCCGTTTGGGGAGAACATGCATACAACCCCACATGTGAGATTACAAAAGAAGTGTGGCGCGGAGATAAACTAAGACCTCTATTAACAAAATCACACTCAGTAGAAACTAATTCAGAACTACAAACTGAAATAATAGCATTAAAAATGGCGCTAGATAATGCGGATCGCGAATTCCCGACACTTATAGTGTCAGATTCATATTACTGCGTCAAAGCATATAACAAGGATTTGCAGACATGGATTCAGAACGGTTACAAAGATGACACAGATGCACCAATAAAGCAGAAATTGCTCTGGGAACAAATAGCTCTTTTACAAAAAGAACTACCAAAGACTCACGTGACACACTCACTGAGTCATCAGCGTGATGGCGTTCACGTTGTAGGGAATTCATTGGCTGAAACAGCCGCAGCGGCAGCCACTAAATCGGCTCCCGTAGTTCGAAAAAAGCGTACATTAAAATACATTGACGGTGAAACAGTGCTGGCGGTGAAAACGTCATCAAAAGGCGACTGCTCAGCGTTACCGATCAACTATCCACTCAATTATACATACATAATCGATGCAAACTCCGTCCCTTTTGCTCGAATCCCTGGAGTGGGGGATAGAGTGATTCCAAACATGGACAGGAGAAGCTTGTTAATCGCAGACGCACATATGGGCGAGGGTCTCAGACACCTCAAACTGAAAGATTCTCTGGAAGAATTACCATCACGGTACTGGTGGCCAGGCATGAGCCTGCATTACACCATGTTTGTAAAAAACTGCCCAAACTGCAACAGAGATCGCAGTGGGGAGAGAAACAGTTTAATACCTCGTCGTATCAAGGCAGATAATATGACCAATAAAAAGAAGGGCTTGCGATTAACATATACAGGCTAGTTTCCACTTATAATGTAGATCACCAGCACTCGGCTGACGTCCGGACTGTTATACAAAGATTTGCGAGTCTAAATGGCATATACGCTAAGAGCATGCTACGTTCGACCATTGTTTTCACTCAAGCCCACCAGCCTGGGGGGAAACATGGCCGAATGAGCACAGTCCAGCGGGAATCTTCTCACTTCCTTCCTGAGGGTACGGGATGGTGTAAAGAAAAAACCAAGGCAGAAAGCAATCTATAATGGAAAGGATATTAGGTTCGGGAGCTGGGTGGGTCAAACATCTAATAAGTGTCCAACGTAGTCTAAATAACTTGCCAAGAAATTCTCTGAAGGGATTCAGTCCGTACGAATTATTATTTGGAACTAGAATGATTATCTCTGACCTCGACAGTCAGACTTCAGTGGTTAAAGAAAAAAGCTTTGATGTCAAAGACCGTTTGGCTATTTTGCAGGACTTAAATAAAACAAGAAAAGACCTGAGCAACATACAGTTGAAACAACAGCCAACAACCACTGAAGAATCACCACCTGTCCCAGCAAGACCTGTCTGGATTCCAAAAGTCGGGGATCTAGTCAGGGAGAAGATCGCGGTAAAGAAGGAATTTGGGCCTTCTTACAGAAAAGCAGTTCCTGTCTTGTCTGTCAACGGGACAAGATCAGTTGTACTACCCCCACTTGCTGGTAAAAAGGAGAACCGAGTTGTATCCATCGACCTGGTAAAACCACAACATGTGGCCGATAACAAACAGTAGGCCAAGTGGACTCCCAATAAGTAGCAGAACACCAAGGTTTGCTACCAGTACAGAGGTCCTAACAAAGAGGCTCATCACATTCGAAACGCCTACAGAAGAACAACAAGGACTATGCAACAATGCAATAGAACTCAGACCTCTGAAAACCCAAATAAAAACATTTAGCAGAGACACACCAATCTATAATGAAGTACCAGGTGACAATTCAAGAAACAAAAATCCTGAGGCAATTGGAACAATTGACAGAACTGCATCCGGCTACTTCATCAACTTCGATGATTCCTCTGAAAGCCTCAGTGAATCAAAGACACAGCCATCATCAAAATCCTTTAAAAACAAAGCTAAGGAACTTTTGAACCAACTGAAAGAAACATATCTGATTTCTCCATGGATTGAATTTTGGGTGGGTTTTGGTGCATTTATCCTCATACTTTGGCTCATCATGGGATTAACTTTGGGACGCTTCATTGAGGGAAAATATGCTAAAATGGACACAGCAAGTCAGAACATCAACTTGGTCCTCAAACCACACACATCTTCACACGTCGAGAAAAGAGAACTTTCTTCAGCCAACTTCACAGCCAATCCTATACCTGGTGGGGTAGCCTGGGACAACACTGACTATGAAATTTATGGTCCGGTCGAGATCCTGAAATATCCACACCAAATCAAGATCTCCTTGAGTGACTTTGTAAAACCAAACTCATTTGCTGATGATTGGGACTTCGAAAGCATTAATAACATGATGTCTGACTTAGTAATGTCTGCTAAATTTACAAAACATGATTATTTGCAAGGTTCTACAAATTATGATAGTATGTATTGCTATAACCACTATGGTAACCACTTTTTACATAAATCTGCACAACCTAGAAATGTTTTAAATTATAATCAATGGGAACATTGTGCAACACCTCCAAAAGGGAGCTCAAGAACCGTTTACGACAAATATTCATATTTTTCAGGTTTTAACACAAGTAATGCTGAAACATTTTATTTTAAATTGTCAAACAAGACAGGGATGAAAACCATGATAACCAACACAAAGTTGATATATTCAGATTCGTTCTTCGAAGAAATGAATACTTTTGGATTTGATTATTGGGACAAAAATGTTGATTTGAAAAGTGTTTGGGGTACAAAAGAATGGCAAGTACAGGGTTTAGAAGCTTTGTTTAGAGCTTGCATGATCCCAGAACAAATGATATTTTTAAATGACACTGTTCAACAAACCACCTGTCTTGGCCTAGCCAAAATCAAAGATTTAAATAAACCGTCTATTCCAAAGCCAACAATGTTTAGCAATAGCTCTGATACGGATGAAGAGATAGACGTAAACCATATATTAAACCAAAACAGAACACATCCTGATTGGAAACATTGGTTAATCTGGCCCACAGATACAAATAACTGTCAAGACAGATTCCTGAATAAAACACAGGGGTTCAAAATGACCAGGCCAGACCCTAGATATCCCCAAAGACATCACCCAGGGATAATAACAACCTACAGTGTGGGCAAATTATGCCTTCAGTGGCTACAAACTTCCACACTGCCTGAAATTAAGCAACACCTAACTTTACTTACTGATGGTGCTGACTTGCGTGATTTCGTAATGGGACCACGCAAACAGCGTCAAAAGCGTTTCATAGCAGCCTCTGTATATGCAGCATACAATGAGGCCTGGAAGGTTAATCAAATTGAAACAGCAGAGAGAATACGGGAAATTGACCGTATTAATTTGGAAAAATCACTTTCTGTAGTGGACAATGGGTTAATGACTCTGTCCTCCAGAATTTTTTCATTGGACAGCATTGTGTCTTCAGCAATCGATATATTATCGCAAGACTTACTGTTATTACAACATGGTCAGTCACAATTGCGTTCTATTGTACAGCTTGGCTGGACGTTACAAAATCTGCGTTCAGGCTACGTGCCTTGGCGTTTAATCAACACAACGTCACTATTCCAAATCTTTAACCTTACTGATAGACAAATCGGTATGGCGCAAAAGGGTGCTGATTATACAATCTTGAGCATTGAAAAACTAGAAAGATTACCAATGACAATGTCAGAACGACCTGTCAGTGAATGGATAATCCACGGAATCATAAATATTCCAATCTCAACCTTCAGGTTTCAATACTGCCAAAAATATATACAGGCTGGCATGTACGAGAAATTGGGAAAGGGGTACCTTAAAACAACTTGGAACCTGCCCTATTCACATGCATGTGTCAGTAATAAAGGACAGAAAGTGTTTCTTAGTGGCAACAATTGTGCTATGTCACTAAGCGGCACGCTTCTGTGTAACGGAATTAGTTTGCATGGAGCCTGTGAAGGGAATTCATACAACCTTTCATGTCACCAGCAAGGCGCACCTGCAACTGAAATAGAACCATTCTTTCAAAGACTCTATAATGGGAGTTACATTCTTATTGTAGACCGCAAATGTTGTAGTCTTATGCCCGGGACTCCTTATCTAGTCACTACGACTGCGAAGGTCACATGCTGTGGACGTTCTTTGTTCCCCAGCTCCTTTCCAGACAGGGAGGCAAGGGCATGGCCCAGTCTGAAAATTACTTCTATTCGAATAGATACTTTAAGCAGAATGAAAACAGTGCTTCTTCAGACGCCTACAAGGCTCACGTCATCAAAAGAAACGTATGATCTTCAAGTCGCAAGGACGACTGCAGAGATACATACATTATTATCGACTAATTCCCCCGTACATTTCGCGGAAATCCTGAGCGAAATCTTAAATATTTCTGATACCACTGGGGTCTCAAAGGTATTTAAGACAGTATTTTCGATGGCATTAACACCATTCAAAGCCATACTGGGTATTTTTCCAGATTTCGTCCATTCGATTTTTGGCGGACTTCCCTTGATCCTGGGACTAATTGCAGGAATCCTATTCTTAGTCCTTATTTTTCGTTATGGCAACCCATGTCACAGATCAAACTCTCTGGACAATGGAAGATACAATCCTAGCCATTGGATACCGGGACCGGATATCAAAAATCCTGGGACTCTCCCGGCTTAGAGACCTGAACATGACTTGGTTTCTATCATTTCGACCAATGTGGCAAAGATGTGTTTTACCTGTATTGAGATGTCTGCTATGCGGAGAAGAATGCGTGTTAGACACCTGTCTGACGCTACAATCGGATGCGCCAGTGGATGCAGATACATTGTTGGTTCCTACCAAGGTTCACGCTTTGTGCTGCCCTCAAAGGCTGCCAATCCTGATGACGGCATTCGTGGAATCTTCACCACTACGATTGAAGAGTAGTGAAGTTCAAGATGAAAGCAGCATTAATCAGGTACGACCTTCTGTCAGCAATGCGAATCAGAATGTCAATGGAGACAATCATGCGCACGAATGCATGGTTACACCTATTTCCGACTTAGTGGAACTTTCCCATGAAGCTGTTGACAGTTTTTTCGAAAGCCTTAATGATATGATGTTCTCTCCAGAACAGAAATAGAGACTTTTGAGCAAGCTCGCACACGGCGTTCCCTGAATTCGGCCTTCAACTTTAAAAATAAAGTCACATGAACAATTTTTCCCACCAGTTCACGGACAGCAATTTTTTAGCAGCCCCAAATTATTTTTTACAAAATTTTCGGGACACTTATCTTCTGCTTAAAGTAAGAAACTATTCCTAGAGAACTAAGATTTCTATTTTTAGATACTTTATAAACTTTAGTTGCCCGCTGGTATGTTCACAAATATTTTATTATGTGATGAAATGGTCTCGAACTTTCTTTCTGTATAGCCATATTAAGAGCCATTTCATGTGTATTTCTCATATACCAAATAAGCAATAATGTCTACAAATGCGTGTTTACTTTAGCGTTTAATTCATAGCTTAAGTGCATACAATATATATGACTGCAATTCTTCAGTATATTTGAAAATTTCAAAATGCATTTATGTGTTTTGGGGTGGTGAGGTATACACTATACTCTATAGTATGTTGTACTATGTTATACTATGCATAGATTAGTAAATATGACCATAGTTAGCGTGGAGTGGGTGTCATGTATTCCTATAGGTTCTGAATCGATCCCCCTATTCCTGACCCTATTCTGGTTAAACTAACTATCAAGTTAACTAACAGTCAGCCCATGAGGCAGAAAACCCCCATGATGCAGATACCGTTATCTGACGCAGTCACACTACGGCACAGGAACGTGTTATCTGATTAGGTCATAACGCTTGAGATCTAATTAGACAAGCGACATTCCTCCAGCCCCTGATAAGGCATACGACGTTCTCATAACAAATCAAACCTATGACAACCTGGAAAATCCGTGCGGCCATTGTTTTGATTTCACAGAGAACTTCAGTAAAAGAATGTGCTAACGAGCAAGTCGTATGACATCTTTATTGACGTATCTATGTCCATCCTTACGTCAATCTCGGCACCTTTAAGGTATAAATATTGCCGATCTTGCCCTATGCAAACACACGCGTGGTGACGAGACGGAGCAGCCATACTTGCCGAAGCCCAGAAGCAGAGCAGACCCCGCTGGCAGCAGCCCCGCCTTCCTGACGCGCTGAGAGACGCGCTGCTATCTCCTACCGAGAGACCCAGCACCGGCGCTTTCGGGCAGCCCTCGCAGGCAGCCTGGAATATCGAGACCAGAGAAAGAGATACCATTCCTCATTCATCCTAACTTCCAGGTACAGAACTGAATAACCCCTCACAGAGAATTCTTTAGTTATTCACTTGGCAAAAACAAACTTAACTTAAACTGTAACTTTCTATTCCCGCCCACGCATTAGACTTAGGTCAGGTACACGGGGTAGGCGTATTTAGAAACACCAGTTGAGTACGTTTAGTCAAATGTATATGTGTATGTAAATATATTTTAATCATTTTAAACATCATATGGCTCAGAAACCATATCAATGTTTTTACAGTATTATTTTATACTATTGCTTTTAATGTATGCACTTTACTTAACTATAAGTATTGCAATAATATCGATCCATTTCTCTTGTACGAGAAAAGAGACTGATCAATAAATAACACCTTTTTATTGAACACGCCCGTCTCTTCCTTTTCTCTACAATCTGATGAGACTAAGAATGCACGTACTGACTGAGTAAAATAATTGCCTTGTGCTCACACGACTCTGGAGATACACTCTTGATTAGGGGAGAGCAAAGTTGTCATGTTCTATGGTTGTCAGAAACTAAATCCCTTCTTGTCTAATCAGGGGAGTTAATTCTTTCCTGAACATTCGAGAAAGTTTCTAGCGAACTCTGAGCTACGCTGGCAAACCCAAAACTTAAGTCTAGTATCGACAGTAGTAGACCTAGTTAACGTCTGGCCTAGGCCTTTACTGCTGTAGGTATTATTCCAATGCGCAGAGCCTATTGGGAAGATAGGAACTACACTACAAACCTCCCCCCTCCCTAAAGGAATTATGGATTCTATTTTTTTTTTTATTTGTGCCTTTTAAACCAGAAGTGCGGTAACAATGGTCATATGACTATTACATGAGTCTACCCAGAGGAATTTTTTAGGACTGTTCTGGTGAATGGTGCATTTTTAAAAACTCGGGTTAATAAGTACATATTGCAGAATTAAGATTATTTCAAAGGAGGGCCTTTGGAATCCTCGCCCAAAGAAATGTAGACTCATTTTCGTTTTTTAGTAAATGATGCATTTTGAAGTTAATTGACTTCATAATATTAGTTGAAAGTCAGTATGATTTGAAGACTGCATTAGGTGTCTCTTCCAATTAATTTTGGGTGACGATTCTGGTAACTAGTACATTTATAATTTATGAGCCAATAGCATTGGGCAGAACTAGCTATTTTAAAGGCTTCTTTAGTTGTAGCATGGAGTACATCCTTGTTATACTCTGTGAAATCTTCTGATAAATGCTGCAGTTTCATTAGTTACAGACTGGTGACATGGTCAGAAATGAACAGCATTTCTGATAATGAGATAATAAAACTATAAATCCTAGACAATTACGTGCTGCTGGATTGAAAAAAAAATGTGCAAAGGTATCTCCATTAGGTGGCTTCTTGGTAGTTATTGTGGCCAAATCATTTTCCCGAAGGAATTACTGAAAAACAATACGGTAAACAGCATGTTTTCAAGCACATTCGGAAAGTAATTTTTGTCAGAGTGGGGCATCATTTAAATATCACTTTCACAGGTACCTTTGGGTCATCACACAGCCAACCTTTGCAATGGTGAATTTTGCAGTAGAATGGATAGTAAACATTGGTCAGTGCTGCGTGTAATTTTAACCCTGAAATTACAGAAGGTGGTTGGGGATTGTTCAACAAGGAATGTTATGATAAATGCTGCATTTCAAATGAGTGAATATTGTACAATCACAGAAACAAATCTGTTTTTCAATATGCACGAGTCTCTAATTTGAGGACCCATAGCATTCTACAGCTGGCATTGCTCATTCCACCTTTATATCTCAAACGAACCGTGAGCACAGTAGTACACCCAACATTAATCCATGATGGCAGTCAGTGTATGGGGTGCAGGCCAAATTTACATAGCTGTCATCTTGACCCATGTAAAAGAAGGATGACTTTCAAATAAGGCAGGTTTTGAAGCGAAGACATTTAAACTACAAATCCCAGCGTTCTTAGAGGTGATAGATGAACCATTGCTAACGCGGGATTACTGGTTACTAATTATCTTGCCAAATCCCTTCTTCCTGTCGACTGAATCGTTGGTACCTGTCTTGAGTAAAAGGTAATCTCGAGGTAAACAATCAATTTAAGAACTTACACCACTCTAAATGACCACTGACCAAAATTAAGTTTTAAAGATTTAATATAAAGTCAAAGATAACTGAAGATACAAACTTCTCAAAATGAGATTCAAAAGGTATATCGGAATCACTATGAACATGAACTTCTTGAATAGTCTGAGTCTGAAGAACAAAATAATAAGTACAAGTTCGAATACCATCAGGGTTGCTAAAATGGATACAAGTTGCAACCTCAAAGTCATTACAGAAAAGAAAATTAAAGTTAGTCTGTCCCTACACTATACTAAATGACATCCCTACCTAACAAGATCTTAACCCTCTAGGTGTCAGCCGTGGTGACTTCCTAAGAAGATCACGCACTTCTCTTTGTCTCTTCTCTGATAATGGGTCTCTCCTGATCAGCCTATCTGCCTACCCATCCGCTTCCTTAGGCTCCCAAAATCATCTGCTCTGCTCTCCTCCCGGGTCACTTTCCCTAATACCAAATCACATTTCCAATAGAAACGCCCCTTGGGACGCCCCTCACGTGGTACATCTTTCCGCGGCAAACTCCATGATGGTACTCTTGAAGACCCTCGTTAAAGTTGACCTTGGTTCCCGGGCTTCTTCTTCAGTGCGCTGATACCCCCTGAAATTCCTGGAAACTCCTACAGGCCTGCGCAAGGCGCCACTGAACAAAGTCCCTTTCATTCGAGCTGATTAGGACCCTCGCACCTGCATACAGCTCTTCCTGCAGTGGGCCTCAAATTCCAGACTTCACCATATCTTAGGCCATAAAACACTCTCAGAGCTTCATACTGGACACCTCACGACCTCTCCTCTAACGAGCACATGACGATTTGAACTACATGACATTATCGGCTCTGGCCTACTTGATTTACATGCAGCAGGTTCCTGCACTCTTAAAACGTTAACTTGATTTAAACAGCAAACATTCTTAACTAGCATACGTTTCTAAAATAACACATCTATAAAGCATATACTTTTAACCCTAAGTTCAATAGTACATTTTGAAAGAACCATGTCAACCTTGTCTCACATTATTTTAGCAGCACGTTTAGATTTGCTTGTGAATTGCCATGAGGCCTACACAAAATACTGGGTTTTTGTTACATTCAACTCTTACATTATTCCTTTAACATGAGAACATGAGGTTTTCATATTCATCCCAAACATTTCTACATTAGTCTCACACAGTTATGATTATCGTTACTCTACTTTAAACATTCTATGCATTTCACCACTGAATATAAGACACTCGGTGTATTTCACTTCTAAATATAAACACTCTGGTGCAAAGTACATGTTAACTAACTACGTGCTTGTAAATATGGCGTACTTATACATTTTTTCCAAACTTGTGCTCTCTCAGTCCCCCCTTTGATGACCTTCAGGGGTCATCATCACCATGACACTAAAAATGTAGAACCTTTAAAGTGAAGTCAGGACAGTACCACTTCTTTTCATACTCTCTAATGCTTTCAGACTCTTATATTGAGTGTCCTGCATCGCTGTCAACTCTTCTTCCTGTTTCTTCATAGCTCTCTGTAACCTATTTGCTCTATACCATTGATACAAACGCACCAATCCCCACAAAGTGATTACACAAATCACTACTATGATGATGGGCTTCAATATGTACCAAACGATACCCTTTCCTAAGTTGGCAAACCAACTTCCAACTTTACCCATTCCATGGCCTACTTTTTCCCACACATTTACCTTTGCCAGGTCCTCAATTTCGTAGTGTATGGCAGTGATGTTTTGTATATACTTCTCTAGAGGCTTTGAATTGTCTGGAATGTAAGTACAACATTCCTGGACCTTCAAGGCCCTACAGACTCCTCCCTCTTTTGCTAACAGAACATCTAAAGCAAGTCGGTTCTGAAGAACCATTGCCCTAATCGATTGCATCTCTCCCTCTATCAGCATCAAGGATCTTGCAGTACTGGCAGACAGTCTATCTACGACTGTAGCTAACCTCCTGATCTTAATGTCATTCATTATCAATCCTAAGAAAGGGAATGCAGCACCTATTACATCTCCAACTACTTCTGCTGCACCCAGCCCTCGCTTCCATCTAGTTGATATTTCTTTCTTAGGCGTGTCTAAATTCTCAACATGATATATTTTAGGGAAGACAACAGCCAGATAGCATGATCCGTACCAATTATCTGGTAACTTCACATAGGCATATCTTCCACATACAAAATATACATTTGGTATTGCTTGCATCCCTTTCATGAAGTTCTTAGAGTAGTACTCCAATTGAAAAGCATGTTCGCAATTGACTTGTCCTACATAAACGTTTTCATAGTAGGAGTAACTCCTGTGAATGCACAGTTTCCCCCGTTTCTCCTTATCCAAAGCAATTGGACCAATACTACCTTTTCGTTGTTGTGCCCTTTCTTCCTTGGTCCAATCTGTTTCTCCTTGTCCTGATGCCTTCAATGCCTTCTGCTTTCTGTATCTAGTATCTACCTGAGCTATAAACTTTTTCTCAACTTCTGATATTTGACAAGTCAGATTGTTGTTTCGAGCATGTGAAGTATCTAACGTTCTCCATGGAATAAACCATTTGTGTAACCTGTCTTCGCTTTTGTAGTAGTCCCATTTGTTCAAATGCTTGAAATTCGGAACCTCTGGCAATGTCGAGTCGAAATTCGAGAAGTAATACTCAAATCCGTCTCGTCCATAAAACATACTTAACAATAAACTGCACGTTATTCCATATGTCAACGGGAGATGATGGTATTTGATACCCTCCTCCACCGAAATTGGTAACTGCATACATACATAGCAGTCCTTTACCTCCATGGCATCAACATATTCATAAAGCAACTTAGCATAAGCATTTGACTTGTAATTCCCCTGTGATTCATCCATGTGTAACCTTTTTACTTCTGCATCTAACAACGCTTTGTCTTTCTCATTGATGTTTCCCTTCTCCTTAACTGTGGTAGTTCTCGGTGTTGACACTCCCCTATCCTCCTTAACTGTGGTTCCATCCCCTTCGTGTCTCGCTAGGAATGAAACAGTTACCACTAAAATTATAAGAGAAACCACTACTCCTAAAAATGTAACAGCTATACATTTTGCCCTGCGGTTCGGGTTGCCAGCCTCCATGTTCTCAAACAGTGTAGTTTTCGACTATCTTCCAGCATTCACTTCCTCTTCTTTTCAAACAAAGTCTTTCTCTCTTGCAATGTCTTTCTTGAAACACTTGGAAGCTTGACAATTTGTTTCCGCAAAACAGTTCAAAGTCCAGTAGAAAATAGACAACCCTAGCCCTTCTCCATCCACTAAAATGAAACCCCTATCACTTTTCTTCTTCCACTCGGCGCTAGGTTATCTTGCAACAAGTTTACAATTTCTTTTCAAAAGTCTTATTTTCGTCTGAAGTTATGTATGACTCAAGGAGTAACACTACTTCTTCATAAATGTCCATCCGAAGTATCATTCCCTCAGGTTCTGGACAATTCGTACCACACCATGGAAAGTCAACCTTTTCTAGGATTATTCTCCTTATTTCGCTCAAGACAAGTGGACGGACGAAATTGAGAGTTAGCGTTTTTTCAATTTCTAATCCTGGTACTATCAGTTCTATATCCACAATTACAAAGGGGTCCGTTCTAATCAAGATCACTTTCTTCACTTTTCCAGATCTGCACCCCTTTGAAGACATTCGTAGTATGGTTTTAGTCCACAACAATAAGCACTCCTAGCAATTCTACTACTCGTTCAAGCATTTCCAAACGAAGAAGAGTTCCCTCCAATATTGGATATCGTGAACAGCAAACTGGAAACTCAACTGTCTCTAAAAGCAATTTTCTTATTCCACTCAGGAGAGCAGGATGAACGATGTTGAGTGTCAGCAACCTTTCGGTCTCCGCTCCTGGCAGTAGAAACTTTATTTGCACTGTGATGATCGGGTCAGTTCTGATCAGTTCCACTTCCCTGATCCTCCCTGTTCTGTGTCTCCCAGACATCTGCAACAAGGTAGGTCCAGTCGGGAGTAGAGTATCTTCTGCTAGGCACTCGCACTCTACTTGATCTTCTAAGACCCTCCTCGGCTTGATCCTGGATATCTTCTTCTGGATCTGAGTCTTCGGATATAGGAGTAAGCGTTTCTTCTTGGGCCGACCTCAAACTTAGCCTTCTTCTTCTTGTTGGCCAAGTGGCAGCTCCAAGCCTTATTCTCCTATTCCTTGTCCTCCCACTTGGTTCTTGATCGCTCCGATACGGATCTGAGTCTGAGTCGTATTCACTTCTGCTCTCTCCTTCAGTTGCGTCTTCTGTCTCACTGCCGTCCTGCCTTCGCTCTTCTTCTGAATCCGATGCGTTCCCAACTTCTTCCGACACCTCCTCAGCTGCCTCAATCCCTTCTTGCGACTCTTCTTCCACTTCCGGGCTTTCGTCTGGGATGGGAGCTGTTCCTTCTAGAGGTGCTGAAACTCTTCTAGTATGAGATGCATGGATCCAATTTGGCAGCCCCCCGCACTTCACCGCGGTGTTCGTGATCAGGATTACCTGAAAGGGCCCACGCCAGCGAACATCTAGGCAGTTCTTCCGGACGTGTTTTTTAACCAGGACCCAGTCCCCTGGGTTCAGGTCATGACACAGGTTCCTCGCTGTTGGAACTTCAGCCGCATGCACCTGAAGGGACACAGAATGGATGGCGTCAGACAGTCCTTTACAATAATCCAAGATCAGATCATCTGTAATATTCAATAGAGCAGTAGTTGGAACTGTAGGAAGT
Source organism: Lissotriton helveticus (assembly GCF_964261635.1). Taxonomy (NCBI): domain Eukaryota; kingdom Metazoa; phylum Chordata; class Amphibia; order Caudata; family Salamandridae; genus Lissotriton; species Lissotriton helveticus. Next base: position 1,478,035,782 of record NC_136067.1, read on the forward strand.
CTCATGGCCCTCCCCATCAGGATCTCGTGGGGAGAAAGACCTGTCCTCCTATCAGGCGTGCTGCGCATGCTCATGAGCACCAATGGAAGAGCATCTGGCCAACTCAAAGATGTGGATGCCACTACTTTAGCCAATCTATTCTTCAAAGTGCCATTCACTTGTTCCACAATTCCTGAAGCCTCTGGTCGATAACTACAATGCAGCTTTTGATCGATATTCAGCGTGGAGCACAACATCTTCACTATTTCGCTGTTAAAATGTTTTCCTCTGTCCGATTCCAAAGAGGCAGGCACCCCGAAGCGCGGTATCAACTCCCTGAGCAACAATTTAGCCACTGTGAGTGTATCGCACCTACGTGTAGGGTATGCCTCAACCCATCTGGAAAATACGCATACAATCACCAACACATACCGAAGGCGATTGACTCTTGGCATTTCGATGAAGTCTAGTTGCATTCTATTGAAAGGCCCCCCTGACCTCCCAATGTGACTCAGTGTGACTGGTGTTCGTTTGCCTACGTTCAGTTGTTGGCAGGTAACACATCGCTTACATACTGATTCTGCTGCTATTCTGAATTTCGGGCAATACCAAGTCTGCCTAAAAACTCTCATCATAGCATCCCTTCCTAGATGTACTGGACCATGTATTTCTCTCGCCATGGGATTAGCTAATTCTTCAGGTAACACAGCTCTCCCATCTGCTGAAACCCAAAAATCCATTTCACTTCGCACACAGCCTGCTATTTCCCATGCCTTTTTCTCTTTTTCAGGTGCGTTCTCCTGCATTATTCTTAAATCCTCCCAAGTGTCTACAGTTTCTAACATCATACTTAATTCAGTCTTTTCTTCTGCACCTTCTATTTCCACCTTTGAGAAAGAATAACTTTGTTCCGCACAATAGCGTGCGACTTCATCAGCATATCTATTACCTTGTGACACAAAATCTGTATTCTTAGTATGAGCTACACACTTCACCACTGCAATATCAACAGGACCTTGTAATGCTTCTATCAGCAATCTCACAAATTCTCCATTTCGAATGGGCGAACCAGAGGAGGTCATGTAACCCCTCTGAGACCACAACTGCCCGAAATCATGAACCACACCGAAACCATATTGGCTGTCCGTGTAGATGGTGACTCTCTTTCCATTTCCTGCTATGCAGGCACGAGTTAGGGCAATAATCTCTGCTACCTGTGCGGAATGTACTCCTTCCAGGCAAGCGGCTTCCACAACTCCAGTAATGGTACAAACAGCATAAGCTGCTCTTAACCGACCAGTATCGTCTCTTAAACATGAGCCATCGACAAAGTAAATCTCATCAGGGTCAGACAATGGCTCATCCACTATATCTGGTCTGGGTTTCGTGCATAGTTCAGTCACATCAAGGCAATCGTGGTCTTCACATCCTTCGCCTTCTATTACAGTAGGTAATGGCATCAAAGTAGCAGGATTCAAGACAGAGCATCTCCTGAGAGTCACGTTTTCTGCGGCAAGTATAACTTGCTCATAACGCGTGAGCCTACTATTGGTCAGATGCTGCGTCTTCGTCCTGGTCATTAACAATTCAACTGAATGCGGTACATACACTACTACTGGATGTCCCATTACAATACTTTCGCTCCTTTCAATGCTGACACCCGTTGCAGCAACGGATTTGAGACATCCGGGCAACGCTGCGGCTACTGGATCTAATGTAGCCGAAAAATATGCAACTGGTCTACGGGCATTACCGTGGGTCTGTGCCAAGACTGACAAAGCACATCCCTCTCTCTCACAGCAATAGAGTGAAAACGACTTTTCATAATCTGGCATTCCCAGAGCCGGAGCACGACATAAATCGTCCCTCAGCTGTAAAAACGCCACCAGACATTCTTCATCCCATGGTACCGGATCACTCACCTCCTTGTGCGTCAGTTTCTGTAAGGGCTTTGCTTTCAGTGAAAAGTTAACTATCCACTGTCGGCAGTAACCCACCATTCCTAGGAACATTCTAACCTCTCTCTGAGTTGTAGGCGCATTCATTTTCATTATCGCCTCAATCCTCTCTGGGGACACCTTACGTTTCCCTTTTTCTAACCTGTGCCCTAGATACTGTACTTCTGTCAGACAATACTGTAACTTGCTCGGAGATACCTTATGTCCATTTTCAGCTAAATGATTCAGTAAGGCAATTGAATCTACTTTACAAGCTTCCTCTGTTTCTGACGCAACAAGTAGGTCATCTATGTACTGTACCAGAACCGAGTTCTGTGGCAGTACTAGATTCTCAAGATTCTTTTTCAACAACTGATTAAAGATGGATGGACTGTCTGTGAATCCTTGTGGAATTCGACACCATGTTAAAACGCGATCTTCCATTTTAAACGCAAAAAGGTACCTGCTCTCTTCATCCAATGGGATTGAAAAGAAAGCCTGGCAAAGATCTATCACTGTGAACCATTCTGCTTGACATGGTATTTGAAACAATATCACTGATGGATTCGGTACCACGGGACAACATGAAACGACTATGTTGTTAATCTTTCGTAAATCCTGAACTATCCTAAACTTCCCACTAGGTTTCTGCAAACCCATAATCGGGGAGTTACAAGGACTGCCCACGATTTCCTTCAGTATTCCCTGCTGTATCATTGACTCGATCACAGGCTTTATTCCTGCAATCGTTTCCTGGGACAATTTGTATTGAGGCGTTCTTGGAAACTCAACATTTGGTTTTACCAGAATTTTTACCGGTTCTACCCCTTTAATCAATCCTATATCTTCTCCTGTGAAATCCCACACCTCTGACGCCACTACATCTCTTAAGTCTTGTGGAAGATCTTCTACAGTCAGAGTAGGATATAGTTCTACACAGAATTTTGAATTGGCCACCTTAAAGGTAGCATCATCGTCGGTAGTCTGTACCTCCACTCCTTGTGGGGTGCAGTATATGGTGCAATTCAATTTGCATAACAAATCCCTACCTAACAGACATACCGGACTCGAGTCACAAACCACAAACTGATGTTCGTTCATGTGGTTTCCAATTTTCACAGACACTGGTTCTGTCAAGGGACTAGTCATTCTTTTATTTGCGACTCCTACCACCTGAATTGTTTCCCCTGACATCGGCAAGTCTGGAACCACCGCTGATCTCAGAGTCGAACGAGTAGCCCCAGTGTCCACTAAGAACGTAGTGGGACACCCTGCCACTTCTGCCTCAACAAATGGCCCTCTCTGATCCACTTCTAGAACTGCCCCGAGGGTACAGTCTTCTTCACTGCTCACCCGTTGTCCTGTCAATGGATCAATGTAATAACATTTTTCTTCCTCGATAAACAGAGGCATTTGTTTAAAGACCTTTCCTCCAGCTGCTATCTTCGGTGGCTGTGGGAATTGGGCCCGTGGAGCCGAAGTCCCCCCTTTGGCCACCTTACTGCTTGGGACTGTCACTTTTTGCACTGTGTCTTCTTGGACCTGCTCTTCTACTTCTTGCTCTCCGTTTTCAGGGTTAAAGGGACACTCGCGTCGCCAATGCCCCACCTGGTGACACAGATGACACTTGGTCGTTTTCTTTAAAGTGGCAAAGTCTATCCTAGGTCTCTGCCCTTCTTCATTATCTTTGTTCTGACCATTTGGTTTTCGTCCCATCCCCTGCTTCTGCTGGCCACCCTTCCCAGCGGACTGCATTTGCACCACCATCAATTTCTCCTTTAGATTCTTGGCTTTAGAATCTATCTCGTCACTGCAGTACCTCGCATATCGTAAAATCTCATCTAGTGGTTTGTTCTGCCAACAGATTAAATGTTGCTGTATCATCAAACAAATATCAGGTCTCAACCCCAATACAAACTTTGACACGAACTGCCCTATGTCTTTGGGATCCATTACATCTAGTCCACTGTATTGCTTGAATGTTTTCAATAATCTTTCATAAAACTCGTGAACTGTCTCCTTGGGTTCCTGCCTTGTTCGGTCTATTTTTACCCAATCTATATCCTGTGGTGGTACCTTATCTTTCAGCCATGCTATTACCCTTTCATACTTTCGCATGACTATCTCAGCTGGTCCATTAGTTCGAACATCTCTCAATGGTTCAGCATTTGGCCATTCGACACTAGTCTTACAAGGGGTCCACAAATCAGATGGGACCACGATGTCAAACAACGTGTTCAAATCTATCCACAATACTTTCGAAATTTTAACAAACCTCTCTACCTGCTTATACCACTCGACTGGGTTGTCCCGCAACTTCGGGAATGAGTTGGTAAATGCGGCTAAGTCTCCTCTACTCCAGGGCACATGTACATAATTTCCATTTGATATTTCTCGCAAAGGGAATGCCTCCATCTGCATTACCCTTCCCTCAGGGGTCATCACATTTGTACTTCGCCTAACTGTGCCCTTTTTCGACCACCTTTCTTCCCATTTATCCAGTTCTCTCCACACTCTTATCCCTGTTACCAGCTCTCTTATGTGTGTTTTTAATCCAGCAGTTCTCTTCTCATCTAGATCTTGGTCTGCGTACTGTAATCTGTGGTTACTCTGTAATGCCCTTGTCCTAGACAAATCCACGGCATACTTGTCTGCCAAATCGGTCAGTTTTTCATGAACCGCTCTAGCTTTCCTAGTAATATCCTTTGCCATGAACAATAACTCATCCTGTTCATACAATTCTATCCTCTCCAAAGGCAATGTTCCATCTATTATCTCATCTACATCTGACTTTAAACTGGTAACATCAAGCCTTTTTGCCTTTATTTCAGCTTTCAAGACACTCAATTTAGCTCCTCCATCCGCATCTCTCCCATCCCAGCTCCGAGATCTACGTTTAGGTATTGGTGAATTATAGGGAGTCCTCCCCTGTTCCCATCTCTCTAAGTCCCATGCCTTTCCGTCTTCTCGGGGTGGGTGGTGAAACACTCCTTCATGCCTCCCAGCCTCTCTCTCTCCATCCTGGCTAGTTTCACGGGATTGAGGATAAGAGGTTCTCTTACTCCCTCTTTCTTCCCTACTTCCCTGTGCTTCCTGAGTATTCGAGGCGTGGCGGGACCTATCGCTGTTCTCCTTTCTCCAATGTTGAACGTCTTCCCCAAGCGTATGATGAAGGCACCTAAACCTATTCTGAAAATTCCGTACCGCCTCATCTCCTCCGTTCCCCCAAAGACGGGACATTTCCTCACATTCTACAATCCTAGTATTTTGTTCCGACTGTTCTCTCTGATTTGTAGGACCTGCATCCCCTCTATTCTCTTGACTTTGGCCTTCCCGGCCCTGACTGCTTTCGCTGGCCCCACAATGAGATACAGTCCCGTTACCCCTGCTTTCCCACTCTGGTTCCGTTCTTGTCCTGTTACTCGGAGATACTATGGACCCGTCCCATTCCCTCAAATCAGCTCTTAACTCTGAAAAAGATCTTGGCCGCGGTCCCCTTAGATCCATTGGTCCTCTCGGACCTCCCTGTTCTGAATTGGGACCGACAGTTGTGTCTAATGGGGTGTTCCACGTTACCGAACCTGGTAATTGTTTCCATGCATTCGTCACATTATTCCTCCTTTCCATCTCAATCCTTTCCCTATCCAATTGCCTTTGTTGTTCCCCTCTATCTCTCTCAGAATTATAGATCGAAACTATGGGTCCTATGGTAACAGGCACTTGAAGAGCGTCTGGCAATCCCACAGACTCAACCCTTTCTGTGGTTGGCGTTTTCTGCACCACAAACCTTCCCACTACACTCTGTACAGTGTTGTTTGGAGGTGTTTCTCCGCCTTTGCTAGGTGTCCATTCCGATATAGGGAGTGGTGTATACCCCTCTATCTCATTCCCATCTTCCCTTGCGAGCCCTCTATCTTCTATCAATCCCACTCTCGGAGGTGGTCTATCCATTAACAATCTGTTTATCAGATTGTCCTCCGACTCGCTTTCCTCGTCTTCTTCCATGAGGTTTCCTCCTCCTGACACCTCCCTCATCGGATACATTTTCTCCACCTCAATAGCCTGTACCCTCCAACGCTTTTCCTCCTCATCCCATTTGGAATCTCGCACTGCCCTTACCGATCGCGTCAGCCTTTGTTGACGCCTGTTCAAATTTCGGTCGTGTGCAGCCTTAATCCATGCATTAAGAGCCTCAAACTGTGTTGGTCTAGGTGAAGGTTTCAATGAGGACATGGTTGCTTTTAGCCGATGTAACACCTCTAACTTAAACGTTCCGTACTTTGGGAACTGCATTTCCTCATTTCCTTCCGTAAGCTTATTCCAAGCCCCAATCCATAATATCGTATGCAGCCCCACATTCGTTGCCATATAATGAGCTGGCGTACCCTCTGGGGGAGCCTCTTCCCCGTAATAATGTTCACTTCGTTTACGTTTAAAAATCCCTTTCAAACACTTAAAACACTTCATGATTTCTCTTTTCTCCGCGTTTGTTTACTTCCTGATGATATTCCACCAATCTCGGCGCCGTTCTCACTAACTGGCCTATCCGTACGCGGCTTTCCTCCGACGTCACTCTAGCCGCCCAACCAGAGCGCGGCTCTAGCTAACGTCACACCAACCGCTCAATCACAGCGCGGCTCTAGCCGACGTCACCCGTCCCCCTTCGCAGCAGTTCCCCTCCTTTCTCAGCTCGTCTCCTCGGTCATGCACGCATCCCATTCATACACTGAAAAATGATTACTTCCGTCCAAGCGATCACCTTTCTTTGACTGTACGCCCACAGTCTTTCTGTAGTTGTCACCCTAACTTGGCGAAATGTCTTTCCGTTTACTTCCAGACAATCGCCTTCTCCGATAGGTTACTCACACGCAGTAACTTTCGACCAGCGTCCGTTACTCATACACTCACTCTTACACTCCCCCTATCTTGGATCCACGGCGGTCAATGGTACCTCGTGACCTCCGTACTATGGTCGACAACTACCCTGGATGTTCGATACACCCAAAACCACTTAAGCTCTGGCCTGAACTTAAGATTTCACCAGTACACCCGTTTACCAGGTTACCAGTTTACCAGGTTGCGCGCGCTCACAACCTTCTCTCATTCACACTACAGGCATTCAACTCCGCAAGACATTACAATACAAATACAACACAAAACACCGCAATCTGTTCACGCATGACCCTTTTTATACTCACTCTCCGATACTGCTGCTTTTCTCGCACCGTCTGCACCTTTCGGCACACGATTCTTCCGCTGCTCGTCTCTCGACGTCTCGGGCCTTGGGGTAAACTAACCTCTCTAGATTACCTTCCTCAAGAAGATAACCATCCTCACTCTGCTACCAACTGCTAACGCGGGATTACTGGTTACTAATTATCTTGCCAAATCCCTTCTTCCTGTCGACTGAATCGTTGGTACCTGTCTTGAGTAAAAGGTAATCTCGAGGTAAACAATCAATTTAAGAACTTACACCACTCTAAATGACCACTGACCAAAATTAAGTTTTAAAGATTTAATATAAAGTCAAAGATAACTGAAGATACAAACTTCTCAAAATGAGATTCAAAAGGTATATCGGAATCACTATGAACATGAACTTCTTGAATAGTCTGAGTCTGAAGAACAAAATAATAAGTACAAGTTCGAATACCATCAGGGTTGCTAAAATGGATACAAGTTGCAACCTCAAAGTCATTACAGAAAAGAAAATTAAAGTTAGTCTGTCCCTACACTATACTAAATGACATCCCTACCTAACAAGATCTTAACCCTCTAGGTGTCAGCCGTGGTGACTTCCTAAGAAGATCACGCACTTCTCTTTGTCTCTTCTCTGATAATGGGTCTCTCCTGATCAGCCTATCTGCCTACCCATCCGCTTCCTTAGGCTCCCAAAATCATCTGCTCTGCTCTCCTCCCGGGTCACTTTCCCTAATACCAAATCACATTTCCAATAGAAACGCCCCTTGGGACGCCCCTCACGTGGTACATCTTTCCGCGGCAAACTCCATGATGGTACTCTTGAAGACCCTCGTTAAAGTTGACCTTGGTTCCCGGGCTTCTTCTTCAGTGCGCTGATACCCCCTGAAATTCCTGGAAACTCCTACAGGCCTGCGCAAGGCGCCACTGAACAAAGTCCCTTTCATTCGAGCTGATTAGGACCCTCGCACCTGCATACAGCTCTTCCTGCAGTGGGCCTCAAATTCCAGACTTCACCATATCTTAGGCCATAAAACACTCTCAGAGCTTCATACTGGACACCTCACGACCTCTCCTCTAACGAGCACATGACGATTTGAACTACATGACATTATCGGCTCTGGCCTACTTGATTTACATGCAGCAGGTTCCTGCACTCTTAAAACGTTAACTTGATTTAAACAGCAAACATTCTTAACTAGCATACGTTTCTAAAATAACACATCTATAAAGCATATACTTTTAACCCTAAGTTCAATAGTACATTTTGAAAGAACCATGTCAACCTTGTCTCACATTATTTTAGCAGCACGTTTAGATTTGCTTGTGAATTGCCATGAGGCCTACACAAAATACTGGGTTTTTGTTACATTCAACTCTTACATTATTCCTTTAACATGAGAACATGAGGTTTTCATATTCATCCCAAACATTTCTACATTAGTCTCACACAGTTATGATTATCGTTACTCTACTTTAAACATTCTATGCATTTCACCACTGAATATAAGACACTCGGTGTATTTCACTTCTAAATATAAACACTCTGGTGCAAAGTACATGTTAACTAACTACGTGCTTGTAAATATGGCGTACTTATACATTTTTTCCAAACTTGTGCTCTCTCAGTATCAGGAATGGCTAAAAGTCATAGGGCCAGATGTAGGTAGCCAAATACCGGTCGGTAACGGCCGAATTCGGCCGTTACCGACCGGTATTTGGCTTTTGAGATGTAGGTGGTTCTGAATTTACAGAATCGGTATATTTACCGATTCGGTAAATTTACCACTTCGGTATTTTACCGAATCGGTAAATATACCGATTCTGTAAATCCATATGTAGGTGGGACTCTTCAGAGTCCCAAAGGCCCTACAAATTCGGTATTTTAACACCCAATCCAATTGGGTGTTAAAATACCGAATTCAGGTGTGCATGCACATGTGTGCATGCACACCTAGCCATGTGACAGACAGACATGCCCTTAGGGCATGTCTGTGTGCCACATGGCGCACATGCCTATTTTTGGGGTGCCAGAGGGTGTCAAAGTGACACCCCCTGCACCCTTGCTAAAATCGGTATTTACCGATTCTGTAATTACAGAATCGGTATTGCCCATTGATTCCTATGGGCTTCACAGCCCATAGGAATCAATAGGAAATACCGATTCGGTATTTCCAGATTCGGTAAATACCGAATCTTAACGATTCGGTATTTCCACATCTGGAAATACCTACATCTCCCCCCTTCATATTTAGCACTTCTTAAATACCGAATCGGTAAAATTCGGTATTTAAGAAGTGGTAAATAAGAATTACCTACATCTGGCCCATAATGACGTGTCTCGTTGACAGCCAGAGCATTGATGTGTTGTAACGTGTATTCCTCAGTATGGTGTGTGGGTTTATGGGGCTCATTTATGAGGCCGTACTGGCACTTTTGAGCCGCCGGACTGTCACTTTTTTGATGGTCTAGTGGCGCAATGTGCCACAGCATATTTATAAGACCATGTTAAGCCACTTTAAGTGACTTTTCTTTACCTTATAAATATATGCCCATTGCACGTAGAAAACCGCATAAAAGGGGCATTCCATGGGTGTTGCTGTGGGTGTTCCTGACACATTCCCAGATTTACAGGAAATCGTAAATCTGGTAATGTGTCAGAACCTAACGCCACCCCAGGGGTGGGGTTAGGGAGGCGCAATGAGGAGAAATGTTTTAATTTGCATTCTGCAGCACACACAGAAAAAGGAAATCGCCTGAATTGATTGATTTTGTGCAGGAAGGTGGCCCTTCCCGCATAAAATCATGTGCAGGAAGGTGTCCCTTCCCGCATTAAAATCAATCAGCCCCGCAACTCAGGCACCTTTGCACCATGGTGCAAGGGTGCCTGTGTTGGAGCACGGGGAAAAGGACAGGAATGCACCGTATCACCTAGATACAGCACATTCCTTCCCTTTTGTTTTGACATAGAGCAGAGCACTAAGATTCCTTGCAGCGCTGCCCTACGTCAAAGCTTCATAAACGAGACCCTATACCTTTATCTGCAAGTTGGTACATGTGGTTTGGCAGGCTACTAAAATGTACTTGTATCAAAACGCTTCAGCTGGAAGGACCAACACTTGCACACAGGCATCATTTTCATTCAGATTTGGCATGTCCTGCCATTAAAAAACCGTGGGTTGTAAAGGAGAGCCAAGTAAGGGAATGCAAAACAATGGGTAGTGTCACATTTGAGTTGAAGCAGTTCAGCAAGGACACACGTTAAGGCTTTTTTAATACAAAGTACTACGTATTGATACATTGAGGAACTTGCATGTGCCTAAAACCATCTCTTAGTAGAAGCCTGATTTAAGGAGGGGGTTTGAAAATAAACACAAACACCTTGCCGGTTCACCTGTAATCTAAGTGACTTTTGGTTTGGAGGGAGCATGGGAATCCTGTGTCCTGTAAAAAAAGAGACAGCACAGCTGAGAAGAAAATGTACCTCAAGAACTTTTGAATGGAGCCCGCTCTTTCGCAAATTATAAATCTACCTAAAAGCTAGATTGGAGGCTCCCTTCCAAATCAGCCAAATAATGGCGCTTCTAAGTATCCTAAATCCCTACTTTTACATCAGGCCTACCCGTGCCCACAGCATTTGCACGCAGTAAGGACTTTGAGAAGTGGGATCTTTCCTATAAAGCCAGTGCCTCGGAAAGGCCTATAAAGCAGACCCATAGCCTGCTTGACATGCCACTGACTCTTTCTCAGCCCCATCAGCTTGCACCTGATTGCATGGTTTGCCAGTTTGCTTGTGGCAGCATATCATATGCCAGTGTATTTGTGGCAGCACATTAGAAACAGCAGTATCCTCGCCAGGATTTGCTGCACAGTCACACTCAAGTTGGATGTATGGTTCATTTCTGTCACAAGTGCACATCTTGGATGGGCTGGGAGTGGTAACAGCATGTAAACTGCAACCCTAAGTGGTGATACCTGCTGGAAGTTCTGATTGATGGCCTTGCTAACTGCAAGAATCACTATAGTATCTGTGCGTCCATCCATTTTTATTGCAGTGTCGAGCTACATTTTGGTGCAGGTTAGTTGACAGCTCCGCAGTCACGGTGTCCACACAACAAGGCCCTGCTTCCCCTCCTTCTCCCTGGGGCGTGGTTAAATGAAGGACACTGCCGGTGTTGGGTAAACCCCACTCTGCTGCTAAGAAGTTGAACCATGCATGCCCACAATGCCAACAGCTGCGGAGGAAGAAGAAAGATCGCCTTAAAGTGACGAGAAAGCACAGCTGAGGCGGGCCCGTGACCGTCCCCTGGGAGGAGGGGAGAGGAAGGAGAGAGGGGGGATAGAGAGAGGACATGTGTGCGGCATTACTCTGCCCAGGGTGGGGCTGCACTTTTAACACTTTCTAGTAACTAGAAGTGTCTAGAAGTTCTCCTCAACATGCTTAGTAATCTTCACTGGAGTAATCACTCCGATGTCAACCTGGCCTCTACAGAGTTTTTGATTGGCTACTTACAGCTATTGACTCCCTAACCACCCTTAAGGAGAATTATGAAGGCAGAAAAAAAGCCCTCTACCCTGTGGTTCTCAGAGAGGCTGAGGAAACGTAGACCATCCTACTGTCATCAAGAAAGGATCTGGCATCGAGATTTCGACCTCGCTGAAAGAGATCTTCACAAACAGAAGTCAGTGGAATATAAAACCGCAATTGAAGAGAAAAATCATCCTTCTATTCTCGACAGAAAGAATCCCTTCAAATCCTCTAGGGAACTTTTTAATGTAATTAAGTCCCTCTCCTCCAGTCTCTGCTTACACAGATAACTCTCAGGATCTTTGCGACAGAATGGCTAAATGTTTTCATTCAAAGATTTCGGAAATATATTCCTCTCTGGAAAACCACAATTCTGAGATGTCTAAAACAGCTCCCTCCACTAGCCACTCTCCTCTTAACTCCCCTACAGACCACCAGGAGGTAGTTAATTTACCTGCATTACCCCCTCTGTCTCAGGAGCACACATATTGCCTTCTAGGGGGAATTACCTCCAGATCCCTGCTGGAGTACTGCTCCCTGAAGATCATGAAATTAGGTAGTGAGATGATTGTCCCTCACCTTACCTCCATACTTAATGCAGCCATTTCATCTGGACAGCACCCCATCACTAGGAAAACTGCAGTGGTCAAACCACTATTAAAAAAGGTCACCCTAGATCCTTCTGAATTAAACATTTATTGGCCTATCTCTCGGTTTCCAGTCCCCGCAACACCTCAGTTTCCATCTCAGCTCCTAACAGGATGAACACCATTTGCTTGATGGCTCTCAGAATGGTTTTAGAAGTGGCCACAGAACCGAGACTGCGTTAACCTCTGCATTTAATAACATTCGAACTCAGGTTGATGCTGGGCACACCTCTTTACTAATCCTCCTAGACCTAACTGCGGCCTTTGACACCATCTCTCCTCTGAGATTGGTTGGCTGTCTTAAGGAAATTGGGGTCACAGGCTCTGCTCTGAAGCTTCTTACCGCCTTTACTACTGACTGGTCACAAATAGTAAAACTGGATCAATTCTACTCGGATGCTAATCACATGTTCTGCGGAGTCCATCTGGGATCACATGTTCTGCGGAGTCCCTCTGGGATCCTCATTGAGCCCAACTCTGCTTAACCTCTATGTTGCCCCTCTGGCCAAGGTCATCAGATCCTTTGGGCTGGAGGCGTTGTCCTATGCTGATGGCACACAAATTGCTGTGTCTATCACCAATAGCATAGAGGTGTCCGCAACAAATTTTGAAAACGTGCATGCAGGCAGTGGCCTCCTGGATCGTAGATAACTACCTTAGACTCACTGGTGACAAAACAGAGGTCTTGGGCTTTGGTAGCCAACAATCCACATGGTCTCACGCTTGGTGGCCTGAAATGCTCAGTTCATGCCCCGGTCAAAGTCCTACAGCAAAATATCTTGGTGTCATAGTTGACAGTTCCCTTTCTTTTGACCCCCAGATCAATAGAACGGCTTCCACTTGTTTTGGAATCATCAGGGTCTTGAGAAGATTTCTCCATGTCTTTCCTTTTCTTCTCGAAAGCAGACAGTTGGCGCACTAGTGCTGTCCAGATTGGATGATTGTAATGCCCTATATCTGGATATCAATAAGGGATCCATTCACAAACTGCAGCTTGTTCAAAATGCAGCGGCCAGGCTGGTGATGAATCTTCCTAAATTCCACCAAGTCTCATCTATTCGCAAGCTGCACTGGCTTCCTCTAGGCTGGAGAATCTTATTCAAGGCCCTTTGCCTCGCTCACAAAGCCTTTTATAACTTAGGCTATGAAGGCATTAAAAGGCTTTTCCAATTATATGTCCTTATCAAGCTGCTAATGTCAGCCTTTAAAAACTGGCTGGTAGTTCCTAGGTTCAGGAGAACCAGGTGGGGTGGAGAGCTTTCTCTGTTGCTGCTTCTAAGCTTTGGAACACTCTCCCGCTGTCAATCTCCAAACAGGAGTCCCACTCTCTTTTCTGAAAGGCCTTGAAGACCTGGCTCATTACCACCTAATTGCTGGGAATCTTCTATGTACCCGTGACCTATGGCTCTATCCGCAGCGCCTTAATGCCTTTGGGCAAAGTTTACGCTTTATAAGACTAATATTCATTCATTCATTCACTTAAAAACTAGGATGTGCGCCACATATGTCACTGCACAGCTAATATTAGCTTACAGTAGTTTTATCATGTTGCAAGGCATAGTAAAGTTAGATTGAATACATTTTATTGTGTTAAGTTTATACGCCTATCTGCAAACAGGCCATGCAAACATTGCAAAATAACTATAAAATTACTAGTCTTTTCAGCTCAACCCATAAAAGTCACACAGTGAAACAATGGAACCATTCTTATTGTACATGTGATAAAATAAAACAGCTGGCAAACATACAAGGCATTATGATCAGCTAGATACCAGTTGAAACTTTGAAAAACTGTTTACCCAGCAAACCTCCAATCCAGAATCTAAAGAGTTTTAAGTCACTGCAAGGGTTAGCCTTTTCATTGTAAAGGAAACTCCACTCCAATTTCATACTTTCTAAGTACCCCCACCTAACTGGTACGAATTGAACAGAGCCACCTGTGGTGAACTGACGGTTATGGAGCAATTTAGAGCTCACACAGAGACCTCAGTTCGGGGAAAAGGCTGTCTGCCAGCTGGTGACTGAGCCTCACAGCTGCTGCTACCCTGTCGCTCCTTCCAAGGGTAGGGGGCATGAAGGCTGGCTTCATATGCATTGCCTTGTTAGATGCTTGTACTTGCTGGAGGAACCCTCATGCCTGGGGGTCCCGGGGGAGTGCAGAAAATTAACAAAGAGTACCTGCAGGAGTCAATGCCGCTGGTGCTCCAGTTGTCGCTGCTTGGCTTGAGCCGCTGCCCCCTCTGCCACTGAAAACACAGCGACAACAAGCAGAGTTTAGGTAGCTGGATGTAGTATGGGTAGAGAATACTAACTGTTCTACCCCAAAAGGAAAATGCAAACCGGAATAGTAGCTTTATCTGCAAATATTACAAATAAGACAAAGAACGGGCTGCTCAAGGAATTCAGAAAACAGCAGGGCCAGGGGTGTAGTTTGGGGCGGGCATCCAGCAACATGAGAGGAGGTTGGAAGGACGAATCCTGCAATAAAATGCAAAAAGCTATGAACCAACAGACCTTAAAGCGGAGAAACTTAAAAAAAAAGAGCGCCAAAAAGCAACACATAAAGACGAATGCGAAAATATATGGGAAGTTAGGCAGTGCTCCGTGAGAGGATACAAATGACAACAAGGCGGGCCAAAGAAGAAGGATTAACCACTTGTGAGAAAGCCTTTTTGAAGAACAATTGAATTGAGGAATAAAAAAGCAATGGGTGGGCTGTAGGCCCACAGAGGGAATACAGCATGTCTAGAGAGACAGCGCATGCGCTGTCTAGGCTCGGCTTAAAAAGGAGGCAGAAAATAAATCAGCATCTAAAAAAGGCACCCCAAGTGCAGAAAAGGTAAATAGCAGGCATTTAAAGACAAAAAATTAATTTAACAGCACATTTTGCACCGAAGAGAAAGGAATGATGTTTAGGTGGATGTGAACAATATGCATAGGCTTTGCACAGTTACTCAAAGTGAATGGAGGTAGGGGTTAAAGGAGGTTGACGCACGGCCCCCGCTGAATGCTGTGGTGGGGGCAGAAGCAAGATGTGGAAGACAATTTAACAGACAAGGTCCGCTGACCAAAATCTCTTCTATCCACGTATTATGCTTAAGGTTTTGGATGAACATTAGTCTGATGAGATAGCTACAGCTGTCTCTAAGGCCATATCTTAAAAGGGTACAAAGGAAGAGCCCTTGAAATGTGGATTCGCATCTTTACAGTCACTCAAGTGATATTAGACAATGATGATATTCATCTCAGAAACAGGGCAGACCCAGAAACAATCAGAGCATCATCTTTGGAACTAGAATGAATACTGATATCTAAAAATGGGAGAAAGGGGAAAGAGACCAGCTGTAAATGTTAGGGTACTTGTAATTGATGTAATCCATGTAGTCAAGTTAAGATAATAAAGGTGTTAGGAAACTTACATGAAATTAGGTTTTTCAAGTTGTGAGAGCAAGAAAAATGATAGGTTCAGGAGACGGGTGCCCAGATGTTCTTTATATATATAGATAGTTGCTATGATTTATTGTTCCCATTTTTCCATTTTATAATGTTGACTCTATGGCGATACAGTAGGTAAATTAAAAAAAAATTGAAAGACAGAAAGAGAAAGACAGTGAAGGACTGGGAGGTAGTGACAGGGAAGGGAGCGGGAGAGTTTAGGAAGAGATGAAGGAAGAAAGAGATAGAAAAATAGACAGAGAAAGACAAAGAGAGGAGAAGACAACTAGAGACTGCAAAAGGTAGGGGTGATAGAAACACAGAAAAACAGTGAAAGAGATTGATAAGGACATTCCGAAATCTATCTGTCTGTCTATCTATCTATCTATCTTTATATGTGTCTCTTTTTCCATTAATCTATATCTGCCTCTACATTTATCTCTTTCTGTCCAGGTATGCAACTCTATCTACGTGCTGCTGTCTATCTAGCTGTCTCTATATTTCGGCTCAATCGTTTAATAGTTTGTCTGCTGCTATCTGTCTCTTTCCCATCTGACTCTACATATCCTACAGCCTATCGCCCCAAATGTCATTGGTCTATCTCTATCGTATTTCTCTATGCACGTACCTGGATCGCTGTAATTCTGTCCGTGTTTGTATGTCTGTCATTCTGTCCCTCTGTCCTTTGTATCTCTATCTCTCTTGCTGCCCCCGGTGTCCCATGCCTCTTGCTTTGCTGCTCCACCAGTCTTGTGGCATGTAAGCAGCAGATTTGACCTACAACCTGTATCTGTATAGGCAGGGACAGTAGCCTCAGCCTATTTCAAAAGTTAAGAGACAGGGCCCTGGCTGAACACTTGCCAAAAACAAAGAATATGCCAGTCACAGAACCACACACTCATAACGAACAATTCCGCAGAGTAAAACATTTCCCTATTCCAATATTTACTTGTGACCTGAAACTCTTGAGGTAGCGCTTCCCCGAAACATTTTGCTTTTTGCTGATTCTCTTTTCATGGCTTTAGGGCTCTTGGCACTTTCCCACTGTAAAACAGTGTGAAAGTGTGCGCGCCCTTCCTGCACATGTTAGAAAGTGGTGCTTACCTGATGTTTTTAAACATGTCTCAAGACTTCTATTGCAGGCCTGTGTGTGTACGCTTGCACCTAAGATATTTTTAAACCAGACTCAAGCCTGACATTTCAGGCTTGTGTCTGCGCCCTTGCACTTATGCTCAGATTGGCCTTTCTAAACCTCTGGCCACTCCTGAGGGGACCTTTCACTACCACTAGTGCACCCCTAGGATAAGTCTTAAGGGGTGAAGCAAGTGGACGGTGAAAGGACGGGCGGGTACACATGTGTGTTCCCTGATCAGGTAGTGAAGAATACCCATGTGCGTTTTCACTACCTATGGGGTTTGTTCTTCCCATAGGTTAATATGAGGGAATGGTTGAAATTATTTCAAGCTGCAATAATGGCTTGCAGTGGAGCAGCCTCATAATGTTTCCAATCATTGGATTCACAATGACAACCCCTCTCCTGTGGTTTTGGGCTCATGCGCACCACCCGTAAGATCCTCCCATTACTACCACCTGCCTCTAGGAAACTTCTTATCAAGGGGCTAGTATTGTCCCGTCTTGACTACAGCAATATGGTCTACCTGGGTGCTCCAGAGGCCACCCTGACTAGACTACAGTGGACACAGAACGCTGCGGCCCGTCTGCTCACGAACCTTCCTTCGAGAGTGTCAGCAAAACCAGCCCTCAAGGCCTTGCACTGGCTCCCTGTTCGCCAAAGGGTGGAATTCAAAGCCATGTGTACAACACACAAACTTATCAACGGATCTGGCCCTACTATCCTCAGCAGCCTGGTCGCCCCCTACAAAGCATCCAGATCCCTCCGTTCAGACAGTGAGCACCTGGCCAACGTCCCCAAATTCAAAAGGACCCGCACCGGATGCCGACGATTCTCGGTGCAAGCGGCCGTGAGATGGAATTCCCTCCCACGCACCCTCAGACTGGAAGCCAGCTACCTGACCTTTCGCAAAAAACTGAAAACGCACCTATTCCCGAAATAATTGTTCCTCCTCCCTCCCTCTCCTTACAGGATAAACAATCTCCTTACAGCGCGGGGATGCCCTTGGGTCACCAGGCGCTATACAAATCGCTAAAATAAAAAATAAAATAAGGTGAATTTATCATCTATAGCTTAGAAATGCCACTTATAAAAAGTGGCCATTGCTCTGCTCTAAAGCTCTTTGTGTGCCTTTTAGTTTGACTCGAGTTCCTACTGGAAGCTGGCAGAGCACATCTGTTCATTCCCCAGTAACAGCTATAAACATTCGGCATGCAACTGGTACAACAGACCTTTCCAAATTCAGGGTCTGGATGGATAGATTGGAGGGAGAAGTTTTGACACTTGGCCTCTGGGAAGCCAGATCATGACACCACTAAAGATTAAGATCTGCTTTTCACAGCCTCATTGCAGACAGGACTGAAATTTAGGGGAGAAATGTGGTCAAAAGAGCCCTCTGAACCATCCCCTACTACAAAGGCACATTACAGTATAACTACTAGTCCATCAGTGCTTAATTTAGGCTGGTGGTTTCCAGTGCTCAGCACCAGCACTTAATTGTCAACGCCGGGGCTTGTGACAGTATGCCACAAGGTGGTGCTGTCTGAGATGACCACAACAACAGTCAATTATTAATTCAGTATACATTAAAAATGACTACTACCTGCCGCTCAAGTCATTCTTATAGCTTTGGGGGCCTGGAATATTCTGAACTGTCACACTTGCAAGAGTGTGATAGTTAGTAGTTGTGTTCTTACTAGCATTGGTAGCGCAGACAGGGACAATGTGTGGTGAAAGCTGCAGTGGCCTCCTGACAAGAGCCCTGGCACTTGTTTTTAGACAAATTAAGCACTGGTGCCATACTTTAGTAGAGATAGATAGAGATACAATTGTGGGGATGTGGGACTGGACATCCTGGAATGGCGTTTTGCACACTGCCAGAGGACTCTGTGGTGCACAAGGAGGATTACTGACATTGGAAGGGACCGTGCACACTTCCTGAATTGTGGCTGGCCTAGGCTGACTACCAGCTTCTGTGTGGCACTCTGAAGTGTGCCCCCCAAAGGCTTGTTGGCTTGCTCCATATTGTCTTGTGGAGATTTCAGGGACATCAGACCTCCCAAGAGGGACCCACACTGTCTACATGTGACACCTGGACAGAGGTACCCTCTTAAGTGCCCATATCATTTGCTGGATCCCAACTGGTAGCGCAGTCTGAGCGTAGAACTAAGTATTGTGCCTGGAGAACGGACTACCTTGTGTGGAGCCCCTAAAGTATTGCTCACATCTAAGGAGTGTGGGCCCTGCATTGTGGGAGCCTCAGCATGCTTAAGCGTCTTGTTCCTGGTGAGTGGATTCACCAGTTGTGGGTTCCAGAGTGGCCCGCTTAGTTGATCGTGCTGCATCTCTCTTGTGCGACATGCAGACTGCATGCTCATTGCATGCAATATCCGGTTCACAGGTTGTGACCCTCAGAGGGATGGCGTACCTGTAATAGCAAGCAGCACCATTTCCTGGTTGCTCCAGCATAGGCGGCCATCTTAGGAGGGTTGACGCGCTAGTCTACCCCTTTGCCTAACCTTTATAGTCCCTTGTTCGCCGCGCAGCGGTGACGCGCAGCGGTAGCGCCGTAGACGCGCCGAAGAGGCGCCAAAGAGAAGCCAGTCTGCGCCAGTCCGCGTCCAGACGCTTCCTGCTGCCTGGTGGCTAGGTTCATTCACTATGGTAGGTCTTCCGCTCTCCTATGATTCTCCCTCGCTTCTCGCCCTTCGTCCTTCTACTAGCCTGCCTTGTGATCATTCGTTCCTCCCCACTTACATTACCTACGCCTGTAAAAACTGTAATTGGAGCCCTTTTTTTTGCCTTGCTTGTCCCTCATCCCCTGTTCAGGAATGGAGAATGTTTCTTTTAAATTGTAGGTCTGTTAGTAAACATCATACAGAACTACACATATTGATTGAACAGCTTAATCCTCACGCTCTCTTTCTAACGGAAACGTGGCTTCAGACAGACAATGATCCAGCTATTGTCTGGGCCATTCCACAAGGATTTACGTTAAAGAGACTGGATCGCCAGACTGGGAGAGGTGGGGGACTGGCCATTGTTTATCGAGACAGCTATAAATGCCGAATTACCCCCACCACATCACCTAAGTGTGAAAGTTTTCACTTTTCGCTAGAATTCTCCCCCACCACCACCTTTTCCGGCATCCTAGCCTATCGTCCTCCGGGCGCTCTTAACAATTTCATTACTAAAATAACTGATCTGGCTGCGAGTATCGTGTTATCCTCACCTAACTTCACCTTGTTGGGGGATCTCAACTTGCATCTAGATGATCCCCACGATACTGCAGCTAATTCTCTCTGCTCCAACCTTCAAGCGCTGGTCCTTCATCAAAAGGGCTTTCATGTAACGCATAATAGAGGTCATCTCCTTGACCATATCTTTAGCAACATTAATGATATTACGGTCGGGCCCTCTATTCCATTACCCTGGACCGACCATTTTTTGATACCCTTTATTTGGCGTACAAACCTCCTCCCCCCCACTCATTGCCTTGCTAAATATCATGGTAGGAAATGGTCCTCTCTCCCCCCCCCTGCATGGGAAGCTGCCTTGGCTAGAGACCCACCTAGAAAGGTATCGAATGCTAATACAGCAGCCAACAATTTCGATGGCTGGATCTCTTCCTCACTTGATATGGTCCTCCCCGTTCAAACTAATAACCTTATGAAAAGACCCAAAGCGGCTCCGTGGTTTACACCCACTCTTAAGACTATGAAATTAGCCTGTCGTAAATATGAGAGAGCCTGGAGACAGGACTACTCCCAACTTAGGAAGGATGAATATAGAGCCACCATTAGGCTCTATAAACAAGAGATAAAGGCGGCACAAGCTTCCTTTTACGGTAGCAAAATCAATGCAGCCGCCAACGCCCCAAGGGAAATTTTTAAAATTGTTAAATCCCTTATCTCACCCCCTGTGGAATGCCCTTCTGCTGATGGCGCCCAAAATCGTTGCAATGATTTGGCCGATTTTTTCTCTCAAAAAATCCAGACTATATACTCCTCATTTAGGGATGCCAACAACGATGTGGAACTCCCCACTTCTACAACATCTGATGCCTCGGTCTCCTGCAGCCTTGACATAATTCCTCTCCTGGATATCCCGGTCTTAGATAAACTTATTTCCAAAATTACTTCCGGTTCTCCTAACGATCCAGCACCTCCCCAGATTCTCATTCAGGCTATGGACTTGATTCGCCCGGTCATATTGGACGTTCTCAACATTTCCATCTCCTCTAAATCCGTTCCCCCTTTTTGGAAGTGCGCGATGGGGAGGGCTCTGTTGAAGAAGCCCAATCTTGACCAGAACAACTTGGCGAACTACCGTCCTATTTCCTTGCTCCCTTGGCTGAGCAAACTGCTTGAGAGGCACGTAAATAACATCTTGATGAACTATTTGGAGTCAAATAGTCTACTGCGTGCCTCTCAGACAGGGTTTCGTCCTTTACATGGGACTGAAACCGCTCTCCTAGCGGTAACGGAAGAAGCAAGAGCAGTGTTGGACCGGGGCGGAAAAGTCGCCATTATCTTATTGGATCTTAGCGCCGCGTTCGACACGGTCAACCATGTCACGTTGTTGCAACGTCTGGCGGACATGGGCGTGTCGGGCGCGGCCCTGGAATGGTTGACATCCTTCCTGGCTGACCGGTTCTTCCAGGTCTTTGAGGGCGAGGCAGTGTCCCCTAAACACCCACTCAGGTGTGGGGTTCCTCAGGGCTCCTCCCTGAGCCCCACTCTGTTTAATGTCTACATGGAACCCCTAGACAGGATAGTCCAGCCCTTCGGTGTGCGTATTGTCACCTACGCGGACGATACCCAACTGGTAGTCTCTTTAGACCACGCGGAGGGATCGTCCCACACCTTAGGGCCCTGTCTGGAGGCTGTTGCCAGATGGATGCAATCTTCCTGTTTAAAACTCAACGGGGAGAAGACAGATGTCATTTTATTGGGTAACTCTTCTCCCTCTGTCTTTGCTTCCATCTGGCCACCATGTTTGGGCCTGCCCCCCGTTCCCAAGCCCCAAATAAAAAGCCTGGGGATTTGGTTTGACACAGCCTTGAACTTTTCGGTCCAAGCCACAAAGATTGCGGCTACCTGTTTTGGGCTGATGAGGATGTTGAGGAGGGTGCTCCCCCTGCTTCCTTTCCAGGCTAGGAGGATCCTGGTCCAGGCCCTTATTTTATCTCGCCTGGACTACGGGAACGTCCTCTTTATGGGAGCCCCTTCCTTTGTCATCCAGAAGCTCCAAGTCACCCAAAACAGCGCGGCCCGTCTTCTCTACAATCTTCCTCGCTGGCAGTCAGCAAGGAATGCCCTGAGGGAGCTTCATTGGCTCCCTATTGCGGCTAGAGTACAATTCAAGGCTATGTGTATCTTACACAAGGCCTTTCATCATACTGGCCCTGCAATCTTACAGTCCCTGGTTACTCCCTATGTCCCGCCCCGCTCCCTCCGTTCCTGTACCCTCCAGCTGGCTACTTCCATCAGAGTTAGGAAAACCCGTTGGGGAGGCCGCTCCTTTTCATACACTGCGGCCAAGCTCTGGAACACCCTCCCTTTGTCCCTCCGGGGAACTATTGATCATCTCTGCTTCAGGAAAGCCCTGAAAACTCACTTGTATGCTGAATTCTGCTGATCTGCCCTGAGCCCGCCCAAAGTAAGTTCTCAGTCATAAGCGCTACGAGGCCTCCGGGTAGATAGCGCTATACAAGTGTAGTTTAATAATAATAATAATAGTACCTCATTCTACATTGTGCGGCACTGGTAAACTTGCACCTGTGTGTGTAATTGGAATTGTCTGGTGCAACCCATATTAACACATACCAAGTGTTGTGCCTTATTTCCAGGGAGGTACACAATTTGCAACTCTTAATTGTGTATGACGGGTAGTGTCTGGTGTGACCCGAATCCATGTGCACCAGACGTGGTGCCTCCTTTATAGGGAAGTACGGAAATTGTAACTTTTTGTTGTGTGTGACCGAAACTCTCTGGTGCGACTTGGATCAACAAGCATCAGACATTGTGGCTCATTTTCAGAGAGGTTCTGAGTTTGCAACTCTTCACTGTGTGTGATCAGAACTGTCTGGTGCATCCCATATCAACGTGCACCAGACTTTGTGCCTCATTTCCAGGGAGTTGCGGAGGAGCAGATTTCTGTTCTGTTGTGCCCGGATTGCCTGGGTGCGTCTTTGATCAATGTATGTCTGATGGGGTGCCTCCTTCTGAGAGGCTCCCCTGCTTCACCCCCATTCATCAATTGTTCCTTTTGGGCCCTCAGTGAAGCGGATCAACTGTCCTCTACTCATCCAGCCCGGACGACTTTGGGTTGCCAGGTAGTATTGCCTGGATCGGGGATGGGTGTTGAGAGTAATTGACTAGGATGAGGAATGCTTCAGAGAGCGATAGGAAGTGGGTCAAGAGACTGTATGACCACCCCAGTGCTTCGCAGAAC
The DNA here is from genome assembly GCF_964261635.1 of Lissotriton helveticus. Classification (NCBI taxonomy): domain Eukaryota; kingdom Metazoa; phylum Chordata; class Amphibia; order Caudata; family Salamandridae; genus Lissotriton; species Lissotriton helveticus. Next base: position 1,478,059,095 of record NC_136067.1, read on the forward strand.
TGGACTGGTGCAGCAAGGATAATTATGGAACGCTTTGGTTGAACTACTATCACCCTGAACTCGCTTCTGCCCTGCTGTTAGACCTGGAATCATTGGTATGTTTTTCCCCAGTCTTTTTTGCTTCTGACCGCCTGCTTTTGACTTTGAGCTGCATTTCATTTTTGCTGGTTTTAGAACTCTGGGCACTTTACCACTGCTGAGCAGTGCAAAAGTGCAAGTGCTCCCTGTGTAGTTGGGATTATGATTGGTTATCCATGATTGACATATTTTATTTATTGGTAAGTCCCTAGTATAGTGCACTATGTGTGCCCAGGGCCTGTATTTCAACTGCTACTAGTAGACCTGCAGCACTGATTGTGCCACCTACATGAGTAGCCCTGCAACCATGCTTCAGGTCGGCCACTGCAGTGTCTGTGTGAGCAGTTTTGAACTGCCATGTTGACCTTGCCAGTGTACCCACTTGTCAGGCCCAAACCGTCCCCTTAACTACATGTAAGGCACCCCTAAAGTAGGCCCATGGTAGCCCCATGGAGGTTGCATTCCATTTAAAAGGTAGGACATGTACTGGTGTGTTTTACAGGTCCTGTGAAATAATGCTAATTTTGCTTCCTACTATTGCACAGACTATCACTCTCATAGGTTGTCATTGGTGCTGCCTTGTAACCCCTTGCAAGTGTAACTTCCAACTGGGAAGATACAGAGATTTGAGTTTGGAGACTATTGTGAACCTTTTAAAAGTGATATCTTTACTTGTGTATGTTGGATTATTGTCATTTTGGTCTTGTTTTATTCAGAAAATGTTGGTTATTTTTCTAAACTGGTGTGGTGTCCTTTTGTAGCGTTTTCACTGTGTTACTGTGTGTGTATGTCCAAATACTTTACTGATTGCCTCTGGGATAATCCTGACTGCTTGCATCAAGCTACAAAAGAGGTGAACAGAGGTTATCTTGGGGGTGTTACTCCCTTTCCCTGACTAGAATAAGGGTCCTTAAGTGGACAGGGTGGAAGCCAGTGCCAACTAGAGAGCTCCATTTCTAACATTGCATACTGTTGGTGAACTTTACAAGTGGTGGCCAAACCCCCCTTTGTCAACTGCTGCCTAATTAGTCCTGTTACCTTCCCCCATCTTCTTCCCTGGGACCCTGACTAAGTGTGACTCCGGCTGCAATCGGCCTAGTATAAGGGGAGGGTTTTTCATCACCAACCCATGGGCAAAGGATAGTCGGGGTTAGCTGAAAGGTGGAGGAAGACTTGGGCCATGGGGTATGCATTTGTATTATCAACTGCCCTGACCCATCAGTTGGACAGCATTATGGTGCTGTGTGCGTGTGTGCGCAAGTGCACTCTATAAGGACCTACCTGATATCCGTTGCACTGCGTATCGGTGCTGAGTGAATATGTGAGAGTCACTGCATGAGGACCACCTGTCATTGATTCCTTGCCAAAAAAATACTATGTTTGACATTGCTTTTTACCTTTGCAGCCGTGGCCGACAGTGCTGTTTAAAATGGCATAGTTATTTGTGTGTACACATTTCTGATATCGCTGTGATCTATTGTGCACACTGTAACTTTCTAGTATTGAACTGCAATAATTGCCAGGGTGGGCCTAGTGCTGACAACATTTTGCATGGCATAAGGGTGCCGTGGGGTAAAGTAGGAGCTTTGCCAAGTGTGCATACTACTGATGTCATTTTAACATAGTAGGGCCCAGTACTTCTAGTGATATTTCCAAATGTGATTTATGCCCAGAAATACAGTATGTTCATGTTTTGTTAATGAATGTGTGTGTTGAATACAAATATTATTTACATACACTTGTGAAGTATCTTTTGTGACAATCTGTGTATTTATTGTGTGAGAGTACTGCGCCAATGTTTTATATATTGCCTCTGTGATAAGCCTGACTGCACATGCCAAGCTACCCAAGGGTAAGCGCAGGTTATACAGTGGGTGTAATCAACTACCCCTGTTGGGAGTGGTAGGTCCTGCCTGGCTAGGGCACCACCTCAGCCAATCAGAAAGTGCCAGTTCCAACAATGTATTAATATGTCCTATACCTGTCTCCACCAGGCTGGAATTTACTATTGAAACATAATCATAGAGCCAACAGGACAGTAATATCCAGAACATCTATGTGGATCAAAATGCTGGGTCTGTGGGAAGTCTATACGCGGGCAAGGCCAGGCTGGGAACCCAAAGCAGCCCTGGCAATTTTGTCGGACCAGTTCCCTGAGTGTGGGGTGCAAGTGTGAAGCACTGCTGCTTTTGTTATTTGGGGCCAAGATTGCAGCACTGCTGCAAAACCAGTCCCCAAGTAACAAAACCGGCCCCCACCCATCCAGCCTCCAGGAAAATGCACAATGCCCGCTGCAGCCAGTCTGGTCCTGTACACGACTCATAACCCTGATTTGGGTGCAAAGTCATTTTCAGCATGACACAAAGAATAGGGCGCTCAAGGGACAAGTGATGATGTGCCAAATACCTCCTACAGTGGAGGCAACATACGTGTTATTCTTATGTACTTGGGGTCAGACTGGGACAGAAAGTAGGCCCGGGCACCAAAATAAAGTTGGCACCCATTAGTGAATCAAATAGCTAAAAGAAGTGTCTCACATTTGCAAATCCGGGTAGTTATGAAGTTGTAGACAAGCTGTGTAGGTATTTTGAAAGAGATGGGTGCCTGCATGCATTTGTGCAGGCATTGTTTGCGGTATTATCAGGAAAATGAACAGTAAAAAACTAGCCCACCAGATCATAAAATAAGCCAACAAACAGACAAGAAACTGGACCAAACACTGACCTCTAAGACTGTCCCTTCAGTCATTGACAGATTCCTTATCTGCCAGCCCGACCCAGCATGAACTGCTTTATAACTCTTGACCTACTGTTGCTAAAGATGCATATCTTTGCAGCTGTACAAGAGCTGTCCAAGGAGGTCTCCTTCAGAATATGTTGTAAAATTCTCTTTTGGAAAACTTTTGAATAATGTACGAGACATATTTTCATCACTCCATTGCATCTCATGCAGCCTTTTCCCATAATCCAAATGCTTTTTCCCCCCAAGGATCGCTTTACTTCATTTAAGGCATTGCAGGCTCTCAGAACTGTTTTCTAAATATTTTGCAAAGAACCGCGAAATGATTACTCAATGGTGGTGAGTGGCAAGACCATGCCAAGTTCTGCTCTAAATTGCCACTGAGAAGTTTCTACCTACATGTGTGCAGTTCTACCCATTACTTTCGCACCCAATGGTAGCAAGAAAGGTCTTAGCAGGTCCGGCTTTAGGGCGGTGCGACTGGTGCAGCAGTACTGGGCGCTGACATGAAGGGGGGGCACTGACCTCTGGGGTGGCGCTGATTTAGCAATAATATACGATTTAAAAGCACCTGCTGCAGAGTTCCTTGTGGGCCCCAGAATTCAAGCAGCAATAAAAATGTCAAGATAACTCTTGCAATTAATGTTTCTGCTAGAGAGAGAGAAGTTTTGTATAGTGGCAGGCTTTGACTCTCCATAAAGTTGCACGGAGTGTTAAAATGTCTGCTGCAAAGAACAGATTGGTATTTTATGTGAATAGCTGGATTAATAAAACCAGGCTTTATAGCGCTTTAAAACAAACGAAACGTATGAGAGAGGGGGCCATGGAGAGATGAGGGGCATTTTTGCTTGGTGGTAGTAAGGGTATCCTAGGAGGTCATGGAGGAAGACAAAGACTGTCTCAACAGGCGCCACCAGCGCTAAAGCCGTCCCTGGATCGTATGAATAAAAACAGCCAAAAATAGTGTCAAAGCGATTGTCCACGGTGTGCACATAAAATCTTCGTAAGGCATTTAATGCAGTACAAAATAAAGTTTGCCTTTTAAATCCCACTGACTAGTCGGGGTCGGTACTTGTTGAAAACTTTCAGTTTACACATAACTTACTTGTGAAGGTATCATGTACAGAATTAGTGTGTGCAATATTGTCTTGGCACTTCAGGGAATTGTTGCAATTAGTTTTAGTAGCTTTATTGACTACTTTCTTTGTCAATGTGTTTTTTGGTAATTCTTTTGCAGCTTATTCGGTATTGTATTGCTGTGTGTTATTTTGGAGTTTTTTGTTTATGTTTCCTAGCAATGAATTATTAACAAAACAATTTTTGTACCATGGGCCTTATTTATGAAGGCCTTGCGCCGCCGGTGCGTCACTTTTAACATGGGAAAAAGTGACGCACCGGTGGCGCAAGGCCTTCATAAATAAGGCCCCATGTGTGGTCTTTTTGGTATCTTACCGCAAAGTCGCTCGCCATATAGATCGATGTTTGTGGCTCTTTGAGAGTAGAATTAGAATCCATGGGGCACTGGGTTTTATTTTTTACGTATCGTCAGAAAGCAGATGTCGGTGTGAGCAGAACTTCTTTTTCTTCAAACTGCCATGAATGTTCAAACGACAACAGAGTCCATTTTACCACAGACAACTAAAGGAATCATTGTTGCCTGATATGAATCCATTGGTTAGGTTGTCTTAAAAGAGCAGAAACCCATTTCTGGTTTTATGATGTAGCATTGCTGTGCTGGAATATTTCTCAGTTATGTTTGAATGTTGTGTTCGTGCCTTTGTTTAGTCTGTGAAAAAGAGCATTGCTCTTATTGTGTATTAATTGTACCCCGGTTGGTCTGCTGCTATTAAGTCATGCAGTCCTACAGTTTTAGACTTACCTTAGCAAGTATTATTCTGTTGACTATATGACTATTTTGGATGTTTGATTATAATAATTGCATTGAACCTGGTGTTTATGTTTTTGATGTGATGTGCTTTGCGTTTGATATATTTAGCATTATTTCCGGTCTACAAATAAATAAACAAACTGTTTTTTTCAATCATGTAGAAGGTGTTGCGAGTCCCGACCTAGAGCAAAAAACAACTGAAGGATCGAAGGCTAGCACTAAAATGTACACAAAATCTTTCTGTCAGCCCTAGGGGGAGCTGTTTCCACACCATAGCTGATGCCTGGTTTATTTTAAATAAACAGCTGCGTTAGCAGTACCTTAACCCTAAACTCACCTTACCAGATGACTAGAGCAGCTTCTAAAACGCTTGAATCGCTGAAAATGGGCCACAGCCATAGGTATTCAAATACAGGTCGCCGGGCACCATATTTTAGCTTCATTAAATCGTCAAGCATATCTGTGGAAAACCACTAATAAATGAAGTTTACAAGTGTATTCACCCTACATAGAATCGGGCGCACGACGAGCCAACGTTCCATTCGTCCACACTGAGTGACGCCCTTGAATTTGCAGTGCCGTTTCACTGTAAAACTTTAATTTAACCACAAACGTTTTTCTTTCTTTAACAAATCGATCATTCTCTGTAAAAGAAACTGATTCAAATTTGAGATTTCGTTTTTTAGTTCGGCAAAATGTGCTCTTTGGTTGAACCCAGCAGCAACTGTTTCAGAAAATCAGGTGGGAGAGATACATTATGTTCCATGAGGCATGGACCTCATACAGACCTTGATTTATATCGGGGTGGTTTCTCCACTAGGCCGAGGGAGCATCCCCCCGCCCTTTGCGAGCTCCTGAAGCGAGAGACATGCAGCTCCACTCTCCACCCCCCTTGAGCCGAGAGACATGCAGGTTTGTCCTCTACTGTTGAGTGGCTGGCTGGACGCTCTAAAGTGTGCATGTCAGTTTGGCTGGCTGTCTTGCGATGGCCAGCCTGACATGCACACTTTGAAGCTCTCCAACCCAAGCTTCTTTAGGCCTATACTTACTCTCCAACCAACTGTTGGGTGGAAAGTAAGTATTATAGGCCTAAAGGAGCCTCTGGCCAACCCAATTCATCCAATCCTGGCTCTTCTCTCATGCTGGTTTATAGCATTCGAGCAGCATCTGGATTGGTTAGGGGAGCTGCACAGCAGACTGCAGTTTACGAACACCTAGGAGGACGTTAGTGGAGTTTTATTATGGGCTTTTGAAGAGGGAGGGTGTTTTATTTAGTTTTTTGGGAAGCGGTGGGGTACTTCACTCACCCCACCACTGTCAAAGTGTACCAGCTCCCCTTGGCCACTAATGACAAGGGGGTGGAGGAGGGGGTAAAAGCACAAATTGATGACAGTATCCTTAGCATTGCCACAAGTCTGTCTTATCCCTGTCAGGTAAGGACTGTGTGCTAGGGTTAACAACACGATCTTGCATGACTTGGACAAAAGGACGAATGGCTGTTGAGTAGCAGTGTTGGCAACCTCTACCCCAGCAAATTCCAGTGGATTCCTACACAGCCTGTCATGCTTGTGCGGTAGGCCCGGAGGGCCTCGGAATCTTGGGGAGAAAGAGACAGATCTTCACCATTGCACATCAAGTCACCCATTTAATCACAAAAATGGATCTTTGGGGTGCACAAACGCCCACAACAACAGGGAAGAGGATGTGGCATAACAACCGGAGCTGCCGACTTTGGATTTGGAGAACCGGGCTTGAGTCTTGGCACTGGCGCGACATCCTGTGATTCTCTGCAAATCATTTAATCTCACCATGTCTACCAAAAACAAATGTGTCTATGTGTAATGTAACTGGTGCTCATGTAACACGCGCCAATACAGTCGGGTCAAGTAAAAATATCACAGGATTGCTTTGCTGATATGCCTTGAGCTTTGAGACTCACCACCTTTGGGAAACATCCTTTACAACGCAACTTTTACAACGCACTACCATTACGACGCAACTATTACAACGCAAGTCATTACAACGACTTGCGCTGGAGGGCGCTCTAGGATAGGGAATAGTTTAATTACTATCCAACACCTTCCCTACTATCCACGGGGACTGGAGTTGGAATAGTAAATTAAACTGTTCACTATCCAGCGACCCCCACGACTTGCGTTGTAAAAGTTGCGTCGTAGTGGCATGCGTTGTAAAAGCATGCGTTGTAATGTCATACATCCCCACCTTTCCCTGCCCTGCATATACAACAATGTGTAAGGAATCTAAGGGAATCCTCAAGACATGCAGGCTCTCTTAGGTGCTGTTTGCACCAGGTGGAACAGGAAATAAGCATGCGGTGCTTGCCACTGCCTCACTATATTCTCACAAAGCCAAGGTACCCCTATCAACAAGATGGGGTTAGAGGCAGGGATCAAGCCTGCGTCTCTGCAGTGCTTCCGCAGAATCGCTAAATTGGGCCTTAGCAGCCACTAGCCGAAGCAATCCTTGCTACTTGATGCTTCCGTGATTTAACAAGTGTAACTTTTATTCTTTAAACTTAAGAAGCATCATTAGCTTGTGCTACTTTTAGAGGTCGAGCTCACTGTATACAACCTCTGCCAATACTACTAGTGGCTTCTGGGTGTTGTTCTTCTTCTTTTTAATTTTTACTGCTTTTGTTTTTGTTAACTCAGCAGGTAAGCTTATAATATTGTAATTTGATGAGCGAGAACTAATGCTTAATTTCTTTCCAGTATTATTCTTTGTAAATGTGCTGGCTGATTTGAACAGTTCATCTTGGCTGTTGAGGAGTGATATCTTTAAATGACTTTTTTACTCCGTTAATAAAGACTGAAATACGCTTGACAGAGGGTTTAGTTTGTCCCCAAGAGGGGAGCATGATCAGTACTTGATATGGGCATTGACCGGCCGCGATAATGAAAGTGAAGTGTGTAGTAATGTTTCGAGCTTGGCATTGATTCTGGGAACATACAATGCCAGCATGTTTAATAGATCCGCTTGAATTGCTAGATTTTCGTAGTGGAAGTTTAGGGCCTCTACTGTGACCAGGGCCATTGCTAGGATAGATGACCAGGGATTCTCCTTCATATCCTCATCGGCAATAAGGCTATAAGTGCTGTTTAGGGTCCATCCGGTTCTTCATAATGCCGGCATGCCTCTTCTTGGCCCCTATCACACAGTTCATCATCACAAGAGTCTACTGTGCTTTAACAAACCTTCTGCTTGCCCTGTGACATGGGGGGGCGGGGCGTCAATTACTCTTTTTTCCCAGAGTTCTCTCCATAGGGACTTTCATGCTGATGCTGCATTGTCTCGGCCCAAGTTATCCTTTTGTGTGTAATTGTCATTCTGGTTGTTTAATCCACAGCTAGCATGGGATATCAAAGTACATTGTTCATGCTCCAACCAATCCTCTAATGTTGGGAAGATCGTCGGGCTTACATTATATGACTGCATGACGTCTGACCTTGTCATGCACTCAAAAGAATTACGGACAGCTAAGAAGGAGACATTGAAGGCCAGTGGGCAATAATACTTTACTGTTTTAAAATTAAACATCTTACCCATTTCTGGAGAACCGATAACTCTTTGGAAAGAAGTCCACGCATGGCTAACACCGCTAATATATCCAGGTCAACTAGGGTCCAATATTTAGCAGCGCATTATAATATCAGCCCAGAGGAATCAGTAACAACAATTCCAGACACAGATATATCCCCGTACCAATTGGTAATGGTCATGAATGGTTCATATGGGACAATCTTTAATTTGGAAAAATTGAGAAGCTGAAAACAAAAAGTAAATCCGATGGTGGCCTGCCTAATTCACTCTTCAAATCAAGTTCGGAGAAATGATAAACTATCGAGTTCCACCATATAACTATTGTTATACCTTCAATCATATTCCATGCTCCTGGAGTGGAGCAACTGTCCACCTGATCCACAAATTGGGAAAAAATGTGAACCTTAAAATTACCATTTGATTGCATCGTTAGATAACTAGGCACAATATTATGCAGGGCCTCTACTTAGTGATTTGAATAGTTGGGCAGAAAATCAGAAGATCATCCCATACAATCAGACCGGCTTTTGCCCTGGGGTAGACACCTTGACCAACCTGACGGCATTAGTTTTGACAATAAGAAAAACCCAGAAGCTTCAAAGTTCCCTGTAATGCTGTTTTGTAATTTTGAGAAAACCCCTTTTGATCATGTGGGCGTAGAAAAACTCTGTTTCAAACTTGCAGCCGGGGGTATCTTAGAAAAGCTTCTAAGGGGAATTCAACAACTTCACACAGATATGTGGATAAGGGGGAAACATCCTTTACAACGCAACTTTTACCACGCAGTGCCTTTACGACGCAACTATTACAACGCCTGTCATTACAACGCATAGCGCTGGGGGGCGCTCTAGGATAGGGAATAGATTTAATTTCAACACCTTCCCTACTATCCACGGGGACTGGAGTTGGAATAGTAAATTAAACTATTCTCTATCCAGCACCCCTAAGCGCTATGCGTTGTAAAGGCATGCGTTGTAAAAACTGCGTTGTAAAGGCATGCATGGTAAAAGCATGCGTTGTAATGTCATACATCCGGATAAGGATACAAAAGAGAAGATGAAATCAGGGTCTCTCATAAGATTCGGACAACAACAGGCCTTAAACAGGGATGTGTGCTAGCCCCAGCGCAGTTTAACCTCTTTTTGGTGAATCTAAAAGAAACCTTGGACCAGGTGAATGCCCATGCACCCAAACTAAGGGGGAAACCTTTCACACGTATGTTACATACACAAAAACAAAGGGCTGCATGCTCCCCTGTAGTGAGTCTGGAGGCAGGACAGGAAGAGAGTGCATCTGTGCACTTCTGAATCCTCTCTTTGAAGTCTCACCACTTCAAAGGCACCACTAGGTATAAGAAATAGACCGCAGGCCCCATCACTTCAGTAATACCTTGTTGGTGCTTTGTGGTTTTTGGAGCAATTTTATCCTAACTCTTTCAAATGCAATAGCTCAGGTTTCCCTGATTGGATTTTAGGTGTTTTGGTCTTGCAGTATTTATTACAATATACTGTATCTTTCTAAACTGGTGTGGGATCACTTGTGTGGTGTTTGCACAGTTTTTACAGTGTTAAGTTTTGCACAAATATTTGACACATTACCTTCATGTTTAGCCTGACTGCTCTGTGCCAAGCTACCAGAAGGGGGGACAGTTTAATTTGGGGATTGCTGGTGCCTTACCCTGACTATGATTGTGGTTATTGCTTGACCAAGGATCACACCCCAGTCAACCAGGAACCCAATTCCTAACAATTGGTATTTACTTTATTCATTTTAATTAGTTAATTTTAATATTACTTAGTTTGGTAACACAGTTGCAGAGCCCTTGAGTAGGCCTTGCTGGGCTCCAGGGGTCCTCGGACCACAAGTTAAGAACCACCATTCTAGACCACTGACTGATACCCCAACACTCCTATTTATTACATTTAAAAAGGGTCCCATCCATTTTAGGAATGTTACCACCGCAACTTTGGTGTCTGCAAGTTCCGAATGTTTAGAACCTTTATTTGAAAGGGACGCCCTAAACAAGCAGCTTCCAAAGAATGATTCTTTATGGTTTAGGTGCAGTGCCATTTTGCAGTCGCCAACCATGTGATTTTGCGAATCACAGACTTTGTGATCACAAAATGGCTTTGCAGATCTGGAACCTAATCGCAAACTCGGTTCTGACCCCAGTTCAAGTTTATATGCATAACATGGAATTAACACAAACCCAAGACACGTTTTCAAAATTCACTCTGCAGATGATCACAATTCTTTGCAACTTTTGGGTCAAAGCAGGTGCACCATAGATGAATTTCATCTTAAGCTTTATCAACTGGATCGGTGGTGCCGCTGACAATATTACCAATAATTAAACCATAGTTTTAGATATGCTTGACTAACAAACTTGGACGATTCAGCTAATAATCAGAAATCTAGTCTCTCATAGGGTTACTCCTATTTGAAGTAGGTTTCGGACTTGTTTGTGATTTGCAATATATTTGTATTATGTCCCATTGTTATGTTATGATACCTACTCCAAACATGAGTAATTCCTTTACAATGGGAATCGCAGGTGTACTATATGAAACCAATGTCAATTGTAGATTTTTACAAGCACAATAGTGCACACATTTTATTGAGGTAGAATTTGCACCAAGTGGAATATTTTGCATGAACAAATGATGGGTAAATAACATAAATACATTTGTAGAGTGCATATTCACCCCGAGGAGGTCGCTTGACACTAGTGACTAGTTAAAGATGTTTAGGAATACTCAACTGTACTGGTTTCCTAAACCTCAGACGGATGAAAGGCTGAATGAACCCACTGTCTAAATTATTAGAGCATGTGGCTAAGGAATCACGGAGCTGAAGCATTAATCAATTCAGCCCCCAGGCAAGGCTATTTTTTCTTGGGAGGAAAAACTGTTTTCTTTGTAGAGCAACCCCTAACCTAAACCAGCATTAAAAGTAAGGATGTCCCCACTTTTGGACTATGGGAAGGCACTTACTTCACATGAATATCAGGATTTAGGAACCTACCAACAAAATATTGGTGTTTGTCCTAAAACGTTTTGCCGACATTTCATAGTTCTGCCAGACAGCAACATGGGTCACTATGGATCGTTATGATTGTCTTCCTCGCTTCTGCACAGATGACCATGGTAACAGATTGCACGCTGAATCACTTTTACTTTTTTCCCCCAGATTTAGTTTTTTTATCATGTAATTTTCATGCCTCGCTTCTGCACAGATGACCATGGTAACAGATTACACGCTGAATCACTTTTACTTTTTTCCCCCAGATTTAGTTTTTTTATCATGTAATTTTCATGCCATTGTTTGAGGTGAGCCCTGTTTTTTTGTGCGACTATTCAGATCTTCCGCAAAAGCGCCTGTCTACTTGTGGCTTGCCTAATTTTATCTTACAGATACAGGTTTACAGAGCCTAAGGATAAAGAATTAATTTGCGGCACTTTCAATGCCTGGAGTACCAAATTGCATGTTCGAGGTACCAGATGATGCATTAACAATGCCCCATTGTTTCCAGGGCGACATGCTGTACCGACCAATTCCAAAGCTCTCCTCGTTGGCGCAGTACAGTGGAAGCACTAATATGAAAGCGCTGCGCCTTTCACGAGATGTTAAAAGGCAGCAAACTAAACGAGAAAGTCGAGTTGATTCTGTAGAACGTCCCTCAGTTGCCTTGTGGGCAGGGGTACCTGCTGCAGATATCTGTGTGCTACCTGCAGGTTACAGGTTTATACTCCACCCTCACCATCACAGCCTATAATCCTTTGAAGGTCGATTAAATAAATATCTTTCATCTGGGCAAATGTAATGCGTGCAATTAAAGCCCAAACACGTTACAATTTGTAGCCGGAGGTATGTAATGATCAAGATTTTTGCTAGAGAAGCTTTGTTACTGTACATCAGAGCTCTTTCTCTCCTTGAACCCAGGTGGCAAGTGGATGGGAAGACAACAGACACCGGCCGAATTATTTATGTGTAGGAAAGAGAGGTTTGCAGTGTCTTCAATACCTCAGTAACACACGACTACCAATGATTGGTTCTTCCTGATAACGCTAATAAAAAAAGGCACTGCCTTCACACACGTGCATCACTCTCAAAACATTTTTCACATTGTCAAGTTATTAGGTGTGGTAAAAAATTCTATTTCGACCTAAAATCCACCATCCTGACTTATACAAATGGGTTTAGTAGAAGTCCCCGATTGTATATCGTGTTCACAAGGCGGAAAGTCTGCCATCGTGACAGAGTTTGCAAGACAGGACACTTTGGGGATGGAGGATGTTTGCTCTGAGGAGCGAAGCTAAGTAATGGCCACTGTGAGTATTCACAAACGTTTCCCGTAGAGTTTTTCACCACTTTACAGACCTACCTAAATCAGTTCCAACAACAGTTTGGCGTCTGTATATAAACGGTGTGAAAGCAGGGCCAGACTGGGGAACCAAAAGCAGCCCCTGAGAAAACTCCAAAACCAGCCCGCTCACCTCCTTTTACGGGCTCTCTCTATGTTCATCCATCCATTCTCTCTCTTTCTTGCTGTGTCCACTTCTCTCCTCTCTCTTCTTCTTCTTTGACTGCATTCTCCTTCCCTGTCTCTCTTTTCTCTCTCCCCTGAATCATCTCAGAAACGAAAGCTATACACATTAAACATATTTAGCAAATACTATCTAAAGTGGTATTTAACTGGTAACAATACATTATTTGTCTATCAGCAGAAACGAAGCTTGCATGTACACACTTCATGTCGTGTAGCAAAAGATATATTTAGCTCTTATATTTCAAAACTTAGTTTCAGTTTATGTGTTCCTAGGGCAGGGCCCCAGACACTCATTTACATAATGAAACAGCCCTGCAGAACAGGATTGTGCACTTCATATTTATAATGCCTATGCCTCACCAGTAACCAGTCTAGAACTCAAGACTTTGGACCTTTGACAAGATACAACATGATTTGGATTTTATAAATCATGAATGTCCTTTTTTTGTTTTTTTTGTTCCTCATCTCAACCATGGCTTAGTCCGTCAGTACAGTGGACAGGGAAGAGTGGAATATGTGAGATAAACATGCTGTCTCAGTCCAAGACTGGTTGGGGTGTAATCGTAGTTCGAATCCGTCAAAACTCTACAGCAATGTCATTCTCCCAACTGATCCCTACCACTTGTGTACCGTTTGACAGATAGTTACCATTAACCAGTTTCCACCATTGCTACTAGCACCAATTTGCCTAAAAGAAAGGGCGAAGGGGTTAAAGCAAAAAAGAGTGTATCATGGCTTCGTAATCATTGGAACTGGGGGAAAAAAAAAAAACCCAGCTCGAATTATTGGGACCAATCGAGTTTCAGCCGAAAAGCTCTTTTGTCAGGTTTTCCCGCCCTGGAAAGATCCATTTTTGATATTTGTAGCATGGAGAAACACCAGTCATGCAGCGACGGAGGAGATACCTCTTTCCAACGCTTGCAGATTTCACGTCGAGCCACCAACATAGAGTAGAACAAAAGGTTGTTATTTGGACTTCACTTGTTGTCCACTACTCCAAAAATTACTAGCCGGAGATCTATAATCACGGTGGAGCCTATTGAAGATGTTAATTTATTGCCTATTGATTGCCAGTAAGATGTTAAATGTGGGCAGTCATAAAACATATGTGCGTCTGAGGCTGCCACTTGGCCACAACGGGCACAGGCCACTGGTTCGCCTATTGAAAATTTAGACAATCTCTGAGGAGAATAATAAGCCCTGTGAAGGGTATAGAGGTGGTTTCTACGAAGCCAAGCAGGTTTGACAATATCCCAGAGAACATTGCAGGAGGTTAACCATAGTTCATGCAAGTTTATCGCAGGCAACAGGGAGCCCCACAACTGGTCTGGGAGATGGAATTCCCCATCAATCTCCTCTAAAATTAGGTTGTAAAAGAAGGAGACCTCCTTGGGCGCAGGAGTCTTGTCAAGTAAAGAAGATTCCAGTTGGCTACTTCCTCCTAGAGGTGGTTGTTGGTGATGAGGAGGCCCAGTTCTTTGTGCTTGTGCCCAGCTTGAGATTTATAGAAATTTTAATCTAGAAAAATTAGGGCCCACCTTACTCACTAGATGTTCCCAGGAGAACTCCTTTTACGGGCTCTCTCTATGTTCATCCATCCATTCTCTCTCTTTCTTGCTGTGTCCACTTCTCTCCTCTCTCTTCTTCTTCTTTGACTGCATTCTCCTTCCCTGTCTCTCTTTTCTCTCTCCCCTGAATCATCTCAGAAACGAAACCTATACACATTAAACATATTTAGCAGATACTATCTAAAGTGGTATTTAACTGGTAACAATACATTATTTGTCACTCAGCAGAAACGAAGCTTACATGTACACGCTTCATGTCGTGTAGCAAAAGATATATTTAGCTCTTATATTTCAAAACTTAGTTTCAGTTTATGTGTTCCTAGGGCAGGGCCCCAGACACTCATTTACATAATGAAACAGCCCTGCAGAACAGGATTGTGCACTTCATATTTATAATGCCTTTGCCTCACCAGTAACCAGTCTAGAACTCAAGACTTTGGACCTTTGACAAGATACAACATGATTTGGATTTTTTAAATCATGAATGTCCTTGTGATTAAACTTCTGCGTTGAGAAAAGCGTCTGTGATTTTTAAGGAGGTTTTGTGTAAATAGTGAATAAAATATTTTCATAAAAAGAAAGGCATCATTCTTTTCACCCAGTTTGAACTATATGTTTGTGCAGATATGCATTTCCTGCAGCAGGCGAAAGCATTCCCCTGGTTCATGATCTGGGGATCCATAGGAGGGCAGAGTTATGGACCGTTGTTGAAAGTAATATCAGCAAAACTTTTGCAAACTCTGACATATGGAAGTGAACCATTGTGTGGAAAAGACTCAGTCATAATCAACAATGCAGTCCCGAAAATGTATAAACGCCCTCTTTTTAATTCCACATAATGCATCAACCGCGCAGATACGAATGGAATTTGGGATGACTAATCAGGCATTTCCACAAAAAGGCCAATTTATTAAAATATGGAAAAGGATAAAAATGGATATTGTAAATTATTGTCAACATTTTTTGGGCAAGAAATAAATTTAAACTGGAAAGCCCAGGCGTGGACATATCTATTTACATCATTAGAGGACTATTCAGTAAATTCGGTCTGGCAAATGCAGATTACCGTGAACTCATTTAAAAAAAGTTATCATTAGTACAACTAAGCATCTATCACTGCTCTTGGACAAAGATACTTTCTCAAAAAGAAAACATGCGTGTCCTCTAATGAATGGATATACCAAGGTAAAAGTGCAATCGTACCTTGAAATTCCTTGGTCTGTGAAGTATAAGCAAATATTCATAGAAGCTCGCTTTCGAGTATTTCCGGGCACATGTCATCTAATGCCATGGTTGCGTACAGAGGCACCAACGACTTGTAACTTATTTAAACTTAGTGAAGAGAACATTATGCACCTCCTCTGTGTTTGTCCAGAACTGAAAGTTGAAAGAGTATACATTCTTAAGAGACATTTTAATGTTCGTTGAATAAGGAGCTGCAGGCAAGCTTTGATAAGATGCCTTCATACTGACAATATACTAACACAACTGAGATCTAAGTTAGAACACCAAAAACTGAAAGAATGTAATGTAGGATGTACATAATATGTAAATAGTATATTGAACTTGATGCCTAAATGTTTTTATAATCAATTTTATAATTGGATTTTATAATGAATTACTGCATATTTATTGTAAGGTTTTATTTAATCAAACGATAAACTTTTCATTCACTGTGAAACTCAAGAATTTGGACCTCTGAAGAGATACAGCATGTTTTGGATTTTATAAATCATGAATGTCCTTGTGATTAAACTTCTGCGTTGAGAATAGAGTCTGTGATTTTAAGGAGGTTTTGTGTAAATAGTGAATAAAATATTTTCATAAAAAGAAAGGCATCATTTTTTTCACCCAGTTTGAACTATATGTTTGTGCAGATATGCATTTCCTGCTGCAGGCCAAAGCATTCCCCTGGTTCATGATCTGGGGATGTTCACACATTTTTAACAAAATTGCTACCTTTTTAAAGGCTGAATATGCCATTCGGCATCTAGGAGTGACTTTGGCCAAGAGTCAGGAGCAACTCTTATTTAGAACAATTTTAATACCCTAAAAAATGTTTGAGCTAGAAATGAATATTTTGTTAAAAACTCTTCATTATGCTGCCAAAAGCTGGGTGCAAGGCAAGGGCTGCAAACACATAAGAACTTGGAAAAATCTGCACCAGAAGACTCACATTTGCCACTGGCCCTTAATATTTGTGAAGACCATACTCTGGTAAAGCACATTGGGCAGTGCTTGCTACAGCCCTGCCAAGTAACACTATCAGGAGTTAGACTAATGCATTTCAGTGTGGTGGTCCGCATCACTGCACTGACATGCAAAGTTATGCATATAGCACCTCCTCAGCTGTGCCTGTCAAGTGGCAAAGAGAGCGCTGGCTCCTAATTATAATAACACACTATTCATTTGCGGAGTTGAGTGGCAGCCAGCATGCAATGCACGCTGCCCGGCACACTTGGGGGCTAACTGAGCTCATCAAGCTGCTTGCTACTATGTTCAATTACCGTGCTGAGAGGTGGCATAGTGATAGATACATTTAGGGGCATATTCTCAAGGACTTATCGACGAGTTAGCTGCACTTTATCGCAGTCAAAGTGGCAATAAAGTATCGTCCTAGTTCCAAGCTGGTGCTAACAGCCGATATCGTATGTTTTCCTGTGATAGCAGCCGCAAAAAACATCGCCACAGATGACACCGGCAACTAACGCTAATGATATGCAAAGTAGACGCTCCCGTGGAAAAAGCCGCGACAACACCACTTCGCAACATTCTCAACGACCAGCCAGATCGGCGATAAGATCCCAAAACATGCATTAAGGCGCGTTAGCAGCAGGGATTTAACACCTGCTCTTACCTGGTGATAAGTCAGACGACAACGTGCACCATAAAAGGGAGCCCAGCCCAGAGCCACACCTGAAGAACAACAGATGCCATGGAGCTACTGATCATGCAGCTCGGACACCCAGGAGGGCCACAACACCCACCGCAACCACCCCAGGCCCTCCCACCGGACCCACTCCCCCTCCCCCCTTGACTACCACTGAGGCAGCACAGACAAAGACAGCGGACCTTCAGAAAACGCACAATGTCATGATGATTGGACATCAGACATGCTAATCGTCATGTTGTGTTGCTTGCATTGTCAGTGTGGCTCACAAATACGCATCTTTGCTGGGTTTCGCACATGTGCATGTGTTGGTGATGAGATTGGTGATGTGTGGGTGGGACCCCTTTGGCCACATAGTGTACAGGGGCCTACTTGGTGTTTGTATGTTTCCTGAGGTGTGCCACAGGGATCAGGGACATGATCCAGAGTTGTGGGTGTGCAGTGTGCTCTACTTAATTGTGCATGTGTGCCATTGTGCCCATCTCTCCCCGTACCCCCAGTCTCTGGTCGGTACTCACCCTGTTGATGTTGTGTCAGGTCATGTTGTGCAGTGTCCGGATCCACAATTCCTGACACCGTATCCCGACTGATGACTGTGGCCACCATTTTCTCCATGCCATCCAGGTCCTGGTGTGCTGCTGGACCCCCACCTCCAATCAGCTTTGCTGCTTCCATGTGGGCATTGAGTTTCTTCTTCTTCCTTTTGCCCTTCACATCATTTCAGCCCCTCTTGACCTCTTCCATTGTCCTCCTTAACGCTGCAACTGCATTCAAATTGTCCAAGATAGTCTGCCATATTTTCGTCTTTGTTGCCTATGACACGTTGGGGGTGATGAACAGTTGTTGGTAGTGTTCTATCACCTCCGTAACAATGATTTTGTTTCCCTGTGGACTGAACCGCGTCTTCCTCTTCCTCTTCTGCTTGGCCTTCCCCGACCCCGAGGTTCCTTGCTGGTCATCGGTGGGGCTTGTGGGGTTCACGTTGTCCTCTGCACTTGGTCCGGGTGCGTCCATGGTGGTACGTGGTTACATTTTTTAATGTTTTTTTTCTCTCCTTTTATAGTGCATCTTCCCGCAAGATGCGTGGGAATTGCAGGCCTGTCGCTGGTTATCGCTTATTTTTGTATCATGATTGGGGACATCGTCACTTTTTTCGCGTTCGTGTTTTGCATTTTTTAGGCGTCGCGTTAATCTTAAGTGGAGTGGTGTGGCTCACTGGTTAGAGGCGGCAGACCCGGAAGCAGAGAACGTCCCGGGACCAGGGTTCAATTCCCAACGCGGCAGGGTCGTGGACCAAGGTCAGCGGACTCGATAATTCTCGCCTCGGTGCCTACTCTAACCAGGGATCACACTCGGCAACTCTGGGCATTAGCTTGCCTCATCTCTACAACGGCCCCCCACATTCGCCGGGGATGCCTGGTTTCACCTTGGAGATACCCAGTAGGGACCATCTCTCAGGGATAGCCAGGACGGGTTCCCCATCGGTCTACAGCGCCACGACGCCTCAGGGCAGCAGTGCGCTTTACAAGACACATACATTTACATTTACATTTAACGCAGTCATTTGACGCGTTATCATGAGACTATTGCATGGTACCGCCGTGTTGAGAATACAACGTTAACACAGCGTTATTTTCCCGTGATAGACTGCGATATGCAAAGTTGTGTTAAGCTAATTTTGCGATAATTATCACACGTTCTTGAGAATATCCCCCTAATTGTCTGATGTTAAGTGCATGCATTGCAATGAGCTCACTGTGTAAATGAATCTGTGACCAACGCCGGAGTGGAGCCCACCACAGGCACGATGGTTAAACACAGACTCAATGTGGAGGGTGTGGTTCAGAGCGCCGGGACCCCTGACTGCAGGTAGCTCTGAGCCGTGTGCACCACATCATGCCCGGATTCCAGCCACCAGGTGCAGATAGGCAAGCCAGGCAGTTTTACTTGCAGCTGTCCGATCTCACTGCAAAAGTAAGTGTGCTTAGCACCCTGGAATTAGGCATAGAATCATTCAGTTGCCGGCGCCTCTGCTTTAATACTGGTTAAGTTACAAGTGTGATTACACGTACACATTCAACATAGTGCCTCCTAACACTACTGGCGCAAACACGCTAAATGGAAGTACCGTTCTATAAAAGCACTCAGAGCGCGGACTGCCCGCTGCATCGGCAGAGTGCACTTTACTGATGGCACATTGTGTAATGCTGCCTGCTACAACGGCTGATTGTAGTTCACTCATGGCAGTGGGCAGTGGGCAGTGGGCAGTAAGGCCTGCCCTGGTGACTCAACTGTGAGGGCTGTATTCATATAACTGTTGAGCCCGGCCAGCTGCAACACGTGACATAGGGTCACGTAACCATAATTAACACTGTGTGTTTATTTACCAACAAGAAGTAATGAGACTGTAGTTAGTGTAAGGTGAGAGGTCGGGGCCTCGCACGTGTGCAATCACGGGCTATAATAATAACACACACACAATAGTTAGAGGGTATGCTGGAAAGACCCCGAGCGGTCTTCCGCCCTTTTATTATATACCTCGGGGCGTGCCCGTCCCGAGGGTGTATGCATGCGTGTGTGTGTTTGCTACATTGTTGTAGAGAGGCCGGGTGGCTCTCTACATCCCTCCTTCAATTTAGTTCACTTGCCGGACTGCTTTCCACTTGACTACGGTGAGGTACACACAAAGTCTCGTAGCCTCTGACTGGGGCCGGGGTTGGACCGTAGGTGGTATCGGTGATTGTGACGGACAGGAGATCCAGCAGCCCCGGCCGGGGTTGCGTCACCGTCTTGGGCCGAGGGTGTCGGCTCAGATGCTTCACCTCGGGGAATGATGGGTTGATGGATATCTTCGACTGACCTGTCGGGGTTCCGGCGGGACACCGAGCCTTGCCCCCCGGGCCCTACGTCGTCCTGACGGCCAGATTCTGCCCCATTTGTCTCTTCAGTGTCTCTGGGATTGCCGTCCGGTCTCCCTACTCTTTTGAAACAGGACACATTGCGGGTAACAGTCTGTTGGCCTAGGCGGGCGGTCACCATCGTTCCTCAAATCTTTTCAACTGTCCATCTTTCCGGTTCAAATGGAGTTCTGAATTTCCACCCTGGGTGACGATCTTGTACCACCACGGTGTCTCCTTCCTGTAGCTCAGGTCATCTTGCGCGTCTCCCCTCGCTGGCCTTTTGATTTGTGACGGTTCTTCGTGACTGGATCGCGTCACTGTCTCTCATTTCCGGTGTCCAGGTGGAGGATGTTGGGATGTTTCCCCTTGGGGCTCTTTTGAACAGAATATGTGTGGGAGCACATTGGGTGGTACTATGGGGAGTCTGTCTATACGCACTTTGAAATTGGTCTAAAGCGGCTTCCGTGATGATCGGGGCCGGAGCTGGATCCGAACCGGTGATGGTGCAGGCGTGGCAGGATCGCACCATGTCGTCCACCATGCGGTCCATGGCTGGGAACCACACTTTGTTGCGCAATCGGGCTTTCGTTTTGGCCATCCCTTGGTGGCCCACGTGAGCTATCGTGAGCATGTGTTGCTGGAGACTTGCAGGCACAACGATGAGGTGTCCTCGCAGCACGATTCCTTCATCTCCAATGCTCAACTCATGGCGGATCTGCCATAGTTGTTGGCGTGCGTGGCTCGCTTCTGGTCGCAGCCCTTGCACTCCATCCAGGAATCGAGTCCAGCTTCCGTTTTCAAGAGCTTTCTTGACTCGGGTCAGTGTCTCATCGGCAGCGGTGGCTTCCCCTATCTCCGGCAGGGTGAGAGTGTCTGGGCAGGCGGCCAGGGACACCATGCGTACAAACTCCTCCGCAACTTGCCCATCCGCAAGTGGGAGCGCCTACTTGGTCACGTCCGGGTGCCTGGACAGATAGTCTGCAGGATTGTGAGCACCCGGTCGAAAGATCAGAGCAAAATTGTAGCCTTGCAGCTGGACTGCCCACCGCTCGATTCGCGGGGGAGCGAGCCTGGAGGATCCCGTGAATAGTGGCAGGAGTGGCTTGTGATCAGTTACGATGGTGAAATTCTGGCCACAGAGGTAAAGGTGAAAATGGTGGCAGGCCCACTTAATGGCTAACGCCTCTCGCTCGATCTGAGCGTACCGAGTCTCAGTGTCTGTGAGGGCTTTACTCGCGTACGCCACAGGCCTCCACTCATCCCGGCCATATTCTTGGAGCAGGACTGCACCGAGGCCTACAGGGCTGGCGTCTACGATCAGTTCGGTTTTCCTGCGCGGTTGGAAGTAAGCCATCGTGGCCTTATCCAGAAGGCTCGTCTTGACATCCTGGAAGGCTTGATTCGCCGCGCATGTCCATTCCCACTCCTGATCCTGCCTTGTGAGTGCACGGAGGGGCTCGGCCAGATCTGCTAGATTGGGTATGAATCGGCCACAGTACGTGGCCATCCCGAGGAAGCTTCTCACTTCGGACGGGTTCCGGGGTGTGCTTGCATTCCGGATGGCTTCTGCTTTCTTCGGGTCGATTCGGAGCCCTTCGCGCGTGAACCTGTAGCCAAAGAAATCAACGGCTTCCTGATAGAATGAGCACTTTGCTCGGTGGAGGGTCAACCCGTGTTCTTGGAGTCTCTGTAGGGTGGCCCGTAGATGGGCATGGTGTTCCTCCAGCGTGTTCGAGTAGATGAGGATGTCATCGCTCAGATTGATCACCCCGCTCAGCCCTGAGAGTACCTCTCTAATCGCGTTCTGAAATACCTCGGCCGCCGATGACACCCCGAAGCTCAGCCTCTTGTATCGCCGGAGCCCGACATGAGTGGAGAAAGTCGTGATGTATCGGCTTCCTTGTTCAAGTTCCAGCTGGTGGTATCCCGCATTGAGGTCGAGTTTAGAGAACCATTTCGCCCCGTTGAGGTCGGCGACGATGTCGTCCATTGTGGGCGTGATGTGACGCTCCCTTTTCACGGCGGCATTCGGCAACCTCATGTCGACGCAGAGCCTGATGGCGCCCGGCTGCTTGGGTTTGGGGGCCACCACCAGCGGGGATACCCAGGGGGTCGGTCCCAACACCTTTTCGATGATGTCTAGATCTTCAAGTCTTTTGAGCTCTTCTTCCACCTGAGAGCAGAGATTGAATGGCACCCTTCTGTGTCTCAGGGCGACGGGACGTATGGAGGTGTCTACGTGCAGTTTGACTTTCTTGCCTTTGAGCTTTCCGAGGCCACTGAACAATGCGGGGAATTCTTGTAGCATGTTGTCTGCGTGCGATTGATGAACTTGGTTGGCGAAGAAAACCAGTCCCAGATCTTCAGCAGTATTGCAGCTGAGCAGTGTGCCTTTCTTTCCTTCGGTAATGTGGAACCGCGCCTCCGTGGTGTATTCTCCATTGCTGATAGTAGTGCAGATGACTCCGCGCAGCGGCAGGGGTTCGGTGCCCCCATAGGTGTATATTCGGGCGTTTGACGGGGCAAGTGGAGGTCGGGGCGACATTTGTTCATACTGATCGGAGTCCATTACATTCACTGAAGCTCCGGTATCGATGAGCGCTCTGATCTCCGAGCCTTCCACTGATATGGTGCACATGGGGGGTGGTCTCTTTCGGGTGGAGATCCGGCTGACATATGATATCACATACACTTCGTCGTCCTCCTCATCTTCATAGTGTGGCCTCCTGTCTTGAGCGTGTGTGTTGGGAGGTGGGTGTTCTGGTTCCAGCGATAGTCGTCTCACCCTTGATGTCAGCGACCGAGGCCCATACCCGCCTCGTGACCTGGGGGCATTGGGCCTATATCTTCCTCCTTGGCACACGGCGGCAAAGTGATTGAGTCTCCCGCACTTTGAACAGATCTTTCCTTTTGCGTTGCATACTGCTGTTGCTGCATGGTCTCCACCACAGTATGCGCATTGAGCATCCCGGGATTGCCACTGTCGTGCGCGTCCCCCTTGCGGTCTCCTTTGTATGGCGTCTACTGTTTCTTCCTTGATGGGCGCCATTTTGGGCGTGGCTGGTGGAGCCATGGGGGACCGAAGCGCCAACTCCAATTCATCCGCTCTTGAGTCTGACAGTTCATGAGAGCGAGCGAGGACAAGGATGGCGTCTAACGTAATTCCCGGTTGTCTGAGGATAAGCTTTCGGAGTAGTTTGGACTTGCACCCCACGATGATTTGGTCCCTTATTTCCTCGCGCGGGTCGGTGAATGGGCAGCTGCTGGCCAGCCGGCGCAGCCTAGCGTAGTACATGTCCACTGACTCAGTCTACGTTTGCCACGCCCGCTTGAATTTAAATTTTTCATAGTCAGTGTTTACTTGGGGATCAAAATGGGTGTTGAGTGCGTTCACCGCCGCGTCGTAATCATCTTCCTCTCCAGTGTTCGGGAGAGACTCAAAGAGGTCATATATTTCCGGGCCCCCGTAGAGGATCAAGAGCGATCTCTTCACGGTGTCATCCGTTTCCCTGGTTCCTTTGAAATATAGGTTCAGACGCCCCAGCCACGCTTTCCACCGCGGTGCCGCCGTTGCAGGGTCCGCCGTTTCGCTAAACGGTGGAATGGGGGCCACCCCTGTGTGGGCGTGATTGATTACGTGTGTGTCAGCATCGCGGCGTTGAGGTGGGCCAGCGGGTCCAGGTTGGGCTGCAATGGTGGCAGGCACAGCGGCCGCGCTCCCAGTAGCGTTATCTGTCATTCTTGTGTCCCCTCACTGGACTTACTCCCCCTTGTCACTGGGCCGTGTGACCTGGTATGGGGCAGGGAGTAAGTGTCATGGTAGGCGCTTTATACAGGGTATCTGTTGTAGGCCTTTCGTATTACACCTTCAGGGTCCGTTGGTTTTGCCAATGCTTATTGGATTTCCACCAGCGTGTGACAGTGTGCTGCAGTAATGTCTCTGTCCTCCTTGCTTTTATATCGAATGTATCTTTTGGTTATTTCCTCCCTTTGTTTCAGAACAGAGCACAGTTCCGGTGGAGAGGCGAGGGTGCAGGGCCAGAGAGCACCGACGTTACGCACAGGGCGCTGGAGGCTCCACGTGTTCACAGGCCAGGGGCAGACGTGCAGCATCTCCCCTCTTCACCCCTCCCCCGCCGGGGCAGCGCGTCTGGAGGAGAGCGCGCGTTCGCGCAACGCGCCAGAGCACAGGGCGAGCCCCCAGGCAGTGACGCGCGCAGCGCGGGGGGGACCCAGGCCAGGCCGCAGGGCCGGTGCACTCACCCGGAAGCCAGGAGGGACAGCAGGCACAGCTCCCGCCGGCTGAACACGCTCCGTGACGGGAGGCGCGTGGGCGGGAGCTTCCAGCGAGCAGGAACACCAGGCCGGCGGACGAGCTCCGCGGCCAGGGACAGCGCCAGGCGGCCACAGCAGGTGGGGGCCAACAGGTAGGGAGCGGACTGCTCCAGCAGGCGGCCAGGCACGCACTGGGGCGGTACCGGCCTCGTCGCCAATGTAAGGTGCGAGGTCGGGGCCTCGCACGTGTGCAATCACGGGCTATAATAATGACACACACACAATAGTTAGAGGGTATGCTGGAAAGACCCCGAGCGGTCTTCCGCCCTTTTATTATATACCTCGGGGCGTGCCCGTCCCGAGGGTGTATGCATGCGTGTGTGTGTTTGCTACATTGTTGTAGAGAGGCCGGGTGGCTCTCTACAGTTAGCTTCTTTGGCAACGGGGGCAGGTATGTTTCTATGCCACACAGTCGCGTGTGCCGCCAGTTTGATACGTACTTTGCCCAATCATGCACAATCAATAGGAGTCTCGAGATAACACACAGAGTCATGCTGCAGAGGCAGGGACCATGTTTTTAATACATCTGAGTGCGTAACATAGGATGCCGGGCTGCAAAACGAGTCTGGCACTCAGATGTGATCCCTGACATGTTGATAGTTTATATTAAGAACACTAGTAAAGATATCATTTAATTTTAGCAGCCTGAGCCTGCAAGTAGTGATGCAGGAGTTGATTAGCCCAGATAAGGTTGTGGCAAACATGTTTTAGAAAAGCCCCAGTGTGATGAGTACAGGTATGTGGTGTTAGAAATCCGGACTTGTATGTGGACTCAGAATCCGTAGTTTCATTTTTACATTTCGGTCATTTATATACATGGACAGTGGAGTCATGCATGCCATGTGTATCAACTCGAATGATTTATTTTGGTGCACATTTTCTTGTTAAATTTGAAGTTTTGTTTTAAACTGTGTAACAGCCAATTAAGATGCACACAGGCATTGAAGCGAGAGAGGGCACTTAGAAGTTTCATGTCGCTCAAATGTTTGTCATTTCAGATATTTATAGGTTTCCCTTCATTGCTTGAATTTTTGCTCGCAAGAAAGTGTCACTCATAGTTGAATAGTTGAATGTCACTCATAATTACATTGAAATTATGAAAATGTCACACCGAAGCAATCGGAAACCCTGGCAGCTATGTTGCTGACATCAAGGAAGGCCCTCTCAGTAAACTTCTGAGACAAGTGGTGCATGGCACGCACTTTGAAAAGACTCTGCCAAGATTCCTTTTCAGGTCACAGTTACAACTTTTGCTGTTTCCGCCATATTTTATTTTAAAGCTGCCTCACACCTGAGAATTAGTGGGCGGCATCGCAATAAGCACACTTCCCAAGAGGTAACGGGAAGCTCATACCGCAAAGGCACTTGGGGCAGCGGGTTATTAAATTACAGCAAACGCCGCGCGGCATTATTGCTTTCGTACTCTCAGGGAGACCGAACGGGGGCTACAAGCACTCTCCACCGCGCACGTCACTGCCGGCCCACCAGGAGGCGCAGAAGTCATGTGACCTCAAACCCTCATTACAAAAGCTAATTTGATCGTTCTTTGAGTCGCCATTTGAGAAATACCGTTCTCTTTTCGTGCAGGGGTACGTTCAACGCGCATTAGTGCAGCACACTCATTTTCCATGTGTTGTAATTATGAAAGAAGGAGTATTGTACTGATTTTTTTTTTTAAGGCTTTCATTTATGGAAGAGGAAGGTAATAATTACTGAGTTTACTAAATTGCATGTCGATGAATGTGCAGTAATTACATTAATTAACAGGTATAATTAAACTTTATCCACTCGCCCACATCCAATGTTAGAGCACCTTTACTTTTCCAATGCAATTAAAATGTTATTTCTCTCCAGTCATTCACAGCAGTGTTACTCAGATGACGCCATTTATATGAGGTATTCCTTTGTATTTATTTATAATTTTTACACCAGGCATTTATTTAAAGTGCTCTCTATAAGTCAAAATGGAAATTGAGGAACAAATGATGGGGTTGCACTGTCCTCCAAAGTCTAAATCAGGCCCTTATCATTCATGTCCATTTACCATCATCAACTATAAGATTTACATGGTATGGCAGTGATCAGCCACGGCCGGTGCATGTAAGAGTGGTGAGGCTGGGTGGGGGAGGGGGTTTTAGATGGCCGATGACGAGGGAAAATTAAATAAATAAATAAGTTCTCCTCATCATCGTCTGTCGAAATACCCCCTCCCCCCAACCCGGCCCCACTGCTCTTACCTGCACGGGCAGTGTCTGGCAATGATTTTGGTTCCGTCATTGAGGATAGGTCGAATTATGAAAATAATGAACACCATAAGTCAAGAATGATCCACTGTTATGCTGAGAATAGTCATCATTTTGTCAAGGATGAGCACGGCATGGCAAGAATAGGGGACCATTATGCCAGGGACGGCCAGAAAGTTGCCGGGAATGCTGCAATGTGTCTGGGCTGGGCCACCGCAATGCCAGGAATAGCCATAATATTTGCTTGAAAGTCAACTATGCTACTTGGAGTAATTATTACGCAAGTGTAGCCAGGATGCTGCCAAGGACGGAGAGAAATAGGTCAGTGTTGCGGCCTAGTTATGTCCCATTTAAACAGCTTAACAAAAAGTGTTCCAACAATGTGCTATGGATGGGACATTTTCCCAGTTAGTAGATCTGCAAGAAGGCCTATAATATGTCAGGGAGAAACTTGAAGCAGCTTGATGTTCATGCTCTTGAGAACCTTTTGCTGTGTATAGAGAACAATACATTGAAAGGTACCTTGAGTTCAAACTCCTTTTTTTTTTAAGTGATGTTTTTAAATTGTTAGCATTTTTACCTCTAGGAACCAAGCATGCAGACGCATGCCCAGGGACAAATTTGTGAATTGAGCACATGAGACAAGAGCATTTAAAATGGAGATAAATATGCCATTGTCCTGTACTCTCCTATCTTAAATCCACAGCTTTGTGTGTCTCCTGCTTTGCGACCACGCAGAGTTTGTGCATCTGATAACAGGGATTTCTTTAAGAATGGTGGCACCCAGTGCCTAATTTGTAAAATAACAAAGGCCGGCATCCAATGTTTTCCTTAGCAGCCGGTCACCAGCACAGCATAATACCGAGATTGCCCATTACCAAGGATGTCTAGTCTTCAATCCACTTTATCCCTTTTTCATCCACCACCATCCACTTCCTGCCCCCTTATCCCACTCTTTCAGATTCTTTTTCATCCCTTATTTCTCCCTTTGTCACTGTTTTTCCATCTTTCTCGTCCTCCTTTTTCCCACTTTCATGCCTTTATCTCTTGTTTAGGGTAGAAGTCTGATGAAGAACAAGTCCAGGTCCCAAAAAATGTGGACCGGTGAGCCCTGTCTATGACCACAGGGTCAAATTAGCACTGGTGTTGTACGTCTTCATTTCTACTGAAAGATTATCTCTCTCACTAGCAATTGTTACCATTAAGGAAGTCCCAATGTGGACTATCACTATTAAACATCAACCAAGTTCCCACTGGCTCATTTAATTCCCAATGATAACAATGACCCTTCTAATTGGGCTAATGGACTTTGGAACGCTCCTAAGATTACTGACTATTGTGCCCTGTCAAAGTAAATTGTAAAAAAGGGCTTGCAGTTTGATGTTCTGACCGTGAGAGTTGCCCAAGTCAGTGGTTCTTAAATAGTGGTCCAGGGACCCCAGGGCAACCGTGAAGCCTACACAGGGGGTCTGTTACTGCTTAGAAAATTAAATAACATTAGCGGGTTAATAAAGTATAAACAAATGAAGAAGCAAAATACACAGTTGAAAAGTCTTAAAATGTTCTGTAAATGAGACAAAATTTGAAATTGGAGCCTAAAAATTAAGTTTGTATCCTCAGTGATTCGTGGAAGCAGTGCAAATGCATCAAACAGAATATAGAATGGATGATGAGTGGTTAAAAATTGAATTTAGAAAAGATATAGTCTTCCCCTTAAAATGAAAATTCAGCTTTTTAAAATATATTTGTTAGTAGTAAATTAAATACATTATTTAATCCTTTATGTATTTGTTTATTGAATGTTTCTGTATTGTTTGTGTACTGTTTTATATCATCAATTTGATAATGCTTATGCAAGGGTCCCCAGCTTCCAGTAATGACTCATTGGGGCTCCCCGGATTCCAATAATGATTCAGTGGGGGCCCCTAGGGTCCACAGATGTCAAATAGTTAAGGACCACTAGCCTACATAACCATGGCATTTTCATGGAACAGTTGCACTTTCTAAAGCACATACAGGTAAGTCATAATTTCTCTGAATTAAAACATGTGCAGAAGACAGCACAACTCGAAATCTCAGGCTATCGCTGTTCACTGTATCAGACTTGGGTTGTCTGCAGTCCTTGCAATACCTCAGAAAAATTCGGAGTAATGCATACACACTTTAGAATTTACAAACGAAAAAAAGATGTACTCGTGATAGGCCACCACAGCTTTTATATGTTACCAAAAGCAAGGCACTATTTCTTCAAAAAGTCTAAGGCAGATTTAACGCTCGCCCACCCGCATAGATACATACTGCTCTGCTCCCGTGGATGCACGTTTGATCACACATTATTACATGTCTAATTCTAAATTACATTTACAGATTAATCTTTGATTGTTTTCTACACTCTTAATAACTCGGCTTTGTGGAACGAAATGGAAAGAGCAGCAAGCTGCGGCTTACTTTAAAATGAACAGCCTTTCAAACTAGCTTCGCCTCATTTATGACACCAAGTCGCTGTACGTGTATCTTTTAGCTAATTTAACTGCCCATTCGGTCCTCTTCCTGAGTAATGCACTGGTGTTTATATAAAAAGCCACTGGCGCCAGAGACCAATTTATAATAGAGAAGTCCATTTTTAAGCTGTACATCTTTGTGTGTATGTTTATTTAATTTAATTAATTAAATCTAAAAAAAGACAATTGACAAAAAAATATAATATACATATTTGCAAATCATATGATAAACACATAAGAAAGAACAAGAAATAAGGGATGACAAGTCCCACACACATAAATATTATACCAGATTTACTTGCTCTGGGTCGAAAAAGACACAGAGACACTGACTGATATATTAGCAATGTATAAAAGTAAAGGTGGCTTACATTTAGAGATCAAACAATCCAGGAACCCTGTCCACCAGTCCCAGTCCCTGGTAAGGGCTATAATTGGTGTGTTAAGGTTATGTTTTTAAACATTTTTAAAACAAAGATAATTTAAGTCGAATACACTTTTCTCCGAATCCTGTACGCTAACCAAGTTTGCAATAAATTAACTCATCAAGACATCATTTGCACCGAACACTAACTATCGTACCAATATTTGCATTACAAAAAAATCAATTTATTTCGAAAAATGGTCCTACCTTAATAAGACGTCAGTTTTTATTTCTTACAGCCAGAATATTGTCCTGCTTTGCATCTTCACCCACGGCCGAATGCATATCTTTGGAAAGCATTTTTTCCAGGGTTGTTCATCTCCATTAAAGGTAAAAAGATCCCCATCCCCTCATCCTGATAAGCAAGTGCAGTAATGCGGTGCATGGACATAGATAATGAGTCTTTATAGGCAATATTTACGACATCAGATGGAGATTACAAAATATGTGATTTTGCACATAAATAACGAATAAAGGATTGCTGGCGATGATAGGGATCAGTGCATCTCAAGGGGCGGCACTCCAGATTCCAAAAACACCGCCATGTGGTTCATGTGCAGCCATTTTTATGAGCACCTTTTGTTTCTTGTTTATTGGATGTAAGCTTGAAACTGTGTGTGGTTTACAGAGAAATTTGCTGGAAATCACTAAATAATTTTAATCTCCTCTAACTTTGTCTCTGACAGCTAGGAAGCAGAAAGCACCTACTGTTGTCAATTCTTCATTGAGTGGTTTGGACTTTTTCATGATGTTAGAACTTTTCAGATAAATGCATATGTGCCCGAACTACAATCTACAGATTTTTTGTCAAAAGTATCTATGCAGGACTCTCTTGAAGCTGCGTTGTATTAATTGATGCTTGGATGTAGGAAGGAAAGACCAGAAAATAGACCTTCCCCCCCTGTGCAACAATGATCTACAACTCCATCCTCAAATAGGATAGACTAGTTCCTACACCAGGGCCGGACTGGCCGTAGCGGGCATAGGCATTTCCCTGGGAGGCTGGAAGGGCGGGGGTCGGTTTTGGAGCATTTGGGCCGATTTTGCAACAGTGCTGCAATATTGGCCCCCAGTAACAAAAGCAGCAGTGCTGGGGTCCGGTTTAGTTAAGCAGCAGTGCTTCACACTTGCCCCAACACTTTCCCTCGGGGTGGGGGGGGGACCGGTCCGACATACTTGCCAGGGCTGCCTTGGGTTCCCAGTCCTGCCCTGTCCTATACTCGTCGTATTCAGTGAGGAGCTGAGGACCCAAATCTTCAAGCAACATCTCCACTCCAGGAAATGACATCAGCCTTCGGTTGTCATTCTTACTTCGAAAGAGAGAGTTATGCTACATGCAAAGTAAGCTGAACTTTCCCTCCCACAATGGAGCCCCCCCCATCTCTTGTTCAGCACTCTGTTGATTTACAGCTTGGTTTAAACTGTACAGCAGAGGTGTGCACGGCTGCATAGCTTTTTGCATACTTTGCAAAATTCCATGGGAAACTTCACAACTTGCTGTAGCTTGAAAAGCTTTCCACTTAGACACATCCAAGTGGAAACCGAAACATTTGTAACGATTCATGTCTCATGTATTTTATTTGCATTAAAACATATTAAAACACTGTTGATTTTGTCATCACAGGAAGCATTGGCTCCACCTCCTGGAATAACTAACACATCAGGTAAAGGTAATTCTGGGATATGGGAATACAGAGGAATTCTGAGTGGACCCATAAGTGGCCCCTTAGAAATAGGGAATTACCACAGCAATTGGTTTTACTGCACCTAATACCCACATTTTTCCCCATTGTCAGTTGTTTTCCAGCTGGTGAATCATTTGGTCAGGGGACAGTAGGACTGCAGCATTCTTGCATCTTGCAATTCCTATGTCTGCTGATAACTCCTGTTGCAAATCAAATAGGACATTATGACCAGAACTGCTGTAATTAAGCGATTTTGCAGCTGTGGTGTTAGCTGCATGATTTTAGATTTGCATTGCCACATAATCCATCATCTGCAGCACTGCATGCAGATTTTAACCTAAAAAAATAGTTTTTAGCTCAAGCGAATCAAAAGTTACCATAAAAGCACCAACAGGTGCTGCTGCTTAATGGAAGGACCTTCGGGTGGTTGACTTGTCATCTTTCTATTGCTTCATGCCCTATTTGGGTGTCCGACTGATACTAATGAGGTGAACTCTTTCCTTTGCCCAGATAGTGTTAAGTCCTAAACAAAAAATGTCAAAATAATGAGGTTATGCTATCACAAAATGCGCCGCATTAAGCCATATAATTATCTTTTTCTTGATGCATATTTTGTCCTCCCCTGCCCCATAATTCCACTGGCCTTAATTATGGCCCACTTGTAATGAGGCCATTAGTATTCTTTTCTTCTTTATGAATTGTGCATGGAAGACCTCAGGAAAATCGTACACTTGTTGAAAAAAACGTCATAGATTTTTTTAGCCAGCAATTATATCGCAATTCTGCAATAACTTGGAATCACACTGCGCAGGTCATGTTTAGTTTGTTTTGGTTCTAGAAGCACCGAGCAAGACAATTACCTCGATACCTGATTCAAAAATGTTTGCATGGTTAAAAGGGAAGAGGGAAGCATCCCTACTGTTTGTGAAGTCGAAAATCCAGAACATTTTGGGAGAACAAATTGTGCAGCCCTCCTATACACACACCCGTGCCTACATACTAGCCTTCCATTTCTGCAATGGCATGCTATTGAGCTGTAAGCTTGCCGGTATTGTTTCTGCAACATAGATATGCAGATCAGCTATTCACCGCAAGCAAAGTGAAATGCTGTTGGGTGGCATTTAAAAATGTCACAGCCGCAATTGGGGATGTACTAAAAGCGAATTACCTTTTATCCAAAAGTGTAGGTATAAAGCTGTGTTTATGACTGGAACATGCATCATTACTTTGTACCACAGCACAATGCCGTTATTCTATTTTAATATTCTAATTTCCATTTTTAATGCACGCTTACTGTCTGGAACTTTGCAAGCATGCAGATGAATTTCAGGTCCCATTTAAAAAGAACAGGTATCTTTTGTTCTAACAAGCACAGGAACTTCTACCAAGTATATGGGCATCTGAACGACATCTGCTCTCACTGCTACCACACGGAAACCCACTATTGAAAATGGCCTTTTCTGTGGGATCATCTCCAAACTTTTTGCCTTCCACCTACCCTTTTTGCTGAATTCGTTTTTGTTAGCTTTAGGACTCTTTGCACTTTATCACTGCTAACCAATGCTAAAGCACTTGTGCTCTATCCTTAAAACATGTTAGAATTGGAGTATACCAAATTAGCATGTTTAATTTACTTATATTTCCCTAGTAAAGTGCACCACGTGTGCCCAGGGTCTGTAACTTAAACACTACTAGAGGGTCTGCAGGACTAATTGTGCCACCCACTTAAGTAGCCCTTTAAACATGTGCCATGCCTGCTATTCCAGTGTGTGTGTGAGCAGTTTTAAACTGACATTTTATCCTGGCAAAATGAACCTTTTGGCAGGCCCAACCTTCCTTTTTAATACATATTAGTCAACCCTATGGCAGGCCCGGGACAGCCCAGAGGCCAGGGTGAAGGGTATTTAAAAAGTTGGATAAGTACATTTACGTTTTACATGTCCTGGTAGTGAAAAGCTCCTTAATTGATTTTCAATACTGCAAGGCCTACCTCTCCCATAGGAGAACATTGGAGTTACCTTATTACATTTTGTAGGTCTATTTTTCAAATGGAAAGCTATAACCCCTTCAAGTTTGGTGTCTTTGGGATCACATTTTAAAATCCTAACTTATGGTGAAGACGGATTTTAAAACTGCCACTTGTAGAAAGTTATACCAAAACAATGGTTCTCTGCAGGGAAAGTCACAAGCCTAGACTCCCTTGGCTGAAAAATTCACAGTCAAATCATATACATTTTGACAATTCCTTTAATTCAATGTTGCAATAATAAAGATAGTAACGAACCGAAGCAGTGCAAGTGTAAAGAGATATCAGTGAGATAAGTGTGCATAAGTGCTGTACAGAAGGAATAAATAATACATTTGAGACGTAAATTAGCAGGTAGGAACTAAGGCAATTAATCCAGTTAAGACTCCAACTGGGAGTACATAGTGATTAATACAATCAATGAATGTAGTTCGCTAGTGAAATTGTCAACGTTTCAATCCTGTTATCACCAATTTGTCAGGGTCCATCCTCAGGACAAACAAGACAATGGTAGCAATCCATAGAGATGAGATGTATAATCATATCCATAAAGATAGTAGCATTTGAAAAAGACAATAATGAAGGAGATTGATTCCCTCAGAAAACAACGCAGATACACACATTATAATCTAGGTTATACTGAAAGTTAGGCTATTCGAGCACCAGGTGCCAAAAAGCGATGGTAATCAAAACAGCGGATAAAGGGGGTGGGATTGTCATCCACAATACTGACGACTACTGTAATTAAATTCTCACCCAATTGGCTGATGTATCTTGCTTTGGTAGGTTGCATCTGCCCCCTTGGTGCTCTTTTGAGTAGAAGGTGAGCATTGCAACCAAGATTTTTGAGAAAAGACCACAGACGGTCTCAACCACTTAAAAGTGTAAACTCTATTTGTATAGAAAGGACAGCAACGTAAGGGTGGCACTCCGGGGAGAGATTTACTGGCAGACATTTTGGGGCCGCCTTCTGCGTAGAGACCGCTGAGGGAGGAGCTTCCCAATGGCTCGTTGCTGTTCTTGCCTTTGCAGCTGGGCCAACTCCCCTGGCATCAACCATGGACTGCGCCGATTGTTTTGGCTTAGATTGGTCCCTTCCTACTGGCAACCTCATTTGGCCTGGTTTAATTTTTGCATTCTTTGGTGGCTGGGGGGTACTTGCATGGACCTGGGCAGTTTGAATATTAATTCCCGGTTGAACGATAGCAGGGACCGCGGAAGCACTAGTCAAGGCCTTGCCTACTACTGTAGTAGGTACAGTCGTTAACGGGGGTTTTGCCTGGGTTGAGCCCACTGTAGCCCCCTTTCCATCATTCCCACCCATACTATTCTCTCTAGCTCTGGACTGAAGTTTGATAAGAGTTTTCGTGGAAAAAAAGTTATCTGGGGTGGTCTGCTCGAACCTATCCAGCCTTTCCCCCAGACCCCTAACTTGGTCAACGAGCGGAACCAGTAGGGACTTAACCAGGTTCTCAAGTAGCTTTAGGGGAGGCAGTTCCTGTGATGCTGCTAGTAAGGCACTAGGGATAGGGTGAGCCTGCACAGCTTCAGCCACATCTACCAGAGGATCATTACCTCCTACTAGAGCAGAGTTCCGCATAGCAGAACCGCAGCTGTTTGTTAAACCGGGGCCACTTGGCGCATGCTTCCTCGGGCGCTTATGGAGTGATGTAAAGCTGCACTTCCGGGAGATTGCAGCCCTTTTCCTTTTAATGCGGACCAAGGAGTCATGGACCAAGCACACCCGGTTCGGGGCCGAGGGCAGGGCCTGGGTGGGTAGGTGGCAGACCTGGCCGATGGAGGGGCTTGGCAACACAGTGGGACATAGTCCCGTGACTACAGGGCTGGAACTAGGGGGCAATGGTTGTACTACCAAACTTTCCAACCTGTCAATACTTTCCCCTATTTCAGCAAGTCGTTGTTGCTCGGACATAATCCCAGGGAGAGGAGGGGATGGATGGATGAAAGTAGGAGAGAGGGCCTGTGCAGCCGCTCCTATCGAGGAGCGTCTCGCTGGAAAAAATTCTTGTGAGAGGCGGCGCTCCATCATCACAATCTCTTTTTCTATAACGGCAGCTACTCTAGTGATGAATTTATCCATCGTGCCTATCGTAGTGCGCCCTGCAGCCCCCTCTCCCACTCCCCTCAACGCTTTCCCTGAACGGGTAGACATTATGGCAGCTGGCCCCCCAACCAGAAGACAACTGTCTTTAACTCAGTGGATAGCAGATGACAGGGGGTGGCCCAGCCCAGCCTCTGACAGCCCCTGACTGCCACAGACTGCCCGCCCTTTGCCCGGGCTTTGCTCGGCGTCCCGCTCGCGTCCCGCTGAGCGTCAGGCGAGCTGTTAAGTAGGGGGCGTTGCAGGCGGGGGGGCGTGTCTTGCTGGGGGCACGGCCGTGCGCACCCGAACAGCGCAGGGACTCCTGGTCTTGAGAGTCCCTGCTAGCACAAGCCCTCGTTGGTCGTGAAGTCCTACTCCCGACAACACCAACAGCCCAAGCAGCCTCCGCCCCTCGCTGCTGACCGCGAAGCGGGTGCGGCAAGCAGTGGCGGAAAACAGCGGTATCCCGGGGGACCAAGGGCAGGCTACTCCAGGCTACTCCAGCTCCAACAAAACCCAGGTGAGGAATAGCATTTGTGGCGTCCCACCACACACAGGAAGCACACGCCTTTAGAACTTGGCCAGGCGGGGGGCGTGTCTCGCTGGGGGCACGGCCGTGCACACCCGAACAGCGCAGGGACTCCTGGTCTTGAGAGTCCCTGCTAGCACAAGCCCTCGTTGGTCGTGAAGTCCTCCTCCCGACAACACCAACAGCCCAAGCAGCCTCCGCCCCTCGTTGCTGACCGCGAATCGGCACCCGCGAAGCGGCACCCGCGAAGCAGGTGCGGCAAGCAGTGGCGGAAAACAGCGGAAAACAGCTGAAAACAGCGGTAAACAGCGGTATCCCGGGGGACAAAGGGCAGGCTACTCCAGGCTACTCCAGCTCCAACAACACCCAGGTGAGGAATAGCGTTGTATAGAAAGATGCAAGTGAAGGGTCCATTGATAGAAATAACAATTAGAAACACCCTGCTGTTCACCATGTCCAATACCTAGGAGTTGTACTGACCTCAATGAAAAAAAAGCCAGAGACCCTTGTGTCATATGCTATGCAGAGCTTTTGTTAAACTTTCAGTTATAAACCTTTGCCAAAAGAGTGACCTGCTAACTTAGCATTCTCTTGATGTTGCCCCTGTTCCTGCACCATGATCACTGATTGAGATTACGCTGGCGCTGAAATTGTACTGTTTTAGTAGTATTTATATGCTCAAACCTACGGAAAACGTATTGAACTTTCAAAGAACTCGTCACTAGGCAGCTATGATCTGCCAATGAGATTGGCAAATTTAACTCATGCAACACTGGTTGCAAATACACAATTGACGCCCTGTAAAATCTCATGAATTATTGGGAATTATTTAACCTTCAAGAAGTGCCTGTGGCTACCCTGAAGAATAAAGTATTTGAGTTTGCAACCATTTCAGCAAGACAATCTCTCTTCGCCTAAGACAGGGACTGGACCTTTTACCTAAATGGAAAACTATATGCACCAGCTCAAATTCAGCAAACTTTACCCCAAAGATGGTTCATAATTATTTAGCTGACTTGAACAGGCTGCCTACTACAGACTTATAATCAGGTATACTTTCAAATGGCCATGGAGTGATATGACAATACTTCAGCCAGAAAAACAACTCAGTGCAAGATCTGCGGGATGTAATTCACAATACATATTTAATTCTAAATAATTTTCTATGTATGCATTTATGCAGTCTATATTTCTAACACTCATGCAAAGGGGAATTTATTTTAGTTTAGGACTGAGTGGAGGTCGTTGACGGATCACAAGATGAAATGTTTGAAGGGCAGCAGAGAGGAAGGACAGAATCAATACAAGAGGCTGAACAAGATGAATTGGCAACTTTAAGACAGACTAATTCAGAGTCAGTAAGGCAGCTTGGAAAGATAAGTATTCAAATTTCATCAGTCAAGTTCCAGCGGACAAGCAACTTGTGAGATGTCTAAGTCCAAGCCATGAGACTTACTGGTCTAAGGGCATTTGTAGCGCAAGTGGAACGAATATTTACAAAATTAGTGAGAGAACCATCAAGTGGATGTTCAGCTACAGAGAGGTGTATCAAAAAGAAAGTACACAGTTCCCCTAGACAGACAAATTCGACAGTTGGAAAAGGAAGTGAGGGGAATCCTCCTTATCGGAACTAGAGTCCTCAGACACCCAGCAAGCTAGGTGTCATGCTTCATCATATGGGCTTCGTCGGGTCGGCGGTCCAATACCCGACGGGCACCCATAAAGGGGCTCTTTGGCAGGGATCTTTTGTTCCTGCCGTATGGTGCTGTGGGTGTGAGGGCCCTAGGAGGAAGTGGTATGGGGTATAGATGTGTGTAGGTGATTTAAACGAGGTTGGGTACTCCACAACGCAAAATTTTATTAAGGAGGTAACCCACCTCACTAAAAACAAAGAGAGTGGACGCTTTACTGGCTTGAAGGTCCATAGAAGCGAAAACCAACACTAAGAAGTGATGGTCGACATGTTTCATGCTATTTAGTTCAAAACGATACTGTGCAATTCTTCAGGACGAAGAGAAACTATCTACACTAATTGGTAGGACCAACGCTGGAAACCTGTTCAGCGCTCCCGCCAGGGGTCCACTGAACAGGATTCCAGTGTTGGTCCGTTTTCGGACAGGACAGCACACGCTCCTCGTGAAACACAATACACTACATTAGAATATATACGCATTAGTGTAGATAGTTTCTCTTCGTCCTGAAGAATTGCACAGTATCGTTTTGAACTAAATAGCATGAAACATGGCGACCATCACTTCTTAGAGTAGGTTTTCGCTTCCACGGACCTTCAAGTCAGTAAAGCGACCATCTCTTTGTTTTTAGTGAGGTGGGTTACTTCCTTAATAAAATTTTGCTTTGTGGACTACCCAACCTCTTTTAAATCACCTAAACACATCTACACCCCCTACTACTTCCTCCTAGGGCCCTCACACCCACAGCACCATACGGCAGGAACAAAAGATCCCCGCCAAAGAGCCCCTTTATGGGTGCCCGTCGGGTATTGCCCCGCCATCCCGATGAGGGGCGAGCCCATATGATGAAGCATGACACCTAGTTTGCTGGGTGTCTGAGGATTCTAGTTCTGATAAGGAGGATTCCCCTCCTGTGTGCCTTCACTCACTTCCTTTTCCAACTGTCGAATTTGTCTGTCTAGAGGAACTGTGTACTTTCTTTTTGATACACCCTTACCAGGGCTCGTACACTGGACCCCGTCAACAAAGCCCTCTCAGTCCCTTTAATTGTTTACAACAGATACAGAGAGGGAAATCCATTGACTGAACACAAGCATTAAAGTTACGTCACTTTGACGTGCTTGATCCTATGATAAATAAAATAGCTTTTTTCCTGTTGTGAACTGTTAATAAATACACATCAATAGTTAATGAAATTTACTTGTTTGATAATGGAATTTGCGTACTGTTCCTGTGCAAATTCCAACTACCATTGTACTAGAGTGCATGTTTAAAATGATAAATACAATAAATATATAGTTAAATATGTCAATATATTCTATGTATCATAGCTGTTCATTTTACTTCCCAAAACAGAATTTTGACAGGCTAAGTAGCTGCTTACTACTCAGCAATTTTCATTCCACTACTTTCTGCATTCTGTATCACATCAAATGTTAGTTCTGTTACAGGTCACTCCAGTGCATTTCAAAGTATGATTATGCACAAGAGGCACTGACACAACTCTCTATAATCACTAATAGTGGATTGCTCTCTGATTTGTTCAATGTTTACACAGAAAAGACCTGTGTATGGCCACAGGTACAATCCATGAAATAGAACTATGAAAGCCTCTGATAGCTCTTCCTCCTGGCCATCAGTAAGGTTATGTTGTGCTCTCTCGTCCACTGGATATGATGAAGAGACCCCACCCTTCTGCTTACTTTTGTGCCCACAACCATGTATACAATCTTGAATCACTGCCACTTCCATCACTATGCAAACTGCTTTAATAGCCCAGCTACTATGTGGCACCACATATGTGCTAATATTTGTGTTTTTAGATTACTGTGGACAGAGAGTGATAGTTTTAAAGTAATGAGAAAGTCAAATGAACAACATTCACTGGATAGCTCTTCTGACGATGCATGAAGTTTCCTTAACATACATCAGTGGCCCTCACAAGGATAAAGTTAGAAATGGGAGTCTGTAATTGGCAGAGGTAGGTACCTTTGTCCAAGTAGGGACCCTTCTTCCTAGTCAGGGTAAAGGGGATGCATTTCTAAAGTAATTCCTGCTCACCCGTTGGTAGCTTGGCATGAGCAGACAGGCTTATCTCAGAGGCAGTGTGTAAAGTATTTGCGAACATATACAGTAATACAGTGAAAACACTACAAATGGACACCACATCCGTTAGGAAAAATAAGTAACCTTTATCTAAACCAAACAAGAACAAATACAAAAAAAATCCCCAATACAATACTGTAAAAATAGTTACTTTGCAAGATAACCTTTAAATTGCAGATATAGCAGGAAAACACAGTTCTTCTGAGTCGGTAGCTCCACCCCGGGCTACCATAATGCTGAAAAACAAAGTCTACCAGTTCCAGCCGACTGCGTCAGTACGGGCAAGCTAAAGCGTTGATAGACTTGTGAACAGTACCTTTCTCGTTGCGAACGACATGATGGTGCAAGTCGGTCGAGGGAAACCGTCGCGGTTGCATTGCAAACAAATGGAAGCGGTGCAGGGTGCTGTGCCCTCATGATGTGGTGCAGGCAGCGGCTCGGTGATGATCATCCAGATGGCGTAGGTGGGCCCAAGGCTTACGGTGCAGGGTGAGGCAGTGCTCGATGCAGTACTGGCAGGTTGCGGTGCAGGTGACGGAGCCGGTCGATGTAGGTCGGGCAGGGATGGTGTCGGTGTTGTCCAGGCAGGGTGAGATGAGGCGGTGCAGAGTGCGGTGCCCACAGGAAGTGGTGCAAGCACGGCTCATTAACAATCATTCAGATGGCATTGGTGAGACCAAGGATGCGGTGCGCGGTATCTTCTGCAGGGCCTTCAAGACACAGAATGCTATGACGGACTCAGTGTCAGAGTCGGTTGCTCTTCTCTTCTGTGGCGACTGAAACCAGTGGTTCCATAGACAGTCCCCCGAAAGATGGTGAGATCTTTGCTGTTCCTGAAACCTCTTAAGCAGGGGGCAGGCTCCCTTTCCAAGCTCTTGGAGAAACGTTCTCAAGCAGGATACACACAGTTCCTCTCCTTGGCAGAAACAGCAACTGCAGGCCAACCCCAGACAGCACACAGCACAGGGGCAGTACTCCAGTTTTTTCGGACTCTTCTCCTTGGCAGAGATTGCGCTTGAAGTCCAAAAGTGAGCTAAAAGTCTGGGGTCTGGGCTACTCTTTTTATAATACAAAATCCTTTGTTCTCTGGTGGCAGAGAAGCCCTGTGCTCAGTCAAAACCAGTTCTTTCCTCTCTGGTGCAGCTTCCTGGCAGGAGGTGGAGACAGCATTGTGTGAGGCAGACCAGGCGTATTCAGGTGAAAGGAAATCTCCTCCCCTACTCTAAATGCAGCCCAGGTCTATTCAGCCCAGTCCTGACTCACTCTGGAAAGGCAGGACACACCTAAACCCCCAAGTGGCTGTCTGAACAGAATGCGCATCCCCAGCCCCTGTCAGTCCAAAACCAGACAGGCAATACACAACCTAGCAGAGGCACACTGGATGGCTAAGCAAGAAAATACCTACTTTCTAAAAGTGGAATTTTCAAAATCACAATATAAAAATCTTTAGTAAAACGATGCATTTTTATATTCTGTTCAGGTACAGTAAACTTTGCTTTCCCATCTTGTCCCAATGGTAAGTGAGATTTATAAGATGCTATAAATAAACTCCCATTCTGTCCTCTGGAGGAGATAGCCTTTCAATAGTGAAAAATGAAATTGACAGTATTTCACTATCAGAACATGACACACACATCAAGGCATGTCCTACCTTTCACATACACTACATCCGGCCCACACGGGTACCTTGGGCCTACCTTAGGGGTGACTCACATCTAAAAAAAGGGAAAGTTAGGGACTGGCAAGTGGGTGCATTTGCCAAGTCAACATGGCAGTACCAAACTGTGCACAGACACTGCAGTGGCCCCAAAGGGGCTGCCTACATTCTTATATTCAACATATTAACATTTAAGGTCATACAATTTACATGTGTAGGGCACAAACAAGGTTACTAACATGGCAGCATCCTATGCTGAAACATACATGTGACTAATCAAAGATTATATACTCTAGATTTCCACAATCCTTGTCTTGCTTGTATGTATTTGTGATGTCTTTCTAGGGGTTAAACCCAGCAAAAGGGCAAGAAGGAAACCTGCAGCCCTTATTTTCTGCATGGCCTCTATGATCAAATTCACCAGAAACAAAACAGTACATAGCTTCAGACCCTTTCTATTCTGTGCTAATCTATATTCATGAAGAGAACACAGAAACAGACATTTTAATGAAAGCCACTGATGATTAGTTACAGTGGAATTGGAAACACATCACATAAAATTTAGCAGCTTCTCATCAAAAGTCAGGCCATCAGAATTAGGCTGTTCTGTAGCATAGAAAATACTTGCAAAAGTCAATTATTGTAGAAACCAAGATATCCCACTCTGAGCCCAATCAAGGCATATCATACTGCACAAGGCAGAAAAATCTTCAGAAAAACCAAGGAAAGCAATCATATATATTTCCAAAAGTCAAATCAAAACTGGCCTGTACATTATTATTCAGCATCCTCTAATTTAGAGAGGAAAACAGGCAGCCTTTCTCTAATGACCAAGTGGGGAATCTTAAAAGGCCTTAAATAAGACCACACATGACTTCCGATTTGCTAGCTCCCAAACTTCATTGTTAAACCACAACTAAAACAAGCAGGAAAACCCAGGAAAGTGCTCTGATTACAAATGGTACACATATTTTATAAAACTTTCTTAGTCATGTTCATTAGCCTTTTTGCTGATCAGAGGAATAGCTATACTTAGGTTAAACAACAAAAGGCCTGGATGCGAGATTCTGGAACCATTACATAGTAGCAATAATAAAAGATGACCATTAGGTAGCCAGGCATTGTAATATCCAAGTCCTATCCAAATACCGATATTTCCCAAGTGATGTACCGCAAAGGATGAACTGATAAATACAAGATAAAACTTTGAAATCATCGTTTTTCAGACCTGCCATTGCATTCCTTCAAAAAGGATGACAACAATATGTTGTTATGGTAGATTGCATACATTTCGCACTGGCACTGTGCACTTTTGGTGAACATCCATTACGACACGGTGTTTACACCGCACTACCATTACAACGCTGGTTTTACAACGCAAGTCGTTACCACGACTTGCACTGGAGGACGCTCTAGGCTAAGGAATAGTAGATTTACTATTCCAACACCTTCCCTACTGTACGTAGGCTGGTGTTGGAATAGTAAATCTTACTATTCCTAAGTCCAGCACCCTACAGCGCAAGTCGTGGTAACGACTTGCGTTGTAAAACCAGTGTTGTAATGGTAGTGCGGTGTAAACACCGTGTTGTATTGACATACAACCGCACTTTTGTGCAAGCAATTAAAGCAACTATCAAAGTAAAACTGCCCTCGCTAAAACAACCAGTGCAAAAACTGCATTTTTGCATTCTATGTAAAACATTAAAGGGCCCTCAGGTATGAACTAAAAGTAAAATGCAAAACGAATTTCTATGAAGAGCGTTTTAAAAAGGTTTGTAATGCTGGTTGTTAACTCGAGCTTGGTAGAATCAGAGACAAAGATTAGAAATACATTCGGGAGCGCAGTAGAAGATGCTCTTCAGTATCACAGTAGGTAACTTTCACGTCGCAAATTCTAAGACCAGCTTGAACACTTGACGAAAATATGTGTATTTCTAGACAAATCACGTAATCACGTAATCTCTCTATGACTCAAAATATAAAGATGTGCACTATAAAAAAGGCAGTTAGTTCAGCTTTGTACAGAGCAGAGCTCTGGAGGTTTGACAATGTAGATGACATCTGTAAATCCGAGCATAAGTTTCTGAGGGATTTGGTGATGCTTCCCTGCAATGTCCCACTAACACCTCTAATGTATGATATGGGCAGGCGATCGTTCAGAGACATTGCCGAATTGTGCCCTCTGCTCTTCTGGGCCCACGTAAGGCGTACTCCAGAATTCACAAACTACGCCACAGCACTAACTGAGGTGATGAGTAGAGATGTGGATCATAGAGTTAA
The DNA here is from genome assembly GCF_964261635.1 of Lissotriton helveticus. Classification (NCBI taxonomy): domain Eukaryota; kingdom Metazoa; phylum Chordata; class Amphibia; order Caudata; family Salamandridae; genus Lissotriton; species Lissotriton helveticus. The sequence goes on from NC_136067.1 coordinate 1,478,102,849, forward strand.
ATGGATAGCAAATGCAACAACCATGTCATTAATAGGACTCAAGGAATCGTGGGAGAGCCATACCCCCAAACAAGACAGAGCTTAAACACGTATTCAGGTACTGGGTAGATAGGCAGGAACTCAACATGCCTAATGTGGGGAGGCTCACCGAGGAGTTTTTTAACCACAAGCAGACCAGAACCCTCGAGACTTATCTGGACATAATCCAAGTTCTACAAGATAGGGCATTGTATATCCACTTTAGACTTGGCACACTTCCAGTCCACGCATTTACAACAAAATGGCGCCTACCATATCAGACAACAGAAGTCTGCCCTTGCGGTTGAGCCCTGCTGGAGTGCGTTGCCCATGGTATGTTTGCCTGCCTGGCCTATAATAACACAAGGTCAACGTGGCTGAAACCAATCTGTAGACACATGGGCACCCGCGACCGTCGGGAGGATCTGCGCATTCTGAAATCTGATCCAAGAGCCCTCTTTGTTTGTAGCGTGGCTAAGTTCTTAACCCATGCTTGGATAGTTAGGCAAAAATCCGTACGAGGGGCGCCTTAATTTTACACACTAGGGTATATGGAGAAATAACCTTTTACTTACAATTTATCCTATGCACTGGCACTTTATATCAGTCTATGGGCCGTCTTGCCAAGTTTTAACTTGTTTTAACTTTATACATTTTAACTATCAATGATTTTAGTAATGATTTTTTAGGATTTGTATTGTATAGTTCCGCTAACAATCATCTCATATTTTGTGATGTAATAAATAACATGCTCCAGATGCACTGTTTGAATATGTTCTTATCAATCAACTATGTAGTAATTGAATGCTTGTATTATTTTAACTTGTAACTTTTTGCACAAATGTTATTCAACGCTTTTATGACACAAGATATCGAAATAAAGCAAATGATGATGAATATATATATATAAGAAACAACAACAGTAAAAGGAGAAAGAAGGAGTAAGAGAAGGGTAGAAAAACTGTAGCAAAGGGAGAAAATAGTAACGAAAAAGAACATGCAATGGTGGTATGTCAGGATAGGAAGTGTAACGTGGTGGGAGAACGAGGCAGCTTTAGAATTCAGCAACCCCAGCATTTGGTAGCACTAGCAGCCGGCACCTGCACTAAATAGGCACTGATTGGCTGTACCAGCCTTCTAGTCCCAACATCAGTATGGTGTGGTAAAGGCTCCATCAGTGCCAACTTCAGCAGAGGTTGTACTAAGTGGCTTCCCAAGATGAGGCTGTGAAGGTACTTGATTGCACCTCCACAACATCACAACGTTCTGTCTTAGAACTTTGAGATTGGAATACAATAGAACTTCAGAAATGAAAGTTTATAACGAATTCATACCTGCATTACTGAAATATTGATGACTTTTCAAGCTGAGTTTATTGCACACAGTGGATACTATCTTCTCAGCAAACATCGACAGAATTCAATGCAACTATACCACGACATCTTTAGAACTCACAAATGTACCTGATGCTTACAATGCTGAAGAGTTTTTGTGGGTAAGACATTTTATGGCACAAACAGCTCCTCTTACCAAAAACCACACATCAGTGTCAACATTTCTTACTTCATCACCAATGTTGCTTTAACCCCTTCTATGCTGGTGACGGAACAACTCCGTCACCAGCCACGGGTGGGCTGTGCTAATGATGGAGTGGTTCGGTCACGGCCCGGCCGCCGTGCCTGCGCGGCGCATTCTATTAGGCGGGCGGGCCGTGACGGAACCACTCCGTCATTAGCACAGCCCACCCGTGGCTGGTGACGGAGTGGTTCCATCACCAGCATGTTGGCACCGCGCGGGCCCCCCTCTCCCCCAGCGCAGCGGCGGAATTACCGCCGCGGCCAAGGCGTTAAAGTATGTCTCTTAAGACACTAATGATTCAACACACCACTACAAAAGGTTTTTCATGATGGCACCTGTCACTATGAAGAGTCTTTGAACACAGTGTGAGAAGTTGTTCTGGCATGTGCTGTCCACTATTCTAGTGGGCACCTTGCACCAATCAAAATGACCCTTATTGATGGTAGGTTTAAAGACAACCTATATAGAAAGCTATCCTCTTGGTAGCTGTGGAGAGCAGCCTTTAGGCTTAGTCTTTAAGGAATGTAAAGCAGCTTCTTTTACCAGTCCATAATCTCATGAATGACCAAATGAAAGGAGAACCACACCAGGTATATATATAAAATATATGTATTTAATCTAAACACATCCCTCTAGTCTCTTTATGAGGCTAGAGGCAAAAGTACATACTGTAAACTTATTTTGTACACAGTAAATTAGCACAATATATGATTAGCCCTAGGGGCTCCAAAAACCATATACTAAGAAAGTGGTATAAGGACCACAATAGGCATAGAGACAAGGCCTAGGGCATGTAGAACCGCTGGGGCAACCAGGAACCACCCAAGGTAGTGACGCAGGAGTCCCATGGGGGATGCGTACAGTGTCTAAACACAACCACATATAACCTTTGACTTCTATGGAGACAGTTGGGATTAGATTTTTAAAGATTAGGGACACTTAGGAGTGGACTTGGAGCAAACCTCTTTAGAACTGGACAGTTCGAGGGTCAAGACCCATGGGAGCTTTGGAGTATTCGTGTTACCTCACCCAGGGAAGCCAGGTGCATAGGTGTCTTTTCGTGTCGGGTTTCGTCATCGTTTTCTATGGTGAGCTGCGAAAAAGTGCTGCAGGCGTTCAAGTGGAAAGTGTCCGGCTTGATCCAAGTGGGGTTCGGAGATCTGGAGAACCTGAAAGCAGAGGGGAAAGAGTCTGGGTCACTAGCCAGTGACCAGGAAGGCGATAAGCATATGCCCACCGATGTCGGGTGATTTCAGGTGCAGAAGGTGAAGCTTGTCTCTTCAACCACGAGGACCAGGAGGCATCAACGACAACCAGGAGCTGGATTCTTGCTGTCCCACTAAGGATGTCATGTACTGCGGTGTCGGTATCCGGATTGGACAAAACAAGCCTTGACAACAGCAACCCACGCAGAAAGCAAAAGATCAGCTTTGTTGCAGACCAGCAAGGTCTGAGGGACTGACCCTTTGGAGGGAGTCAGGGCACGTCTGGAGCACCCAGAGAAGCCCAAGAAACAGAAGAGTTTCCTTCGTGGGGACCCACCAGTCGACAGGCCAGGGATCGCAAAGGGGCCTTGAGCAGAAATGCTAGAAGTGGGCTCACAGAACACTTGTGGAGTGTAGGCCCACAATCTTCAGTGCAGATGGTGCTCGGGGCTTGGACTACAATTAGCCCAAAGCAGAACTTCGGGAAAGCTCAGAAAGTTGGTGCACTAGCAAATGTGCACAGTGTCTAGGAGTTCCGGTTCCACGTCACTCATGAGGGCTGCGGGTCTCAGCTTTGCTGTGATCTCGGGTTGACCTTGGACAAGTCTGGAAGTCTGGGTCCTGTGTCACAAATCCTTCAGGATCCGGTGGGTGCCTTGGAAATGCAGACCGGCAAGATGCTTCTTTGGTGCCTGTTAGAAAAGGAGAGTCACTCCTTGACCCGAAGGGAGATTCTTCCGTCTAGTCGAAATAGAATGTCGAAGTTCCAAGATATATGTTGCAGAGTTTCGTCCAGGTATAATCTAAAGTCCTAAGGACTGGGTTCCTATACTTATACTGTCGTGTATTTCTATAGGTTCTGAATCAGTCCCCCTATTCCTGACCCTATTCTGGTTAAACTAACTATCAAGTTAACTAACAGTCAGCCCATGAGGCAAGAAATCCCCCATGATGCAGATACCGTTATCTGACGCAGTCACACTACGGCACAGGAACGTGTTATCTGATTAGGTCATAACGCTTGAGATCTAATTAGACAAGCGACATTCCTCCAGCCCCTGATAAGGCATACGACGTTCTCATAACAAATTAAACCTATGACAACCTGGAAAATCCGTGCGGCCATTGTTTTGATTTCACAGAGAACTTTTGCAAAAGAATGTGCTAACGAGCAAGTCGTATGACATCTTTATTGACGTACCTATGTCCATCCTTACGTCAATCTCGGCACCTTTAAGGTATAAATATTGCCGACCTTGCCCTATGCAAACACACGCGTGGTGACAAGACGGAGCAGCCATACTTGCCGAAGCCGAGAGCAGAAGCAGACCCCGCTGGCAGCAGCCCCGCCTTCCTGACGCGCTGAGAGACGCGCTGCTATCTCAAGCCGAGAGACCCAGCACCGGCGTTTCTGGGCAGCCCTCGCAGGCAGCCTGGAATATCGAGAGCAGAGAAAGAGATACTATTCCTCATCCATCCTAAATTCCAGGTACAGAACTGAATAACCCCTCACAGAGAATTCTTTAGTTATTCACTTGGCAAAAACAAACTTAACTTAAACTGTAACTTTCTATTCCCGCCCACGCATTAGACTTAGGTCAGGTACACGGGGTAGGCGTATTTAGAAACACCAGTTGAGTACGTTTAGTCAAATGTATATGTGTATGTAAATATATTTTAATCATTTTAAACATCATATGGCTCAGAAACCATATCAATGTTTTTACAGTATTATTTTATACTATTGCTTCTAATGTATGCACTTTACTTAACTATAAGTATTGCAATAATATCGATCCATTTCTCTTGTACGAGAAAAGAGACTGATCAATAAATAACATCTTTTATTGAACACGCCCGTCTCTTCCTTTTCTCTACATTCTGATGAGACTAAGAATGCACGTACTGACTGAGTAAAATAATTGCCTTGTGCTCACACGACTCTTGAGATTGACTCTTGATTAGGGGAGAGCAAAGTTGTCATGTTCTATGGTTGTCAGAAACTAAATCCCTTCTTGTCTAATCAGGGAAGTTAATCCTTCCTTGAACATTCGAGAAAGTTTCTAGCGAACTCTGAGCTTAGCTGGCAAACCCAAAAATTAAGTCTAGTATCGACAGTAGTAGACCTAGTTAACGTCTGGCCTAGGCCTTTACTGCTGTAGGTACTATTCCAATGCGCAGAGCCTATTGGGAAAATAGGAGCTACACTACATGGCGCCCAACGAGTTTGGAAAGGGCGATAAAACTAACGTAAGACATTTAGAGTAACTCAGTCGTGCTCTCTCACTCAGACCCCTTTTCCCAAATACTCCAAAGACGTCTGGAGTGGGTGAAAGGTTATATCCTCCAAAACCTCGCAGGAGGGAACTCCTATGTATGGTTCTTGGTCAAGTCAACGTTGAAGGATAAAACAGTTCCGAAATATTGTGCATCTAATCTTTGTTCCATAAAGAAACCTGATCTGCAAATAGACATAATACCATCCTGTCTGTAAAATGGCAGAGAGTGATGATGAACGAGAGGCAGTTAGATTAACAACTGAACTCGCAGATGCTGATGCTACCATGCAAGCAGCAGACCCGAATATAACACTCATTCCGGTCATTAAAAGGAGATCTATAACCTTAAAACTTATAGAAAATGGACTGACACCTAGAGGTGGCACAGTTATATTCGTAATTGAGGCACATGAATATCGGCAGACAGAGGTATACTATACTTAGATACATTTTCCAGCAGCAAATGCTGTAACAAAGTACTTCCACTATTACAAAATAGAGGTTCCACCCGACATTTACACTCCTTTCGAGGAGGTGGAAGTACCACTCAAATTCAAAGAGCATTTGCTCTTATTTGATGGCGCCCTAATACATAACAATCACATTACCACATTACAAGGCTCGGTCCTTTAGGAAGACCAGGAGCAACGTGGCCGGTCTTAGCCGGATACACACCACATCCAGACATCGAAAGAATGCCTGCAGCAGAGCTATTAATACAGCTAAAACAACTACTAAAAATTCATAGACAATTAGTTCAGTATGTAATGCGGACTTCAACAATTCAGCCAGCGATTAAACTTCCACAGCTGACCCCTCACCAGGGGAACACAAATAAAATTACACCACAGAACATCCAATCCTGCCTAGGTAAAGTTCCAGCTAAACGGGAACAAATACCATTCTGGTTGGCACAGAAAATCACCCAAATAGAGGCGGTGTTTCCTGACACCACCCCGCTGGAAAAACACAGGATTCTGACTATATGTCTCCCAATGGGAATCGCACCACACATTGAGGACTGTGACACTTGGGGTACAGTCTTTGCTTCCATCTACACAAAAACGCACGGTGTCCCATCCATTTCGGTGATACCAGATGTGCTAAAACAAATTCAAGATGAATACGGTCCAGAACCTGCTTTAACTCTTGGTATGAAATTACTAAAAGACTTCAAACAGGTTTCGGCTATATTACTAGCCATCATAAAAGGTGAAGCAGCAAACGTGGCGATCCGCCAGAGGTTAAAAGAGACAGATATAGCAGACCAACCAGCTGAAATTGCCAGAATCATAGAAAAATCCTATGAAGAACTAGGCAGAGATAGTCTAGGTGGAATACCAGTAAAACCGCAACTGACTACAAGTCCAGAAAAAATATTTTTTAATAATAATAATTCACCAAAAAAGAACTGGGATGGAAACAAACAATCCAATCCTAAAGAAAAGAAATTCCAGTCCAGAGGAAGGTCTCCTAGGCGAAGAGAGAAATCTCCAAACCAAAGACAGAGGTCACCGCAGAGTGACCCCTCTGGGAATAGATATAACCTTAGAAATAGGGATAATATTAAAAAAACCTGATAGATATCAAGACATTGATACACGTCCCTCTCAATCTTTTCAGACTTCCTCGCAGAAATCGGAAAGAAGAGGACGATCAGAAGAGCACGCCAAGTCCAAAGACAAGGAACCTGCTCAACTTAAAAAGAAATTACAATTTCCAAAAAAGAAGGTAGCCAGTATCAAGGTAGTTAACAATGCCGAGAATACTGAGGACACAACTGAAAAACGGAGAATGGGCTCAGACAATGCTAGACAGCGCAGCAGAGGTGAGCATAGCTCGCAAAGTCCTTATGAATCATCTGGAGACAGTGGACACGAATGAATACCTTCAAGTGGAAACTGCAAACACCAGAGTTAGCAAGCCCCACAAGATATACGAGATAACATTACGTATAGAGGGAGATAAGACTAGGAAAATAAGGGGACTATTTTGGGATAACCTCTCCAAAGGCTATGACATCCTTCTAGCTGAAAAAGACTGGCCACCAGAGTTTGTCAGGGAGTGCCCTCATGGCGAAGAAGTAATTATGCCTGCCTTCTCGAATCAAATACCGATTCATAAAAAATACACACTTGCTAGAAAGTGGGCAGTGGCCTTAGCACCTGCTTTATATAAAAATCATGTAGGATGGGATGAGGATTCTCCTCCTCACAAAATCCAGTTAAAATCCCAACCAACTGCACAAAGGCAGTACCCAATTAAGCAAGAAGCTAAAAAACAAGTAAATGAAATACTAGATCAGCTAGAATACCAGGGGGTGATTGAAACTTGCACCTCACAAATGAACAATCCTTTGTTTCCGGTCTCCAAACCAGACAATTCGTACCGTCTAGTTTTGGATTACCGACACCTTAACACATGTTGCAAAACCTTTGCAGTGCAAAAACTCACACAGTGCTGCACTAATGAATAACATAGTGCGCAAAAAATACAAAACAACCTTGGACATCTCCAATGGATTCTTTTGTCAAAACATAGCACCAGAGAGCAGATCTTTAACTGCATTCTCAGTAAATGGCACTCAAAAACAATTCTGTCGGTTAGCCCAGGGGTACAAGAACAGCCCGGGGGTATTTTCAGCGAGAGTAACAGAATTACTACAACTATATGATGATGAAGCATTATCTTATGTCGATGACATTTACTTAACAGATGATGACTTGGAGACTCACTTGAAAAGAGTGAACACCATAATACTTGGTTTCGCTGCAGAGGGTTACAAATTCAACTTCAAAAAGTCCAGAATTGCCCATCTGACGGTTCTATACGAAGGATATGAATTATCAAGTATAGCCTGGTTGACAATTTTTTAAGAACTAGAAGAATAAAAAAATCTAAAATATGAAAAGACGTATCCTCTGCCAATCGACATTCTGCCTCTACGACATTACGCCTGTGTAATCTATACAGACGGACATGCTCAACCCTCCGTTTGGGGAGAACATGCATACAATCCCACATGTGAGATTACAAAAGAAGTGTGGCGCGGAGGTAAACTAAAACCTCTATTAACAAAATCACACTCAGTAGAAACTAATTCAGAACTACAAACTGAAATAATAGCTTTGAAAATGGCGCTAGATAATGCGGATCGCGAATTCCCGACACTTATAGTGTCAGATTCATATTACTGCGTCAAAGCATATAACAAGGATTTGCAGACATGGATTCAGAACGGTTACAAAGATGACACAGATGCACCAATAAAGCAGAAACTGCTCTGGGAACAAGTAGCTCTTTTGAAAAAAGAACTACCAAAGACTCACGTGACACACTCACTGAGTCATCAGCGTGATGGCGTTCACGTTGTAGGGAATTCATTGGCTGAAACAGCCGCAGCGGCAGCCACTAAATCGGCTCCCGTAGATCGAAAAAAGCGTACATTAAAATACATTGACGGTGAAACAATGCTGGCGGTGAAAACGTCATCAAAAGGCGACTGCTCAGCGTTACCGATCAACTATCCACTCAATTATACATACATAATCGATGCAAACTCCGTCCCTTTTGCTCGAATCCCTGGAGTGGGGGATAGAGTGATTCCAAACATGGACAGGAGAAACTTGTTAATCGCAGACGCACACATGGGCGAGGGTCACAGACACCTTAAATTAAAAGATTCTCTGGAAGAATTACAATCACGGTACTGGTGGCCAGGCATGAGCCTGCACTACACCATGTTTGTAAAAAACTGCCCAAACTGCAACAGAGATCGCAGAGGGGAGAGAAGCAGTTTAATACCTCGTCGAATCAAGGCAGATAATATTACCAGCAAAAAGAATGGCTTGCGATTAACATATACAGGCTAGTTTCCACTTATAATGTAGATCACCAGCACTCGGCTGACGTCCGGACTATTATACAAGATTTGCGAGTCTAAATGGCATATACGCTAAGAGCATGCTACGTTCGACCATTTCTTTCACTCAGGCAAACCAGCCTGGGGGGGAAACATGGCCAAATGAGCACAGCCCAGCGGGAATCTTCTCACTTCCTTCCTGAGGGTATGGGATGGTGTAAAGAAAAAACCAAGGCAGAAAGCAATCTATAATAGAAAGGATATTAGGTTCGGGAGCTGGGTGGGTCAAACATCTAATAAGTGTCCAACGTAGTCTAAATAACTTGCCAAGAAATTCTCTGAAGGGATTCAGTCCGTACGAATTATTATTCGGAACTAGGATGTTGATCTCTGACCTTGATAGTCAGACTTCAGTGGTAATAGAAAAAACCTTTGATGTCAAAGACCGTTTGGCTATTTTGCAGGACTTAAACAAAACAAGAAAAGACCTGAGCAACATACAGTTGAAACAACAGCCAACAACCACTGAAGAATCACCACCTGTCCCAGCAAGACCTGTCTGGATTCCAAAAGTCGGGGATCTAGTCAGGGAGAAGATCGCGGTAAAGAAGGAATTTGGGCCTTCTTACAGAAAAGCAGTTCCTGTCTTGTCTGTCAACGGGACAAGATCAGTTGTACTACCGCCACTTGCTGGAAAAAAGGAGAACCGAGTTGTATCCATCGACCTGGTAAAACCACAACATGTGGCCGATAACAAACAGTAGGCCAAGTGGACTCCCAATAAGTAGCAGAACACCAAGGTTTGCTACCAGTACAGAGGTCCTATCAAAGAGGCTCATCACATTCGAAACGCCTACAGAAGAACAACAAGGACTATGCAACAATGCAATAGAACTAAGACCTCTGAAAACCCAAATAAAAACATTTAGCAGAGACACACCAATCTATACTGAAGTACCAAGTGACAATGCAAAAAACAAAAATCCTGAACCAATTGGAACAATTGACAGAACTGCATCTGGTTACTTCATCAACTTCGATGATTCCTCTGAAGGCTTCAGTGAACCAAAGACACAGCCATCATCAAAATCCTTTAAAGACAAAGCTAAGGAACTTTTGAAACAACTGAAAGAAACATATCTGGTTTCTCCATGGATTGAATTTTGGGTGGGTTTTGGTGCATTTATCCTCATACTTTGGCTCATCATGGTATTTACTTTGGGACGCTTCATTGAGGGAAAATATGCTAAAATGGACACAGCAAGTCAGAACATCAACTTGGTCCTCAAACCACACACATCTTCGCACGTCGAGAAAAGAGAACTTTCTTCAGAACTTTCTTCAGCCAACTTCACAGCAATTCCAATACCTGTTGGGGTAGCCTGGGACAACACTGACTATGAAATTTATGGTCCGGTCGAGATCCTGAAATATCCACACCAAATCAAGATCTCCTTGAGTGACTTTGCAAAACCAAACTCATTTGCTGATGATTGGGACTTTGAAAGTATTAACAATATGATGTCTGACTTAGTAATGTCTGCTAAATTTACAAAACATGATTATTTGCAAGGTTCTACAAATTATGATAGTATGTATTGCTATAACCATTATGGTAACCATTTCTTGCATAAATCTGCACAACCTATAAATGTTTTAAATTATAATCAATGGGAACATTGTGCTACACCTCCAAAAGGGAGCTCTAGAACCGTTTATGACAAATATTCATATTTTTCAGGTTTTAACATAACTAATGCTGAAACATTTTATTACAAATTGTCAAACAAGACAGGGATGAAAACCATGATAACCAACACAAAATTGATATATTCAGATTCATTCTTTGAAAAAATGAATACATTTGGATTTGATTATTGGGACAAAAATGTTGATTTGAAAAGTGTTTGGGGTACAAAAGAATGGCAAGTACAGGGTTTAGAAGCTTTGTTTAGAGCCTGCATGATCCCAGAACAAATGATATTTTTAAATGACACTGTTCAACAAACCACCTGTCTTGGCTTAGCCAAAATCAAAGATTTAAATAATCCGTCTATTCCAAAGCCAACAATGTTTAGCAATAACTCTGATACAGATGAAGGAATAGACATAAACCATATACTTAACCAAAACAGAACACATCCTGATTGGAAACAATGGTTGATCTGGCCCACAGATACAAATAACTGTCAAGATAGATTCCTGAATAAAACACAGGGTTTTAAAATGACCAGGCCAGACCCTAGATATCCCCAAAGACATCACCCAGGGATAATAACAACCTACAGTGTGGGCAAATTATGCCTTCAATGGCTACAGACTTCCACACTGCCTGAAATTAAGCAACACCTAACTTTACTTACTGATGGTGCTGACTTGCGTGATTTCATACTGGGACCACGCAAACAGCGTCAAAAGCGTTTCATAGCAGCCTCTGTATATGCAGCATACAATGAGGCCTGGAAGGTTACTCAAATTGAGACAGCAGAAAGAATACGGGAAATTGACCGTATCAATTTGGAAAAATCACTTTCTGTAGTGGACAATGGGTTAATGACTCTGTCCTCCAGAATTTTTTCATTGGACAGCATTGTGTCTTCAGCAATCGATATATTATCGCAAGACTTACTGTTATTACAACATGGTCAGTCACAATTGCGTTCCATTGTACAGCTTGGCTGGACGTTACAAAATCTGCGTTCAGGCTATGTGCCTTGGCGTTTAATCAACACAACGTCACTATTCCAAATCTTTAACCTTACTGATAGACAAATCGGTATGGCGCAGAAGGGTGCTGATTATACAATCTTGTGCATTGAAAAACTAGAAAGATTACCAATGACAATGTCAGAACGACCTGTCAGTGAATGGATAATACACGGAATCATAAATATTCCAATCTCAACCTTCAGGTTTCAATACTGCCAAAAATATATACAGGCTGGCATGTACGAGAAATTGGGAAAGGGGTACCTTAAAACAACTTGGAACCTGCCCTATTCACATGCATGTGTCAGTAATAAAGGACAGAAAGTGTTTCTTAGTGGCAACAATTGTGCTATGTCACTAAGCGGCACGCTTCTGTGTAACGGAATTAGTTTGCATGGAGCCTGTGAAGGGAATTCATACAACCTTTCATGTCACCAGCAAGGCGCACCTGCAACAGAAATAGAACCATTCTTTCAAAGACTCTATAATGGGAGTTACATTCTTATTGTAGACCGTAGATGTTGCAGTCTTATGCCCGGGACTCCTTATCTAGTAACTACAACAGCGAAGGTCAAGTGCTGTGGACGTTCTTTATTCCCCAGCTCCTTTCCAGACAGGGAGGCGAGGGTATGGCCCAGTTTGAAAATTACTTCTATTCGAATAGATACTTTAAGCAGAACGAAAACAGTGCTTCTTCAGACGCCTACAAGGCTCACGTCATCAAAAGAAACGTATGATCTACAAGTCGCAAGGACGACTGCAGAGATACATACATTATTATCAACTAATTCCCCCGTACATTTCGCGGAAATCCTAAGCGAAATCTTAAATATTTCTGATACCACTGGGGTCTCAAAGGTATTTAAGACAGTATTTTCGATGGCATTAACACCATTCAAAGCCATACTGGGTATTTTTCCAGATTTCGTCCATTCGATTTTTGGCGGACTTCCCCTGATCCTAGGACTAATTGCAGGAATCCTATTCCTAGTCCTTATTTTTCGTTATGGCAACCCATGTCACAGATCAAACTCTCGCGACAATGGAAGATACGATCCTAGCCATTGGATACCGGGACCGGATATCAAAAATCCTGGGACTCTCCCGGCTTAGAGACCTGAACATGACTTGGTTTCTATCATTTCGACCAATGTGGCAAAGGTGTGTTTTACCTGTACTAAGGTGTCTGCTATGCGGAGAAGAATGCGTGTTAGACACCTGTCTGACGCTACAATCGGATGCGCCAGTGGATGCAGATACACTGTTGGTTCCTACCAAGGTTCACGCTTTGTGCTGCCCTCAAAGGCTGCCAATCCTGATGACGGCATTCCTGGAATCTTCACCACTGCGATTGAAGAGTAGTGAAGTTCAAGATGAAAGCAACATCGAACAGGTACGACCTTCTGTCAGCAATGCAAATCAGAATGTCAATGGAGACAATCATGCGCACGAATGCATGGTTACCCCTGTTTCCGACTTAGTGGAACTTTCCCATGAAGCTGTTGACAGTTTTTTCGAAAGCCTGAATGATATGATGTTCTCTCCGGAACAGAAATAGAGACTTTTTGAGTAAACTCGCACACGGCGTTCCCTGAATTCGGCCTTCAACTTTAAAAATAAAGTCACATGAACAATTACAATCCAGTTCACGGACAGCGATTTTTTCAGCAAGCCCCTAAAATATTTTTCTACATATTTTTTCCCGGGACACTGATCTTCTGCTTAAAGTAAGAAACTATTCCTAGAGAACTAAAATTTCTATTTTTAGATACTTTATAGACTTTAGCTGCCCGCTGGTAGGTTCACAAATATTTTATTATGTGATGAAATGGTCTCGGACTTCCTTTCTGTATAGCCATATTAAGAGCCATTTCATGTGTATTTCTCATATACCAAAAAGCAATAATGCATAACAATGCGTGTTTACTTTTGCATTTAATTCATAGCTTAAGTGCATACAATATATATGACTGCAATTTTTCAGTATATTTGAAAATTTCAAAATGCATTTATGTATTTTGGGGTGGTAAGGTATACACTATACTCTATAGTATGTTGTACTATGTTATACTATGCATAGATTAATAGATATGACCATAGTTAGCGTGGAGTGGGTGTCGTGTATTTCTATAGGTTCTGAATCAGTCCCCCTATTCCTGACCCTATTCTGGTTAAACTAACTATCAAGTTAACTAACAGTCAGCCCATGAGGCAAGAAATCCCCCATGATGCAGATACCGTTATCTGACGCAGTCACACTACGGCACAGGAACGTGTTATTTGAGATCTAATTAGACAAGCGACATTCCTCCAGCCCCTGATAAGGCATACGACGTTCTCATAACAAATCAAACCTATGACAACCTGGAAAATCCGTGCGGCCATTGTTTTGATTTCACAGAGAACTTTTGCAAAAGAATGTGCTAACGAGCAAGTCGTATGACATCTTTATTGACGTACCTATGTCCATCCTTACGTCAATCTCGGCACCTTTAAGGTATAAATATTGCCGACCTTGCCCTATGCAAACACACGCGTGGTGACAAGACGGAGCAGCCATACTTGCCGAAGCCGAGAGCAGAAGCAGACCCCGCTGGCAGCAGCCCCGCCTTCCTGACGCGCTGAGAGACGCGCTGCTATCTCAAGCCGAGAGACCCAGCACCGGCGTTTCTGGGCAGCCCTCGCAGGCAGCCTGGAATATCGAGAGCAGAGAAAGAGATACTATTCCTCATCCATCCTAAATTCCAGGTACAGAACTGAATAACCCCTCACAGAGAATTCTTTAGTTATTCACTTGGCAAAAACAAACTTAACTTAAACTGTAACTTTCTATTCCCGCCCACGCATTAGACTTAGGTCAGGTACACGGGGTAGGCGTATTTAGAAACACCAGTTGAGTACGTTTAGTCAAATGTATATGTGTATGTAAATATATTTTAATCATTTTAAACATCATATGGCTCAGAAACCATATCAATGTTTTTACAGTATTATTTTATACTATTGCTTCTAATGTATGCACTTTACTTAACTATAAGTATTGCAATAATATCGATCCATTTCTCTTGTACGAGAAAAGAGACTGATCAATAAATAACATCTTTTATTGAACACGCCCGTCTCTTCCTTTTCTCTACATTCTGATGAGACTAAGAATGCACGTACTGACTGAGTAAAATAATTGCCTTGTGCTCACACGACTCTTGAGATTGACTCTTGATTAGGGGAGAGCAAAGTTGTCATGTTCTATGGTTGTCAGAAACTAAATCCCTTCTTGTCTAATCAGGGAAGTTAATCCTTCCTTGAACATTCGAGAAAGTTTCTAGCGAACTCTGAGCTTAGCTGGCAAACCCAAAAATTAAGTCTAGTATCGACAGTAGTAGACCTAGTTAACGTCTGGCCTAGGCCTTTACTGCTGTAGGTACTATTCCAATGCACAGAGCCTATTGGGAAAATAGGAGCTACACTACAATACTAAGTTTAGGGGTTGGACTTACTCTAGGATTCCACCTATGGGAGGACCCAGGGTGGGGGTGGTTACACCCCTTTCCCTTTGTTCAGTTTTGCGCCAGAGCAGTGACTAAGTGCCCCTGCAACCGGTTTGAACTGGTTTATGCACAGGGACACCCAGTTTGCCCCCAGCACTGTCTGAAAAGCATTCTATGAATGCACCCAGCCAGCCCCAATACACTAAAGCCTGTCTGAGAGGTGGTTACACCTCCCTGTGACAGCAACCTATTTTCCAGGCCTCCCCTGCCGGAGTTTCATCCAGCAGCAGGAGGTCAGACTTGTGTCTGTGGCTGCAGCATCCATTTTGTGATGCTGGGGTTCTTTTAAACTATTACCGGTCAGGTAAGTGTGTACATGTCTTCTCCTTCTAGAAGGGTGGAATTCTACCCCCGGCGCCAGGGCTGGCGGGGGGAGGGATAGGATTCCAAAGTGTTTGACATGAAACACGACATATTTCTATGCAGCCCTTCCAAAGTTAGCATTTAGCGCGAGGTTATAATGCACTTAAGAGTATATGGTCTGGCTGCATCACAGAACAGCCTCAAAGAATAGATTCCGAAAGCTGCAGAGGGGCTCAGCTCATGCTTGGGCACCCTCTCACACAAAACCAAGCACTCTGCCTTCAGGATTGATAAGGCTTGCCATAGGATTGACTTATAGGTTTATATGTGTCAGTGATTAATGGCAGATATGGGTAAGCTATATCTTAGTAAGGGGTGCAAGCACCACCTTACCCAGGCTGCAGTGGCAGACCTGTGGTGCCATTTTGGAAGGCTTCCCAGGGGTGGCATAATACATGCTTCAGCCCCTGGTAGGCCTCTGGGGTACCCATGCCCTTGGTACCTAAGGCACCATATACTAGGGAGTCACAAGGGTAACCCAGTAACCAATCTGGAGTGTACACGCAATCAATTTAGAGAGGAAGCAGCCAGGCTGGGGTCCTGAATAGTAGGGCCCCAGCCAGACTAAAGTAAAAAAAACGTGAAACACCAGCAAAAAATGGGGTAACCATAGTAAGCAGATCCTACTCTCCTACACACAGAGAGTATGAGTAACCGAGTTCTATAAAACTACATTTTATTACCTCTGAAATGTGTAGGTACAAAGGTGAATCAGAAAAAGGCAGCAATTGACTAAGACAGTGGACACTTTATCTATAACATGAGATTAGATGCTTGAAAGAGAGGAGCGAAACATACCAGGGATAACTTTGGATGGGGTAAAATCATTCTGATTTTTCAATAAATAATTGTTTATGCATGTAAGAAAAAGATCATACATCCAATAGGTTCGAACTGCACGTCCCAGAGAAAGAGACAGCAATATCTTAGGAGCATCTTTTGCTTCACAATGCTACTCGATTAATAGAATGATGTAACCGAAACTAGCCAAAACACTTGGGGCCCTATGTAGAAATGGGATGGTCGCCCTGTTTTGAGGAGTTTTGAGTTTTGATGCCAAACTTTAAATAAAGTTCTTGATCTGGAGCTAACTGGAGCCAAGTCCTTTTGTTTGCCGGTTGTGAGGTGCTTTTGGTTTGCTTTAGAGAATTTCATCAAGTTTATGAATAACTGACACAACCTGTATTGAAGATACTGATTTACATGCTAACACTGATGAACATCTCAGAAAATATTTTCATATGTGAATTAAGCAAACTTGGAAATCACCTGGTTGGTATTTGATTCTGCCCAGATTTCAGGTATTTCTTTAGAGCCAAACAACTTCATCATGCAGAACAGAGCATTCCTCTAGTCCAGAACAGTTGTCCAAACTGATGGGAATTGCTTACCCACGGACGTGCAATTGGACTTTAAATATTTTAAGTGTTAATGCAAGGTAACAAACTGGCCATAAAAATGGGATGTATGACATTACAACGCATGCTTTTACCACGCATGCTTTTACATCGCAACTTTTACAACGCATGCCTTTACAACGCATAGTGTTGAGGGGTGCTGGATAGTGAATAGTTTAATTTACTATTCCAACTCCAGTCCCCGTGGATAGTAGGGAAGGTGTTGGATAGTAAATTAAATCTATTCCCTATCCTAGAGCGCCCCCCAGCGCAATGCGTTGTAATGGTTTGCGTTGTAAAAGTTGCGATGTAAAAGCACTGCGTGGTAAAAGTTGCGTTGTAAAGGATGTTTCCCATAAAAATGTTCCAAGATATACAGGCCAAACGCATTAATTCAGAGCCAAGCATTCAAGAAATGTTTGCATTCTTTTTTTGCCTTTAATAGACTGAGGTTTAGTTTTAACTGCAGCTGCAAACCTACCACTAAAGATCCATGACATATATAAATGCTGACATTCACACATTGAAAGGAAAATTGGGTTCTAGAAAAGGCCAAATGCAATTGGCTGTGACTGGTCTGCAATCAGAACTAGAAGCATGTCCATGAATCAAAGGGCCAGCGGTGTAACTCAGAAGCTGATATATAGATTTCTCTTGAGGTTGTAACATTATACCCCAGACCTCTGTTGCACAGATCCTCAGATGCCCCCTTCTGACTCCTATTGATCTGAGCGTGTGCATTGCTGTTTCAGCTCAATGCCGACATGTGCTTGTTCGGTTCATTTACAACTTCTGCCAATCAGGACTCAACAACTGATTGTTAGCAGCTAAGTAGTTCTGCTTCAAGAATCAGGAACCAAAATGAAAATGCAAAAACAAGCCCACCTTGGAGGAGGAAGCACTACTCTACAGTAGAGGGAGAAAACATGCAGGCAGACATGTAGTGTGCAGTACAAAAACATTTGAACACCTAAAAATACCAAAAATAAAGGAGCAAACAAGAAAAGAAATAAATTAACTAGAATTTTCTCTCAAATTCCCAACTCATTGACATAGGGGGATTCAAGGTTGCAACACACACAACAGCTACAAAAAGTGGCAAAATATATGACCTCTAGTCAGTCTTCCTAAAATGGAAGACATTGCAACAATATTATGGATATGTTGCTAGCCTATTACAGCCGCGGCCTGTGTAGGTAATAGTGTGGGGCCTGGTTTGGCTTCCCTTTGAGACGATGCAACCCTCACAGCAGGCCAGAGAATTCAGAAATAATCATGGACTCACCAGTACATCCATGAAATAAATATTGTTTGGTCAAACACGTATAGATCTAAAACATGAAAATAAAATTAAAAGCAATTTGATTCAATGTTAGGCTAAACATTGGATAGGGTGCCGTGTTAGAACCTATAATAAAGAATTAATATTGGATCTAATTAAAAGCCATAGTGGTTAAAAATGTTCATACATTCTTGGAATAAATAGCATAGTTCAGTTCAGTCAATAAAAAGCAGGTAGCCAGGTTGTGGGTAATGCCAGTAATGGCTTGACCGATCCTTATGGTTACGATGACGGGATATTTCTTTAAAAAGCTCCATGTGGTGAAGGCGCAGTTGAAAGCTTGAACATGATGCATGGGGGCAGGATTTTGTAGCTGTTTCTCAAGATAAGTATCTGTTTTGAGATTGGGTAGACAAAGCACATGTGAGAGGCCTCCACTTATCATGTGTTGGACTGGGCCCTTACTGCAGGGTCATCCCTAAACGTATTTTGCTTTCCCCCTCCTGTTTTCTATACCCGTTTTTATTGGCGCCTTAGGACTCAACATACTTTACCACTGCTCACCTTGTAATATAAAGTTGATAAAGACATTTGTCTTTGTAATAGTAATCATATAAGAGCAAGACCCAGAGTGGATCTTGCCTATGATGTCATATAGTCTAATAGAAATCAAAGATGGGCGACAAATATAAAAAAAACATTTTAAATCTTCCCATCTGTATCAGACGTGTACACATAAGGCATGTCATGTACATGCCCACGTTGGATCTAGAGTGTCAAATCATAAATATAATACCAAAATCAAGTAGAAAACTTTAAAACTAAAATCTGTTATGCATTTGATGTAAATATTCATACTTATTGATATGTATCAACATTTATTAATATGTATTATATAATAATATGTACCTAATATGTACCTTTCTTTTTCTCAGCTTCAACACATCTCCGTAATGCCTGAAAATGAGTAGCATGTCGAAGCAGTACCTTATTGCAACACCCATAACCAGTGGTAAAGCTGTCCAGCATGATGATGTTGCAACAAATTTGTCCATCGATGTTCTTTGTCAGGAAAGCACTTCCAAAAGACTTATTAACGCAGCAAATGGTACACACAAACATTATGGGTCTGGATATGGTGTTTTAGACCATAACCTGAGGACATTTTAAGAACTGATATTTGTACCTATGAATATCGAATTAGAACGGCTTAATGATGGTTCTTGAGCAGTCATTAAGGACTAACAATGCAGTGTGGCATAAACCACAATCTGGGACCAGGGCAGGGAGGTAGGAAATTTCAAGCACCTCTTGGGGGTGGAATCCTATGGAAGCTTCTACCACTTCAAAGTGAACACCAGGTATAAATATTGGAACTCAGACACCAGCTCTTCAGTACAATACTGGACCTGTGGACTCTGCCTGGAAGAAGGGCTGCTACGCTACTGCACAGACTGCCACTCTGCTGGATTGCTGTCCTGCTGTCTGACCTACTGCCTTCTTACCTGGATAAGAAGGGCTGGACCTGCATATCTAAACCCAGGACCCCATAGTGACTCCACGGGCTAGTTAGTTGGCCTTCTGATCAGAAGACTTGGGGGCATAACAGTCTTCGCACTTTGCACAACCCTGAACCCAGGACCTGGACTCTACCATCTGCGAGTCCTACTCTGCCATGTGGTCTCCCAGGCCGTCTGAAGACCCAGCAGACCTGATGCATCTCCTCTACTGAGCTGCACATCCCTGAGCAGTACCAACACATCACCTCTTCTGTGTTGACATTCCAGTGCAAGGACTTCGCTGCAGACCCATTGGGATGTGTGATGCATTTTTGACACAGGCCCTCTCATCACTAGCCTCTAATTAACAGCAACCTCGACGATGATGCAGGATTCCATATTGCAAGCTTCGCAGTTTTTTCTGAACCAGCCGGTGTGCAAAGAATCCTAAAGGAAGGCACTTCCACTGCAGCTCTGCAACTCCTCAGAACGGATGCTGTGTGATGCATCTCCAACAAGGAACTTGCATTGCTTCGACTGCACAACTCATCCCTGACACAGTACCCCGCAACCAGGATTTAAGGTGCTCTAGTTCAGCGGGCCTCACTTACTCACTGTGGCCGACACACTCTCCATTGTGGTCAGCCTAAATTTGTGACTTGCAGCCATCTATCCACAGTTGGCACATTGGGCTTTTTCGCACTATTTTAACATTGCATATCTCCAGTTCTACTGATTGGAGTTTTTTGTCACTTTGGTCTAAAATTATTAATTAAATTTTACTCTATTTTTTAAATTGGTGTGGGATTTTTCTTGTGTTGTGTTTTCACTTTATTACCGTTTGAAGTGCTGCATAGATATTTTATACCTTTCCTCTAAGTTAAGCCTGACTGCTCTGTGCCAAGGTACCAGAGAATTGAACACAGGTTAATTTGGGGTTTGCTTGTGACTTCACCCTCACCAGGTTTGTGGCTGCTGCTTGAGTAGGGTTTTACCTTCATCAACCAGTAGCCCAATTTCTTACAACGTATTTGACAGATTAACTAAGATTTGCTAAATTAATGTATTTTTATTCTCAAGTAATATCAGTAAAAATTACTTTTCTGCCTTGTAGTTGGAGTAGCCATCCACAATTCATTAAGAGTAGGAAACCATTAAAATTTGAACATTGATTTGCACCAGTAACCGGATCTTTAGGCTCTCTGTACAGAAACCAATTGTTAGAATACTTCTTGAATGACCCAACAGCCTACCCATTCTCTTCGGTTTCTACCTGATTCCTAAGTAATTCATGCATGGCACTCTCTCTTTGTGCCTTGTAGAAGTCTATCTATGTACAGCATTATGTTGCCTACAACCCACCCAACCAGTTTATGTGATAAGTAAGGCTCCCGGTTTTCCATTTAAACGGATTTCTACATATAAATACAGACAGAAAACCTTTTTTTTGTCTGTATTTATAAATAAAGACGGAAAAATACTGACAAACTCGCTACATGGTATCTATTCATGTCTGGGGTGCTCAGAACCTGTGGAAAGAAATCTGAAAACGCTGCCAGGATCTCCTGAAGACTCTTCCCTCTACATCACCCTGGCCTCCCTGTCTGGCCTAAATTATTTACAACAAGGGGTGGTGATGGACAGAGTCTCTGAATTAAGCAGAGTACTCCCTGTCTGGCCTAAGCACTCCACTGCCGAGGAAGACTGATTTGTTTCTATGACCCAGACGGCAAAAGGCCATAGCGCTCATCGACTTTTATGAATACACACACTTGATATTTAGCCTGGAATGAACTGGGTCTTTCTCTAGACTCAGTGCCTGTGTAGATAGCTATGGCCGCAGGTGGCAGAGGTGGAAAGGGAGGGAACACCATGGGTAAGTGGCTAGGGGACCCCGGGACATTCTAAAATCACAGTGTGGGCATTGGCCATCACAGAGTCTTGCATAATATTAACACGGGCAAGTAATAGAGACTAAGGAAACTTGCAATATAGACTGTTCTCAAAATCGAGTGCAAGGGGCACAGAGTGATACCAGGAGGGTCATTATAACGTCAGAGGGGTTTGATAGTGAACTCTCAGTAACTTTACCATTCCTTTTTGGGGGGGAAGTTCTCAAGGAGTGCAAACACTATCAATATATCACCTCGAGTGAATTATGACATCACAGATAGTTTGCTGTGACATCACAGTAACTCTACCATTAATGTTCAGCTTAAGTGTGGGGCATGTCAACACTTCTCCGGACCAGTCCCCATACCTTTTTGCCATTTAGTTTTTGGGGCTCACGTCCCTGCTTCCTCTTTTTTTACCTGCACTGCGAACACTACTGGCCCACCCTGATTGAGGAAACACCTTCCTGTCTCCTAACATCACCTGAGCCTTGGACTTGCTGCCTGTTTGCTTCCCTTCGAGCGATCTCTACCCCAGCCACTCAGCCAGTTTAAAGCCAAAGGTATGTGTCCCTGGGCAATGTACCTGCTGCACAGAGGCGTAACTAGAGTCAAATTTCGGGGGGGGGGGGGGGAGGGCTAACATAAATTTTAGGGGGGGACTAATACTTTTAGCAATAGGCAGAGTGGAGGTGCAGCCCGGCTCTAAGAAGGGGTGAGAAAGCAACAAAGCCTCATTAACAAGTAAATGACCTTTTAAAAGACCTGTGAAGTACTGAGTCTCAGCCTGGCTGACACACACAATGAGTGGGGGGGAGAAGCACTTTGAGCCCTATGGGCGTTGGTCATCTGCTGCTGCACAGGGTGGATTATTGTGATTTCCCCTTTGCCCAGCAATTTCCAGCCTTTTTTAGCAGCCATTGTGTCCAGATATTGGAGGTGGGGAGCCACTGAAAACTCAGGACTGAAGCCTGGCTCAGCTCGAGATCTTTTTGGAACCTCGAGTGCACTCTCCCTTTTCCCATGGTGGATGACGGAGTAACAAATGCCTTGTGCCAACACTGATAACTCAGGGTCCTGTCCCAAGCCATTCAAAATCTGTTTAAGCAATAGGGGTTTTATATTCGACACCTCTCTGGAATCATCACAAAAAAATCCATTCTTACTTCGAGTCCTATGCAGTGTCGTCTCTCTACTGGCATTCTTAATAACCTCACACTGTCGCCAATAAGGGTCGGCTTAAGGGCATAGGCAAGCAGGGCTCTCTCATTTGGCCAAGCCTATTAGACAGGGTTTCATGGGTAGCACTCTTATTTATCCTGAAGTGAGTAACCAGGCTCGAGTCTCAGTGCCTGCTCACCATCCTGTGATTCTGGGCAAATCAGTTAATTTGCCGGTGCCTGTAAAAATGAAAGTGACTTTGTGTAATGAAACTGGTGCTCTTGTAAAGCACTTGATGAAGCAAGGTGAAGAACAAAATTGTGTTCAAACTGGTGAAGTTAATCTCCCATAACAAGTAATTAAATTAATAAGCATGTGGTGAAAATATTAATGAACTTAGTTCAAGAATGCATTTATCAGTACACGCGGGATAAACTAATGTGCTTTAAGTTGCAAACGCAAAGAAAAATAATAAACTAACCTCGTCTATTGTCTTTGTCAGTATTAAATGCGGCTGTTTAACTAATGGCATGTGCTTATTTTGTGTGCTTATGTTATATCTTTTCTGTGATAAAACGCTCATGGAGATTCATGCAGTTCCTGAAGAAAAGTAATTATAATGCTGCTTGTTTGTTATTTTTGCTAGGTAACATAATTAACAGGGTTAATTAGTAAAGGGGGTGGGTAACAGAATGGGCTTTCAATTCTTTAATTAATTGATGTCTTGTGTTTGTTTAATAATAGTTTCCAAAGTGAGGCCTAAAGGTGGTTCCGAAAATATGGCTGACAGAGCTGCAGACGCAAAAGCTTGTCCAGAGTGAAGCCTTCGCACATGCGTAGCTGTGAAGATTTTTACTGCACAGTCATCGTTAATTGAAAAGCAGTTCTTTGGTCCCCCTATTACCTCCATCTCTTTTCATTTCAATGTGTATCTTCAGCGCATTCAACTTTTTGCACATTTTACTTTTTTTCCCAAATCTTTTTGCCTATTAACCAGATCTTTATTAATCTATCTGCTTTCTCACCATCTTGGAACGTAACTTTTAAAGGAACAAGCTGAATAATGGTAGCTTCCTATAGCTAAATAGGGAAACACACTGCACCTTTTGTTTGGCCTCTTCATCACTACAAATTTCACCCACGGTTTAAGGCCACCTAAATGTTTTCTTGCAAACAAAGCATTTTATATCTCCAGATTATTTGCTTGCAAGAAACATGGGAACCTGTAAATACCAACTTTTTTTGGAGGGATAAAAAACCTTCTTTTGTCCAGCGTGTAAAGCAACGACAGGGAGAGCCATGGGAGGGCTGGTTATATATGTTGATCTTACATTACAGGGTAGATGGACAGACTTGGCCTGGGGTTCTGAGGTTGTGCAGGGGCTCACTTTTCTTACTAAAGGTTACAGGTTACTTTTTATAAATTTTAATAATGCAACATCACATGGACAGGGTCTCGCAAGTCTGCACGATTTGGACGCTAGACTCGCACAGATGCAGGAGCGAGGGTTGATGCTGTTTCAGTTAGTTTTAGCAGGTGATTTTAACTGCCACCTCTGTCCAAACCGAAGAGCATCCTGTGGGGATTGGTCAACTTGTATGCTTGAGGATGGCCCACACATGGAACACACAAAGGAGGACAGGGAGCTATGCGGCTTATTAAACATGCAGGCGCTTACACACACGATGGACCTGATTGATGTCCAACAGGATACATTGGTTAACCCTACATTTAAAGACAGAGGATGTGCCTCTTTTATCAATTATATTTTTGTCTCTATTTCACTCAGAAATTGTGTGTATAGGTTTAGTATCAGTCACAGTGCTTTTACTGATCACAGCCCCCCCACCACTATGAACCGACTGGAATGGGAGGGGGGTGGCCAGATCCAGGGCAAGGGACCAGGGCAGGAGATTGCATTGGACCCAGGTCAATGAAGAGGCATTTTATAGATCTCTTTTAAAAGAAGGTGAACAGGCAATTTCAAGGTGTCTAGACCTAGAAGTGGAAGGTGCAGAATTAGTTGAGGCCTTCAAAGATGTTGCCCAACTAGTTGATACCTTGTTGAGAGCCCCAGTGCTTAGGGCCAAAAGAGATAACCCGAGATGATTTGACCCACCATGTTCCCATGCTCTTAGAGAGCTGAAAGACGCCCTAAAGACCTCCCCAAGAGATAGGGATTGGGAGTCCGTTTGCCAAAAAAATTACAAGCTAGCTGTCAAAGGACGCAAATGTCAATTACAAAAGCAAGCTTGGGACTACTTGACAGAGTCAATAACACTAAAGGACTCCACCATTTTCTGGAGAGTCATAAATAATCCTTGCTTTTTAAGATGCTAATAAACCCGGGCTGAGTAATAACATCGTGCCGGAGCAAGAGTACGAGCACTTTCAAGGGCTTTATAATGACCATCTAAGTACGGATCAGCTGCAGGAGTTTAATGGGGAACGGGGGATACCCCCACTGAGATTCTCACTGAGTGAGGTCAAAACGGGAATTGAGGGTCTAACCAGGAATAAGGCCCCTTGCCCAAATGGGATCCCACCTGACCTTTTCATTCACAACGTGGATCTCTGGGCGCCAATCCTGATTAGGGTCATAAATGCAGCAGTGGACACAGTAATGCCAGCTTCCTGGTCCACAGCCACGATTGTCCCTGTTTTTTTAAAAAGGTGATAAGGATAACCTACAATGTTACCGCCCGATTTCTCTTATTGATGTGTCAGAGAAGGTATTAGGGTGGGTGGTTTTAAGTAGGCTGACGGACTGGGCTGATGAGCATCAAGTCATAACTGATGTTCAATTTGGTTTTAGGCCTGGGAAATCTACCACTGACCGATGCCTTAACCTATACCTTAACTCAGCCAAATACACAGTAGTCAGCTCACGAACGATGTATTTGGCATTTATGGACTTTACTGCGGCTTTCGATAGAATCAATAGAGAAAAAACTGTGGGTAATAATGGGTGGGCTTGGTGTGGACCCTGGGCTTATTAACATCTTACTAACCTTGCATATGAACACCACTGCTGCGGTTAGATACAGTCAGGAGTGAAAAAAAAACAGAACCCTTTATATGCCCCAGTGGTGTCAGACAGGGTTGCATATTAGCTCCCTTTCTGTTTACGTTATACATAAATGGTCTTGATCGCGCACTAAGCACTTTACGGGCAGACACCCCAAAGATAGATACTCATGGGACAGGCTAGGACGGTGTTCCCCAGAGCAGATCCTGATACTATATAGTGCTATGTGTTGTGCCAAAGTGCTGTATAGTAGTGGGGGGGGGGGATTCATTGAGGCGAACCGATTACAAATAGAGATTAATAAGTATTTCAGGCGTTTGCTAAAAGGCCCTCAGAGCACGCCGGCCCACATTGTACATGAAGAACTGGCTGCCTGTTATATTATGGATAGGCGGGCTGTCAATCCCCTAGTTTGCTGGTTGAAGACCTGGGCAAATGAGAAGGCGGCATTAAGCAGGCAGGTTATATAAGACTGTCTCTCCCTGGACCATGGACTCAAAATCCCCTAGGTTAAATATGTGAAGGAGTCCATACCTGTCCTCTATAAGCAGTGCCCATGATAGATTTTTGATGACCCGGTTTAGGCTAAATCTTTTGTATCATGTTTTAGCAGAGTCGGCAGGGTTTACACCGCCCTAAGAGATGAAGGGGCCCTGTGGCTGCGACCACAGGTCTCCACAGGACACCCTTTACTTTGTCTTACTTTGCCCATTTTATCTACATCCCAGAAGACTCTTTCTGAAGGGCATCTTAAAAAAGGCCAGGTTTAAACAAGCACAGGTGGCACTTTTATTTTTAAAATTGGCCCAAGATGCTTTTACACTTTTTTGTATCACTAATTTTTTAAGGGCTGCATTCAGACTAAGGACCACAAGGGGTAGTGTGAACTAAGCCTGTAGATTAGTTGGATAACTGAGGGACATGTTATATGTGTTGTGTATGTTTTTATTCATATATTGAAATTGTATCATGTAGATTTTAGGTTAATGTACTGTTTTTCGTTCTTTTTTTTTTTAAGTTTGTACTGTTACCTCCATTGATAAACTGTCACTTTTATGGTATTTTTATATGCCGAATAAAGAATGTTATATATCTCCAGTTGATAATCTATGTGACACATTTGACTATGTTCACCCAGATCAAATTTATCACTAAATATATTTTAATCCAACTAGGGCATTTCACTCCATTCTCATCTTAACCAGAAACTGCATATCATGTGCTCAGTGCAGGAACTGGCTCATGAGTGTCAGTGTGCTGTTCTTCCCATATCACCCACAGAAAGCAGAGAATGACTCAGTGCCTAACCTATTGTCTTTATTCGTGACCATTTCTGCCACATTCCCTCTAAAGAGTCCCTGCCAGGTACATATTTTGGTGATTTCAGTCCCATTTTGGGTCACAGGCTATGATTATATGATGTCCTATTTAAATTGTTTTGCATGTTCTGGTCACTTCATATGTGTGCCAGATTAGTTTAAAAGTGAGCATATTGAGAGTGGCAAGACAGAAACATTCACATCTTTGGCTGTTGTAGTAGTAATACCTCTGTACGTCTAGTAGGCACATCACTGTCTCTAAAGGAATCATGTTGTACTTTTCTTGAATTAGTGCTGTTTTTCCTATAGTCAGGCCAAGTATCCCTTCTGATATCCAAAGATTTGTTTGCAGGACCTGGTCTATGACATATCCTGTGCCCAACCACTTTGCGGATATACCTCCCACACAGTACCTTCAGCCACCCCATTTATGCTCTAATTAATCCCCAAACTTGGGAGTCTACAAGTCAAACATTAATCAGCTATCTGCAGGGGGCCTGGGAAAAGAATGTAAACTTTGGACACACTATGACCCTCTAACAAACTTTTGAAATTAGTGGTCATATGTGATCTCATCAGAGATGTCATCAATACTTTCATGTAAAACATCATAAGTGATGTCCTAGATGATGACATTTGAGATGGGATTAATAAAGAGTGTGAGGTCGTTACAGTTTACACAGCTTACTACAGCGTTTTTTTTATCCTTTATGATTTGCATTGTAACTATAACATCACTCTAATCCTAGTCTCTACTGTTATTCATTTATTAATTCAAA
The DNA here is from genome assembly GCF_964261635.1 of Lissotriton helveticus. Classification (NCBI taxonomy): domain Eukaryota; kingdom Metazoa; phylum Chordata; class Amphibia; order Caudata; family Salamandridae; genus Lissotriton; species Lissotriton helveticus. Next base: position 1,478,130,769 of record NC_136067.1, read on the forward strand.
GTTCTACATTTTTATAAACAAATGGTCATTTAATGAGACCAAAGAAGTCTATGAAAATAAATGTGACCGAATATCACAAGTTATGTAGAGCAACTGCACCAATCAATACACATTCACACATGTATTTCCATAGTCAAAGGTCAAATTTGAGTATATTACAGTACAGCACAACCGACATGAAAAAACCCACTGTTTATTGCCTGACATATTGCCTGTATAATTTTCTTCGCACAGAGAGACAACTTTCCTTATAGCCAGGATACCTCTCCAATGTCATTTTACCTTACTACACAGAATTAACACCTTGCATTCTGGTTTTGGTTAAATATATATCTTTTGAAAAATAATGAAAGAATGCCATGGCATAACGCATGTACAGATGCATAGAGTGCGATATGATATTTTTTTAACATTGATGGAGGAGAGGGGTATCAACACTCAATTGAGGCTTCGCATCTTGTCAGTCATTGCCCATCCCCAAACTAAACAATAGGAATGAACAGAATATTATACTCTGCACATTTCCATTTATACAATAGATTATTTGACACTTTTATTGCACAGAATGCAGTGTTTTAAAAGCTCTCATTTCACAGGAAACAATAAAATATGTGAACTGTTTCTATTTTGCCATCGAATTATGAATTTCATCATCACAATGCAGCCCCCAAACTAATTTGCAGGACTTGAGTGCTGTCATGGCTACTAGAATTATGTGACATAGATAAATAAATTATGCAGCCCAAAATTCGAATCATGCAGCACATTCTCTGTCAGTATTATTCCATATACTATTTGTGTAAGATATAATACCTTTATGAAATCTTCACATTTTGCATATAATGTGGTAAATTCTGAGGCAAAATCAGTAATTATCCAGTGAGCACTACAGCAACAGAATTGTCTAATTCCACTCACCTTCAACATTACCCATTCTTTAATTATTAATTCAGTTAAACAATGTCTAAACATTATAATTCCAATCAGTGCTCATTATTAGCAGCACCTTGAAAAAAACTGTTTTTTCCACCTAACTACTATTGTGGGTTATCATGTCTCCGGCACCTCTTAATAACAATATTAGACAATGTTATCCAATAAGTAATTATGTTTTCCAAAATGATTTGGTAGAAATAATTCTCCTGAAACTTTGATAAATACTCAAATTCCAATAGACACTTGGTTAACGTTACTTTTTCTGCAACATTTCAAGCTGGTCGAGTGGTTTATCAAAAGATCATCTGTTTTAGGAAAATCACCCACTGCAGTAATGCAAGTTATAGTTGTTATAATGAATATTGAAACGATTAACAACAGATGAGGACGTAAATTATCTCGTCTAACAACATCAAAATTACACAACATTTAATGACATCACTATTCATGCAGGCAAGACATCTGGTATTCTTTGACTAGAGGAATAAAAAAGAGATTCTGACATTTTATTAAGCTACCATAAAGATTCAAATATTGTGACCTGCAAAACATTTCAAAAAATTGCCAACTGATTATAACCTGTACATAATGAAGTGATACCATAACCTTGAACGTTGTCCATTAATTAGAACAGTATAGGATATTTTAAACTTCATGGCAAATTTATGTGGATGATTAACATCTAATTGTATCTCAGACTGTTGTATTTTATTCATGGTAAGTTTTAAAGAAGTTAATAGGTCAATGCATGTTCGTCTTTTGGTATGTCTCACCCTTGTCTTATAAAAAGAGCTTGTTTAAAAGATTAAGCACAGATGTATGCTTGATACTTATGAGAAACATTTGAATAAGTTAACTATCAACCTTGCTCCCCCAGCTCACCACCCAGCACCATCAGTTTTTCTCCTGGGTACAAGTAACTAATGCAAATTGTTCTTGGTCATTTTAAACCATCTTAACCAGCGTTTCTTTTATGAAAAATACACCTTTCTGAAAATATTTATGCAATTTCTATTTCTGAATAGACAATCTAAAAGTAATTAAACAAATAACGACTTTGTGTGTCAGGAATCATCCACTGAAAAATTAAAAACTTGACCAAATTGTTCTTCAAAAGATCCTTTTTAGAATCCCAGAGACTTACAAAGAGCAATGCTAAGTTATACTAAAAAAATAGACTTTCTGTTGGAGCTGGTATCCTTGGTGTGGTTTTCCCTGAATGTTTGCCTCTACCTCCTGTGTTTTTGATGCTGTGAAGGGATTCGTTTTTGCTGGCTTAGATGCTTTGGGCACTTTGCCACTGCTGATCAGTGTCAAAGTGCAAGTGCTCCCTGTGTAAATTGATATTGTGATTGGTTCTCCCTGATTGGCATATTTGTTTTACCAGTAGGTCCCTAGTAAAGTGCGCTAAGTATGCCAGGGCAGGTAAATAAAATGCTACTAGTGGGCTTGCAGCACTGATTGTGCCACCCACTTGAGTAGAACTGAAAAGAGGTCTCAGGCCTGCCACTGCAGTGCCTGTGCGCAGTTTAACTGCCATGTCGACTTAGCAAGTGCATCTACTTGCCAGGCCTTACCATTCCCTTTTCTTACATATAGGACACACCTATGGTAGGCCCAAGGTACCGCCCTGGGCAGGGTTCAGTATATGTGAAAGGTAGGACATGTACTGGTGTGTGTAACATGTCCTGGTAGTGAAATACTGACAATTTCGGTGTTCACTATTGAAAGGCTATCTTGCCCATTGGATAGAATGGGGAATGCTTTGTAACATTTTACAAGTATATCTTTCCATAGGGATAATATAAAAATTGAGTTTAGTACCCCTGAACTCAGAATTTAATAACACATATTTTAATAAACATGGTTTTTAAATTGTGTGTTTGAAAGTGGCTATTTTCTTGTTCAACCTTCCTGTGTGCCTCTGCCTGTTTGTGGATTGAAAGTCTAGCTTTGGAGTGACAGGGGCTGGGGAGATGTCATAGCTCCAGGACTCTGGATGAGTCAGCACTAGGCTGAATAGGCCTGGTCTGCATTTGGAGTGCGGGGAAGAGTAGCACCTGTACCTAAATAGGGTTGTGCCTGTCTTCCACAATGCTGGCTCGGCCCCCCTTTGGCCAAAGCCCACACTAACAAAGGATGTTATTGTGCACTGGCAGAGTGCCACCAGAACTGGTTTGAACCGGGCTCAGAGCCTCTTGCACAAACAGAACAAAGACATTTTGGGGTATAAGTATTAGACCTAAAACCCCTGAACTTTAGATCATTCCTGGAATTCAAGGGAAACCTTTGCCAAGGAGAAGAGCTGGAGAGACTTAGGAGAAGTACTGCCCTTGCTGTGTGTCTCGGATTGGCCTGCAGTTGCTGTTTCTGCCAAGGAAAGGAGAAGGACTTTGCTGTGTGCTCTGTCCCCTGCTTGAAGGCGAGCTCCAAGGGCCTGAAGTGAGCTGGCCTCCTGTTCAGAAGTCTCAGGGACACAAAGACTTCACCGCCAGCTCCCCTGAACTCTGCTGTCGTGAGTTCTGACCTGCCTTGAGGTGCCTGTGCCAGTTTTGGGCGTCTGGAGGTTGTTGCTGCTGTTTTGGAGCTGTAGGAGTGAATAAACTCAAAGAACTACAGAATCCGACACGTTGCTATTCTTGCAGCTGTTTTTCCGACGCATCTTCGCGGAGCGAGAATAATTTCAACTCGTTGTTTTCTGACGCTGCAGCTGTTTGACTTGGTGAACTTTGGTGCAACTCCAGGTACTTTGGTGTAAAGTCACGCATCCATAGTTTCCTATGGTACAAATTCTTGAAATCTTTTGAAAGTCATATTTTTAACTGTGTATGTCAGATGTTTGTCGTTTTGGTCTGGTCAAGCTTAAATAAAGATACTTTATTTTTCTAAACCAGTGTGGTGTCCATTTGTGGTGTTATCACTGTGTTACTGTGAGTGTTGGTGCAAATACTTTACACATTGCCTTTGGGATAAGCCTGTCTGCTTGTGCCAAGCTACCAAGGGGGTGAGCAGGGTTATCTAAGGTGCAAACTAGAGACACCCATTTCTAACACTTTCTGAACAATGAATATGTCTAAATCATTGTTATTTCACCCCAAACGACAAACGTTATTTTTGGATTAAGATATTAACGAGAATTGCTTTTACAGAACTTATAACAAACATTCTGTGTGAAATCTTAAGTATCCTTATTGACCCACTTATAAATTAACAATCCCAAGATCATTATAACACATCTATATCATGTACACATAGCACCCACCTCTTCCATTAAAAAATAAGATACATTGAAAATCTACCTCCTCCAATGCAGTGGATATCATGGTTTATGCCCTTCTTATTGCTATAAAGTAGTACTTACATTCATGATACTTTCCATTATGTTCCCTAATATATTAATTATATCCTGGCATAAACCTGAACTAAACATTTATATCATCTTGTGACCACTAACGTTCTATAGAGTTTAAGTCATAGTGTATATTAAACTTCTTTTTACAGTAAATACCATTTAACTGGCCTTTACAGTCACAAACTAGCACATATTTGTTTCCTACGTTAGAGTCTCAATCATTAACACTAATTCAACAACAAAATAAAAATATATAACAACAAATAGGTGAAAGGAATTGCAAGGAGAGGTTGGGAAGAATCATGAGGACCTACAAACATTCAAATGTCCCAACTCCAAAACAAAAACATTCTACAAAAAGCTACCATATTTACCCCAGTGACTTGTCTAATCTGAACACGTATTCTAGTATCATCTAGTAAAACACTTATATACAATCTCAAAAAGGTCATATTGTGCAAGGTTCTGTTATTCCCACAAAGCCAATTTTAGGATATTGCAAAAGAATTCAAGGGGTAGAACCACCCCCTATGTATTTTGTCAAATACAATTTAGAAGCATGCATCAGATAATATTTCAAGGTAAGGACATTCTGCTCCCACTAATACAACAAACTTCTCTTGATACACATAGAGAAATACTTCACACGATGAAGAAAATACAATTAAATATTTTGTAAATTAATTAATGACCTGTTGAACCCGAATCCCTTTAGAGCATCCAAGAAATAGACAGGCAAATTCATAGCATCCTATTTTATTTGGATGTCACTGTTGAAGTCAATTGCAGGCGGGACTCTTGAGCAATTGTTGAGTATAATGTGTGCATACAACTGAGGCCATTCATGCTGTCAATGTTGAAGTCATAATGACATGCATTAATCACAGAACATCCCTTTCAGTCGTCTGGCACGTTATCATCATTTACATACCACACAGACCAAAACACTGTTCTTCTGTGGGACAGGAAACCAACTGCAGGTTTGGCAAGCAGTTACCACACTGAGAAGATTAACATTCATGATTGCAATCCCAAATATGGACTACTGCCAAAATAAAGAGCGGAATGAATTAAACCTTAAAAGGCAATTATAGTGTAAACCGCATATCTACCATATAACAGTTGGGTTTTGTTTTTAAGCTATCAATCATTTTAACCACAGTTGGTGATCAAGATGTTTTTTGTGTGAAATGTTTCTGTTGTATTGGCATTCTTGACAAGATGAGCAATGCTGTCACTGGAATCCTATATCTTATTTAATTAATTCCGGGAAATTTTATGCCTGACTAGGAAGTGCAAATGCAGCCAGCTAAGAAAATACAGTCCCTTGTTCAAAACCAGCAGATAATACTCCCTTGATGCTTTAGAAAACAAATATCTCCTTATTTAACAATGCAGACATATTGCTTACAAAATAAAAGGGGAATTTCACCTAAAATAATTAACTAAAAAAAAACCAATGGGAACCGTTCACCAACCCCAACAAACTCAAGAACTACTGCCCCATCATTCTTCTCCTGTTTCCCACCAAGTTCCTCCAGAAAGTCATCCAGTGCAAGCTCACCGAAGACCTGGAGAACAACAACCAGCTGGATGCCACCCAATCCGGATTCCACACCAACCACAGCACTGAAACTGCCCTGCTCATTGGCACAGACAACATCAAAACCCTCCTGGATCGAAGAGAAAGGGCAGCCCTGATCCTCCTCAAACACTGAGCAGCATTCAACACCATATCCCTCCACACCCTCAGCAAGAAGCTTCACCACATCTGAATCCAAGGTGACACCATCAAATGGATCCCCTCATCCCTCACCTAAAAGAACCCAGAGATCAGCCTTTCACATCAGAACCCAAGAGCATCATTTGCGGAGTCCCTCAAGCCTCATCCCTCAGACCCACCTTTTAACACCTACATGAACCTCCCCCCGGACCAACATAGTCAGAACCCATGGAATGAACATCATACACTATGCAGATGAACCCCTGGTTATCAGAAGATCCATCCACCACAAGAGCCAACTTCCAAAGGTGCATGACAAGCATCTCTGACTGTTTGAGAGACAACTGCCTGATACTCAACACAGACAAAATCGAGGTGCGGGTCTTCTGGAACAAGACCTACCCATGGTATAACCCATGAGGGCCCCCTGAACCTGGAACTTCTCCTGCACCGACAGATCATGCCCCCAACCCTGGAATCATCCTGGACATCAAACTCACCATGAAAAAACAGAACAATGCAGTCTCATCTGCCTGCTTCTGAACACTTTGCATTCTCAAAATCATAAATGGCTTCCCACCAACACCAGAGGAACCATCACTAAAGCCCAAGTCACCAGCCGGCTGGACTGTGCCAATTCACTCTACATGGGTGTTAGAAATGGGAATCTCTAGTTGACAATGGTGTGCACCGTTGCCCAAGTAGGGACCCTTTTTTCTAGTCAGGGTAAGGAGGATACATTTCTAAGTTAACCCCTGCTCGACCCCTTGGTAGCTTGGCATGAACAGACAGGCTTATCTCAGAGGCAGTGTGTAAAGCATTTGTGCACAAATACAGTAATAAAGAGAAAAGACTACAAATGGACACCACACCAGTTTAGAAAAATAAGTCATCTTTATCTAAACCAAACAAGACAAAAATTGCAAAAATCCACAATGCAGTAATCAAAATATGACTTTTAAAAGGTAGAAACATTTCTGTCCATAGCAAATTATAATTGGAACCCTTTCAGCACAAAGTACCTTGGATGTGTCAAAATCATAAACAAAAACAGGCGCAGGAAGGGTGAAGCATCGATTCATTACTCCAGGGGAGGTGATGTGTCAGTTTCTTACTGTGTGGGGAGGTGATGAGTTGTTTTTTTACTGCGGCCCCAGCGTTGATGTAGACTTGGCGCCCCGGTGTGATATGTGAGTATCGGGATGCATCGGTTCTTGATGTGCCAGCGGCACTGGCGCTGCATTGGTTTTTCCAGCCACAGTCCCACGATGTGTTGGTTCTTGCAGCCGCACAGCAGGGCCTGCATTGGAATTGGTGCAGTGATCTCGGACTTTGTAAATCAGGGCACTCGATGCGTCGTGCATCGGTTTCTCCCACCATGGAAAGGTGCTGCGTCAGTTTCTTTGGCAATGCATCAGAAACAGGTGCGGATGCGTCGCGCTTTTTGTCGTTGCATTGCTTTCCCAACTCCCAACATGAAGAACAACCTCCAGAAGACCAGAACAGCAACAGGCACCTCTTGGCAGGTTAGAACGTCCAACAAGGAAATTCAGGAAGGCTGGGGGTGAACTCTGAGTCTTCAAAACAGGAGGCAAACTCTACTTCAAGCCCTTGGAGATCTTCCTCAAGCAGGGGATACTGCACACAGCAAAGTCCTTGACCTTTCCTTGGCAGAAACAGCCACTGCAGGGCAATCCCAGACAGCGCACAGCAAAGGGGCAGTACTTCTCCATCAGTTTCTCAACCTCTTCTCCTTGGCAATGGTTTGTCTTGAATCCCAGAAGTGACCTAGAAGTCTGGGGTCTGGGCCCCATTATTAATAGCACCAATTCCTCTGTTCTCTGTTGGCAGAGTAGCTCTTTGCCCAGCCAAAACCAGTCCTGCACTCTCTGGTGCATCTTCCTGGCAGGAGGTGGAGACAGCATTGTCCAAGGCAGACCAGGTCCATTTAGGTGTGATAGAAATCTCCTGCCCCTACTCTGAATGCAGCCCCGGTCTATTCAGCCCAGTCCTGACTCACCATGGAAAGGCAGGACAGCCCCCCCAATGGCTGTCTAGACAGAATGCACATCCCCAGCCCCTGTCACTCCAAAGCCAGACAGTCAATATACAAATCTAGCAAAGGCACACAGGATGACTAAGCAAGAAAATACCTACTTTCTAAAAGTGGTATTTGCAAACACAGAATGTAAACATCCTCCTTACTAAAAGATGCATATTCACATTCTGAGTTTAGGCATACTTTACCTTCCTACTTTGTCCCAATGGAAAGTTATATTCATAAGATGTAAATGAACTCCCATTCTATTCTATGGGACAGATAGCCTTTCAAGAGTGAAAAACGAAATACACTGTATTTCACTATCAGGACATGTCACACACCTCAGTACAAGTCCTACTTTTCACATACACTGTGCCCTGCCCATGGGACTACCTTGGGCCCATCTTAGGGGTGTCTTCTATGTAAGAAAAGGGAGTGTTAGGTTGACATGGCAATACCAAACTGCGCATAGGCACTGCAGTGACATGTCTGAGTTACATTTACAGGCTGCTCATGTGGGCGGCACAATCAGTGCTGCATACCCACTAGCAGCATTTGATTTACAGGCCCTAGGCACACCCAGTGCACTGTACTAGGGACTTACCAGTAAATCAAATAAGCCAAACATGGAATCACCAATCCATAAACACAATTTACAGAGAGCACTTGCACTTTGGCACTGAACAGCAGTGGCAAAGTGCCCAAAGCATCTAGACCAGCAAACACGAAGTCCAACACACAGTAAGAGCACAGGAGGCAAAGGCAAAAATACAGAGGAAACCCATGCCAAGGGTGCTAGGTCTAACAATGGGTCTCACCAACCACCTCCTGAAGAGATGGCAGACCATATAGAATGCAGCAGCCAGACTCATCCTTAACCTCGCCAAATGGACCCACATCACTCCCCATCTCAAGAAGCTCCACTCGCTCCCGATCCAGAAGAGAGGCCAATTCCTGATGCTAACCCATGCCTACAAACGCTCTACATGATCAAGGACCAGCATACATCAACTGCCGCTGAACTTCCACCAACCCTCCAGACACCTGCACTCCACCTCCCTCACCCTCGCTCACACTCCTGATCCACCGAAGCAACAGTGGAGGACACACTTTTGCTGCCAAGTCCTAAAATGGCCTTCCCTTTCACCTCCGGAACTCACCCTCTCTTCTACAATTCAGGAAGGAACTGAAGACTTGGCTGTTCAACTGATCCACCGGTACTGGCAGCCCTCAGCATGTGGATACCCTCGTGGGTAATTTGTTGTGCTTCCTAAATCTTGATTGATTGAATGATTGACTGTTGTTTGTGCCCCAATAGACATCTTTTGACCCTTTGGGGAAATCCATTGGCTGCTCAAACCATTTTATGGTACTCAAGGGGTTCCTTCAGTGTACCCATACAGATTTTGTTCTTATTTTATCAATCTGTAGCCTCGTTCTCAATTCTTCACCAAAGATAGGCATCGTTTGTAAACATGACAAGGAACATTTTAATAATTTCCCTAAAATGCACAATGTTAGAGTTTAAGAATTCTCATATAATGTTTATGCATCAGAATTCTCATTCTGGGCAGAAAATTAAAGCTAAATTGTTTCTCCGGTGTGCAAAAAAGAGACTGTGCATTTGGATTCCCTAGGTATTTTGGAGACGTGGTCAGTACAAGTGTCAATGGCAGAATGTAAAGTTTAGAGGCAGGACTTTTCTTTTAAATTACAAAAAGTGTTTAGACTTAAGCCACTATCACTCCTTGGTCATGTCTGCAAACTCAGCAAGACCTGCTTCCAAGATGTCACAGTGGATAATTTTGGGTAGTAGCTGGCCACAAGTCATATAGCAATTAATACAAGATTGGGTCCCATGTGGATAGGTGAAGAATGTGTATTCATGATCCCACAAGTGCAGCAGTCGCTACATGTCCACTAGTCTGTAATCCTCATCTAAGTCAGAGAGGAGTGCCCTGTCCTGTCAATTGTAGGAGTCAACCCTACCCGATCTGTCAAGAATCTGTCCAGTGCCATGTTATAGTTCCCCCTTAGCAGCACAGACATACTGCTGAGAGAAGCCAGAATCCTGGGAAGTCGCGCCAGAAAAGGGATTTACTGGTTGTAGGGGCATCGATTGAAACAACTATGATGGTCCTATCTAGTACCCATAGCATTGCCAGCACCCAAAGGCCTTCTTTGTCCCCCTACATCTTAAGTACCTTGTAGGAGAGGATTCCCTATTAGAATAGCACCCCACAAATTTTCAAACAACTGCGTGAAGGGGAGGGGACACTATGGTCATTGACTGTTCTACTGCTACTAATAACTATGTCCACCCTCTCCTGCTTGAGGTTAGCTAATTCAGCCTGGGATAGATGAGTCTCCTGTGACAGGCCAATCTCTACCTGTTCAATGTAATGAAGGATTTTATTTCTGTCCAGTGCCATGTTATAGTTCCCCCATAGCAGCACAGACATACTGCTGAGAGAAGACAGAAGCCTGGGAAGTCGCACCAGAAAAGGGATTTACTGGTTGTAGGGGCATCGATTGAAACAACTTTGACGGTCCTATCTAGTACCGATAGCTTTGCCAGCACCCAAAGGCCTTCTTCGTCCTTTTACATCTTAAGTACCTTGTAGGAGAGGATTCCCTATTAGAATAGCACGCCACAGTTTTTCAAACAACGGCGTGAAGGGGAGGGGACACTATGGTCGTTGACTGTTCTACTGCTACTAATAACTATGCCCACCCAATCCTGCTTGAGGTTAGCAAATTCAGCCTGGGAAAGATGAGTCTCCTGTGACAGGCCAATGTCTACCTGTTCCATGTAATGAAGGATTTTATTTCATTTGGTGTAGTGGAATATTCTGTTGACATTACTAGAGATCAGGGTGAGAGGTGTGGGAGTCATGTGGAAGTATTAGTGCGAGTGAATGGTCTCCAGAGACGGGGACAGAAATTCAGGATATGAGTGACCTACTAGTAAGAGGGAGAGAGGGATGGTGGGAAGGCATCTGTAAGGGTGTTGACTGGCTGGTCCCAAGAGACAAAGCAGACCAGGTAGACCACGAGGAAGGGCTGTAGTGGGGAGGTCAACTGGGGGAGGGTGAAAAAGCCCAGGGCACCAAGGTCCAAACTTTGGAGCTGGGCTTGGACCCATGCTGGTGACATTCCAAACCACAAAAAAAGAAACACCGGAGAGGGTAAACACTGGAGAGGTCCATATCCTCAAATGTAGGCTTGCATCGTTAAAGGGAAGGTGTGAGACAAGGCACTCCTCTAGGTCAACTTCGGGTGGCAGTGCCTGGGATAAGTTGTCTGGGGGGTCCTCCTCCCTTCTAACTGGTGGACAAGGGTGGGTTGTGTTTTTGGAGAGGATAACTAGTGGGATTATAGGGAAAATTGCAGACCCAGAAAGACATGAAGGTAGCCATGGTGGGAATCAGAATAACAAGATGCCGTACACTGCAAAGGATATGATCAAGTGTCTACTCCAGTTTTGGCGATGTCTGCTCCATTTCAAGGGTTATCTTGGATTTGTCCCTATCGCTGTGATTGTGTAATGCTTCCATGTTCTGATGAATGCCCTCTCAGTCCAACTTCCTTCTCAATGGTCATCCTGTATGTATATGGCTGGGTTGAGATGGGGCTGCAGGGGGTAGGTCTTCCTACTGGGGAGTGGATGCTGAGGCACCACCTGTAGCCATGGTACAGTCTCCCAGTGAGTCCAGAAACAGTTTGAGGTCACCGGAATCCATCACTCGCAGACCAGTTGATCATCCTCACTATTCTTGCGGGTTTCATGACGCCATAGTTAATGTGTTTACACTTTCTGGTGGGAACAAGTGCCAAAAAAATGCTTACGTTTTGTGTTGGCAGGTGCGGAAAAGTCAGCAGAGAAGGAAATGCCGTTATCATCTATGAACAGGGATTCGGTGAGGCATTTAGTCACAGAGAGAAGAATGGTCATTATGCACTGGTGGTTCAGGGTGCAAGAAATAATATGGTGTGGAGCGTTAGATTCGGAAACATGACAGGAGCGGGCCAGATGGGCCTGCTGAAATTCCAAATGTTCACGCAGTTGAAGAGGCAGAAGTTCCGGCAACGTGAGGTAGCCCACTATATATGCCTTCTTTTTCACCCTTGGGGACACTATAAATCCTAAAATTGTTTTTCTGCACCATTTTTTCCAGGACTTTCACTTTTTAGAGCAGAATTTTCGTGTCCTGCCCCCAGTCTGGCAAGTGGTCGTAACAGCTCTTCTCTTCGTGCAGCCGATGATCTCTTTTGTCCAGGCACTTACGAAGAGTGTACACTTCCTCACAGACTAATTTCTCCTTGATGTCAGGTACGTCATCTACGTATTCATTGTGGTCAGAGAAGAGCCAATGGCCGAGATTTCCTCGAGGAGTGCTTCATGTTAGCTTTAACCAAGTCCAAGGAGGGGCGGGGGGATGGTTTCGCTAGTGGCTGTGAGCGGAACACAGCTTCAGAGAATAAAACCTGGGGGCTGGCCGTCTCTGTGTCGACATATGGTGCAGGCAAGAGACAGTGAAGTCAGGCCACTACCCCCACTGATGAAGATGTGCTCCCATGAAACGCAGACAGGGAGCAGAGAGCAACAGAGGATCTAAGGCCACCAAAGGAGAGGAGGAGGAAGGGCATAGCTAATAGTAGCTTGTGCTGAAAGCCATCAGTAGTTGCCAGCAGTCCGTCTGTGCGTCAGCTTCCTGAGCTTGCACATGGCAGTTTTGAGACGAACAGGGTTGGTGCGAACATCACCTCTCAGTGACTTAATCTCGAGGAGGGGTGCAGCTGCTGTCGAGTAGATGAGGTCACAGCCATCCCGGGTGGACCCCCGGCGCCTTTGGTCACAGGTTCTATAGGTTCCTGGGCTCTTGCTCCCGTTGTGGAGTTGTCCCTGAATGAGTGGATGGTGGTGATGAGAGGCCATTTCAGAAGGGCCCACAGGAAAAGTATAGCAAGGGGGGGCATGGCCATCGCCCCCAAATATCATGAAAGGGCCTTCACAGTTGTCCCCAGGCCAACCAGCAGCCTGCTGCTTGTGTAGCCTGGTTGTCCCGGGGAGGATGAATCAAGAAGAAGGAAGCCAGGGTTTGGCCAGCCACCACGGTCCCTACAGGAACAGATCCCCGCTCCACAGGCGTCTCTTCTGGGCTGCAGGTGAGCCCTCTGATGCAGGCAGGAAGGAGCAAGGGGGCTGCAGTTTGATCAACTGACATGGCCAAACCAGTCAGGGCTCACACTGCCTGGATCAGCCCTCTCTGCAACTGTCCATCATCTGTCCTTTTTGCATTTCTTGGCAACAAATGTGCACCAGGGACCCCATTCGGAGGCTGGTATCATCCCAGCGGGGGCCATCCTGTCACCATGAGCATAGAAGTGGCCAATATTGTGAACAACAGTCCCATCAAGGAGTCCCATCAAGGTCTCCTCATTTGCTGGGTCCATGGAGCAAGGCAGAAAACCTCTATGATGAAGAAGGTTGCAGCCGCTCAGCTGCTTGCTAGAAATGGGATATTCCAAGCCAGATCCCGCTCAGGCCACACAAGGGGGTACAGTCTGTGGCATGGGTACAGGGGGGCCCTCCAAGCAGTCTGGTAGGGGGCTTGGTGCTGGCACCTGCAATTAACTCTAACAGGGAGTGGCAGCTTGGTCAGCTCCAAGCTCTGCCTCCTGATGGCAATGATTTCTGAAAATAGTAGCTCTTTTAGGGAATTTTAGAAGTTGGGACACAAGGATTAAAGTTTGATTTCACTTGAGCAAGACACCATAGAATACCTTTTGTAATTACGTCTACTACTTTTGTACATATGTATGACAACAAATTGGACCACTCAAATAGCTTCTTCCTTTTATCAGTACTCATGGCATAGCAACCTTGGAAATATGGGAACACAAAGAAAGGTTGAACGATGGTGTCTTCAGTTTCCTAAACTGTTCTAAATATTTTTGCAATGCTTTTCGCAAGCTTGCTTATTATTATCCTATCTTGAAAACTGTGGATTTGTTGAATCTACCAGTCTCTTTGTAAGTCTTTCTGTTTAGTGAAACTCCGTGTCGTTCCTGGGTTGTAGCTATCAACAGTGAAGTAGGTGCAGTGGCCCAAGGTCCCAGTGTCCTGAAGAGCCCTCTGAACACTGATTATTACTGCATTTCACTATCATTTCAGTGGTCAGGGACATATTGTCCTTGCTTGTACTACAGCCCACAGCATTCCTGTTATACCTCTGTGTAGTTTTTGTAATAAAACCTTATATGTACTATGTTGTGCTCCTGCAGTATATGGCACTAAGCACGTTGCTTATTATTTAACTTTGATTAAAAAAAAGCCTACGAGGTCACTGCCAAAAACAGCAAGTCACTTAATATAATGTGTTCAGTCTTTCTATTCAGATGTCTGTGGGTATCTCATGCAAGACCCAAAGCAGATCTTTCTTGGTTTTCAACTGGAACTGTGAGCTATTCGAACACAAGATCCTCACACACTTGAAAATAGTCCAGCAGGAAAATATGTTCATATCTGCAAAACATGCAATTTCCCTAGAGCAGAATTTTTTTTAAAATTATAATTGTGTCAGGGTCTTACCAGCTGTTTGAAGCAAATATATATGTACATCAATTGCATGTGCTATTTCCAGCAAATTGCCATTCCAAAGAAGATGTTGCTCTTTCTTAGAAGGGGCTTTGTACAGTTTGAAACCTTTTTGACTTCTGTGTTCCCACTACAGTCTATGAGTGAATTGAGCACATCTAAAAACCGAGCTATTAAAGCAACAACGCAATATAACATTGTAATATTTTCTTACTATCTTTAATGAATGTCCACTTTATGCATTGACTGTTCTTGTGGTGAGCTTTGACAACACCTAAAATAGGTGAAAGAAAATCACAATTACCCTTCTATACACATTCACCCTTAAGTATATTTTGACTTACATCGCATACTAGGACACATTCAGTGTGAACTGAAAAATATACTGAGGTGTACTTGTACATTTTGTATGGCCATGGGTCCTATTTTAGCATTGACTACCATGGTTCTGCTTTCCAGAATTCACTCATGTTCCAAGCTCCTGGGAAAATACTGAGGTTGTGGATCATCTGATGGTGTCGATCTGAGCTCTGAAGTGGTATAAATCATTACAATCAATGTAGATCTCATGAAGCAGATTTTTCACTGAAAATTGCAGTGAATCTATTTTTTAGGTTTGTTTGAATTTTTGAAATAATATCACTTGTCTCTTATATGCAGTTAAAAAAGCTAGAAAAACACAGTTACATAGTGATTTGAGCAAGCATATTATTCTATATTATAATAACATCAGTGAAAATGCCAAATCTGCAAGTGCACTGTTTCAGTTGCCTTATAGGCTTCAAAAGCACAATATAACATCAAACAGGTAGCAATAGACACAAGTTCATTACTTGAAGGAGTAGCGATGCTATGAAACTCTGGGGAGGAGGAAACAAGAGCAGCCTCTGTACAGTAACTCAACATAATCTGGCAGTCTAAGACCACAGTAATAAGAGATTCCATGCTATGCCCCAATTTTGGCCTGTGATAGATACATGGAAGCAATAATATGACTGTTCATAGAATCGTACTGTCTAAGCATTGTAGAAGCTATGCAAGCATTCACTTTTATGCCTGAAATCTTCCAAATGTGGGAGCTGTGGGTACTTGTGGGTCTAGAATATTTCAAACTGTTGCGGCCTGTTGCTCTAGATGTCAGGCAGGTAGAGCGGAACTCATGCATATGTTTTGGGAATGGAGTAAGATATAACTATTTTGAGAACACATCAGGTTCTCTATTAGCAGAGTTGCAAATATACAGGCAGATTACTCTCAGAACTGTTTGTTCTTGTTGGGCGTGATGCCGTGCCCCAAGAAGCGGAAATGCAACGTTGGGTTTATTGACCTGTCTCTCAAATTAGGCACAAGACTCATAGCACGGAGATGGAAGGCAGAGGTTCCTCTCACAAAACAAGAATGGAACAGCGATCTGGGCCAATGGCCGGAGGCGGAAGGTCATGCAGTTGTGTGAACTAGCAAAGCCTGCAAAGTGGCCACACCCACACGACACACAGGGATACAATGACACTGAACTTGCCTAAAAAAGATGACGAAAAGTTCCTATTCCAACATGGACGTAGGCCCCTTGCGCCCCATGCATATGTAGATCACTGAGATGGCACTTACGCTAAATCAGGCTTTTAAGAAACATGCTACTGAATGGCTGACAGTTCATATTTCTGCTCGAGATTTTTGGAGGTTACTACTTGGCACTTACCCGACTGGGAGGATTGAGTGGCATGACTCGCACCTCTTAACAGAATACAATCTTAACATTTAATAAGCTTTACTAATATCTGTTCTGTAAGCTTGGAATACACCAATTATGATAACAAGTACTGGCCTTGACTGCTCTGATTCTCTTCAATCCATTTTTCCTCCCTACCTTCGCCCTCTGTTTAACTTTCCTCTTCCCTTATGGGGTGTTGTCGTGGTGCAGTGTTACAACAGGAGGCACATACATCTAGAACCCTTTAAGCTCTGTATATTCTGTAGTACATGGTAACCAACTGTGTTATGTCTGCAATAACATTATTACTGTTGATTGTTAAAACTAAAAATCTAACAAAAATGTTTCAAATAAATAAGTACCATAGCAACCCACTCCATAATAGCACATATTTTCTGACATTGTTGCTAATATACTTAAGGACAAACATTATAATCTAAAGTGAAAGATGAAAGCAATTAAAACAAGCCTTGGCAAAGACAATACGTCTGGCTTGCATTCTGAGTCTTGACTAAAGCATTTAAGAAGTTTGCTGCTGTAAAAAAAATGATTTTTTTTATGCTAAGCATCTATGAGACAACAAATGCAATAAGTGATGATTCAGTGTACTTTAAATATGTCAGATATTCTATCATGCATTGCAATGCAAGTACTCCATAGGCGGCAAATACACCAAATACCAAAGGCACGAGCCAAAGAGAAATACCCCTATGGGCAGACCAAACGTAAACACTTATGTTTATTTTAAAGCACGGTTAATGATAGATGGCTGCTCTGTCAAGACAGATCTAATAAGAGTGGTTTAGGAGTGAGGATAATAATTTCTCTTTTGTAAGAATGATTTATAAATATATCGGATTTGGTTATTTTGTGATACACATTTCAAACACTGATTGCAAAATATCACGGGTAAACATTGGCAGGAGGTGAAACTGCTAGAAGCGAACCTGCACATACAGCATGTCACCAGGATGTAAAAATAAGTTCTCGAGCGTATATATTTTTAGGAATGTGGAGCGTGTTTCGTGAATTTTTTTTAATGTTATGCATGGAATTAGAGTAGTACTTTTCACACACAAGGTTGGGCAAATAACGCATTGATGGAATGTAAAGCACGTGGCCACAATGGATGAGCGTATACTATACCACTCATATTTACATTACACAATTGAGATCGGACTACTTTTTGAGGTGCCACTGTTGTGTTATAAATAAGTGCTGAAAATAAAATACAAACAAGGATGTCATTGCGATTCATTGATTGTTTCTACTGGGTTAAAACCTGAAAAACAAACATTTTAAATAACGTTAGGAAGCATTTTTCATTTTATTTGAACCTAATAACAATTAGGATACATTATTTTTACATACAAAAAATACTAATACGAGAACTGGCGTATCATCTCTGCATATTAGCAAAGATGCGTCAGTTAATTTGTGTCACGTAAAGAAACCCATGTGTCACCATGGATGCGTCACATGTATAATGAGGCGCACCGTGGCGCAAGGATAGACAAATGCCTGATGCACCTTTTGGCGTAAAGGCAGCGCATTGCTGGAGTCATGTCACAAGCACCCAACTGCAGCAATTGTCAGGAATGCCTATACCTATCATTCCACGTCACACCTTACGCCTGATTCAAGCAGGTGCAAGGTTTTGACGCAGTGGCATCGTAGAAGTGGCGTAGTGAAATCTTGTAGATTTCACAGCGTCACTTTTATGAGGCTTTCTTACATCAGAATGCCCACCCTGCATACATTATACCTGACGCAGGTATAATGTAGCACAGGGCTTTACAACGTTACACATCTCCCTAGATGCGTCACATTGTAAATATGTCGCAACGTGGCACATTGGTTATGATGCCGCGGCGTCACAGGAGTAATGCAACAGCATTGTAAAGTTGTCGCAAGGGGCTTGTAAATCTGCCTCTAAGCCTTTCAAGTCTTGAAAATGCAAGTGAGTAAAGCCATACCACAAACATTTACAAATAAACTTCTACAGAGGACATAAATATATTTCATTTCTGCATACACATTTTTTGTGAAACATCCTTTTCATTGTTTATAGCATAGTTTATTCATTTTATTTTACCGTTTTAGCCTTCAGTATTGAAAATATATTATACATTTAAAATCATTTTTTGGCAGAATTTGAGAAACACAAATTACAAAATTAGAAAAATACTACATGAGAAAAAAAATGCCTTGGTTTGTAGTGAGACATATAAATGCATGTGAAAAATAAATACTGAGAGACACGTGTTTCACTACTGAAGAAGGATAGCAAAATACACTTAGAGAAAAGTACACTGTTATTACAACCAAACCTAGAGGGGGCAGAGAACAAGTAGTGGGTGATTGTGGTTTCATGAGCAGACACTCATTTTTAGTTTTTTTTTAGGTAGAGTATTCAAGACCTCTTGTATATACTTTAGTATATACTTATTATATACTTATATGTGTATGTACGTTGTGGGCTCTGGAGATCAGCCCTAGGACTTGTCTGCTTCCGCTTAGGGACTTTTCTTTTCTTTTCAACTGCCTCTATTTAACTGTCTTGTTAGAAAACTACCAGCTTAGGTTAGTAAAATACCAGAACTAATTTCTGCTGAGAGACTTTCTTTTTTAAAAATTTCTGGCAACTGCCTCTATTTAACTTTTTTGATGGAACACGACCAGCAGAGGTCAGTAAAATACCAGAATCACTTTAGCATTCTCTAGATTCCAGTTCATAGAAATTGTCTTCCACAAGCACAAGTAGACAATAGTATTTTTTTCAAATCTTGCATTTCCTGTGATATGACCACCGAAGGCCCTGATTTTATATTAAAAACAGAGCCTTTGACTATATCATTTGCAGCTGAAAGGCAATATTTCATTCCATGTGTTCAAATACCTGGCGTGTCACACAGTTTGGTGCTTAATTTGCCTCCATGTTAAAGAACAGTAGATGTTTCAGCACCCAGGCTAATGTGCTGCAAAGCTAAATACATTTAAGCTCCAAAAGGCGAGACCGATTGCATTGCAAATGCTTGTTTTTTATTGAAATCATGGAGGAAACCCGTTGGTGCAGAACATCACATTCTGGCAGCTGATCCCCGGTGTTCAGTTCTGTGCTGAAAGCCCTATTGTGCTTGTTTGTTTGTTTTCCCAGGTCAGATCTGAGGCACACCAAAGAACAGTGCAGTGTAATAATGAGCATTACTATTCAAGGACGCCAGTAAATGGCATTGCCTACATGAGCTTCCATATAATGCACCTCTATACTTTAACAATATCTGAATGTTTCATCATTTCACATTGGAAAACGAATTAGTTGTACTACTGTGAGCTCTGGAAAGCTAATAATGTTTTGGGGGATGTATATAACACAATTGTATCCTTTTAGACTGCCCTTCTCTCTCTGGACACAGTCACTAGGCTGTAAGATGTTCCAGTATGTTAAAACATCCTTGTAAAAAGTTCTTGTGATCTAGAGGTCAGTATCATCCTCATAAATAAGCCTTTCATCTTTCCGATATCAGTAAATTGAGTACCATTTATGTTGGGGATAGCAGGACCTGCTATATACAGTGCTTACAAATGAAGTTTGTAAAAAAAACAAGTTGTTTTATGCTTCAACTATTTAGTGACAGTTTAGTGCATTTTGAAGGAAAGAGAGCACTGATCAAAGCATTTCATATATATGAAGGCAGGTTCATTGCCTAATTTAGCATGATTTTTGTAAAGCCAATATGGTCTTGATATGTTGTTAGTAGCATGTTTGCTTAGCATAGAAACTTCTTCAGGCTCTAGAAATAGGAATAGATTTTCATTGCATTTTCATCCCCAGGAGATCCTCTTTTGGCAAGTTCTTGTGATGAGCACTATTGCATTTTCAATGTTGCAGGGTATACCAGACATTCCTATTCTTCAGTGACTTAGCAAGGGTTTCTTAGGTCCTGATACAAATATATAAAATGGGTGTTTCAGATTCCGCAGGGTAGTAACAGATCCAAGACTAGGGAGAAATGGGCTCCTTCCACCCATAGACTAAGGTGTCACTGCATCCACTGCACCAATGAGAGACAGGTCCTATACTTATGAAGGGACTGCACTATATTTATCATGCTGCCTCACTCATGTATGCATGGCAGCATATTGCCTGCGAAATCCATCCATTCCACTCACCCTTCCCAATTGAGCAGCTGAGTTTGGACTAGGGGTGTGGGGTCCACTGGGAAGGGCCCTTTGTTTCTTCTTGCAGTTTAAAAGTCCACTGCCTAGATTTAATTTCTCACTGCACAAATATGCCTGAATACCTCGTAGTAGTCGCTTCTGTTGAGTTGAACCTTTGTAACTTGGCCCAGTGTTCCATAAGAATGTAGATGCCATTCTTTTGCTATTTCATCTCTGTGATACATAGACCACAACTTACTGAACATAATCATTTACACAAGAAGCTTCTAAGTTAGCCTAGAAAAAAACAAATTACAGGGATCATGGAAACCAACTTACGATTTGCTGAATCCGACGTTTGCCACTATTGCCACTATTGCTGCTAGAGTGTGGTGTTGGCAACAAAAGAAGGAGGACCATCTAATGGACATTCAGAAGAAAGATTACATTGTCTAATCAGGGTTAGAAGCCATCAGAAGACAAGTCCTCAGGGTGTCCATCTGTTAATAGCATACGCTGCTCTTATATGAAAAAGAACAATGTAGACCACCACGATGAATGAAAAGCCAGCATTGAACTATGCCACCCGTATATCCAGTAAGTGTAGCTGATGCAATTTATTTCATGTTTGCGAGGTTTGTGATGCTTAGCTGGAGCTCAAGCAGGATCCCTTGTCTGTTCCTCCAGATAATAAGCATGAATATAACAGTGGCACCATGGTGAAGAGTTTTCATATTGCAAGGTCATGAGAAAAGGGGGAGTACTTAGATCATGAACATTGTTTCAAGTCATACTACGGTATAAAAGGGGGTGAAAGACTATGGAGTCTATTTTAACACGATGGTCTATGCTAGATGCATACAGGAAAGTGCTAATAAGTTAGTGGAGTGGCTAAAGAGTGTTTTGGTACAGAACCGTGGCTTCAGTGATCAATATATGAACCTGACCTTGATTACCATTATGGATACAGTGGTAAACCAAAGTAACTATTTTGTAATATGGGCTTTGAAATAGTAATATAAAGAACATTACAACTGTGCAATACAAAACGCAAAGCAATGGAAAGATCTGCGCTGGGGAGCTATGGACAGAAGGGACATGTGACCCAGACCTGACCAACAGAACAAAGGGTGAAGCAAGGCTGCATTCTTGCAGCATCACTCTTCTCTGCATGAATTATAGCTGGAGGAGGAATAGATGCAAAGCTGAATTAACTCAGGACCTAGGACATAGGGAAAACCCCCTATAGGGTGATGATCAGGGGGCTGCAATTAAGAGCAGAGGATGAGGGGTATTATGAACTATCAAGCCTAGCAAGCAGGCCTGAAAAAAGCAGGATTAGCCAATAGTAGAGGAAATCCATCAAAAATGTACTTTATTCACAATGTTGTAATATCAGCTGGGTCTGAAATGGGATTAAAAAGAGTACACAATGTTTTACAAATGCTTGTGTAAGAGTTATATTCTCAAAATTTAATTGCCTTATGATAGGACTACACAAACCCTTGAAATCATCAATGTAAAATAAAACTGGAATGCTAACATAGCATAAAATATGTGATAACACGAGGAGCAGTTTTTACTCAATGGACAGTGAATGCAAATTAGTGATGGTCAAGGGAAATGGAGAACCATATACTTTCTGCACTATGTATGAAGTATCACCTAACACAGTTAACCACAACCTATAAGTCAGGTCAGTGTCAGATTGGGATCACAATTAGGCTTGGGCACTCCCCCAAAAAGTGGCCCACATTCCAGAATCGTACATTTTTTTAAATGTTATTTTCTAGTTTTATATAGTGTGAACTTGGCCTTTGGCAGAAAAAGGAGAAAAACTGAGACAAATGTATGCACCTCATCTTCCATGAGTGGAGAGGGGCACATCAGGTTCGCCTCTTGACACCTGTCCGGCCAAATTTTTGGCTAAGATGGCTATTTATTTATTTATTTATTTATTTATTAGTTTGTATAGCGCTAGAATCACTCCGTCAGGAGTATCTCTGCGCTTTATGCCCAGTAAATCAGCAACTACACAGTGGAAGATAATTAGATTTCATTTTTAAACAGAATAGTTTTTAGCTGTTTTCGGAAGGTTAAATGCTCTTTACATAACCTTAGGGCCAACGGAAGCTTGTTCCACATCTTGGGGCCCATAGTTGACAGGGCTCTGCCTCCATGTCTAACTTTTTTGATATGCGGCACCACAAGGAGAAAATTATTGCTTGATCTAAGGGACCGTAGAGGGACATATGGTCTAAATTTCCTTTCCAGGTAGGTGGGTCCTAGTCCATTCAAGCATTTGTGGATTAGGCAGCATATCTTGAATTTTGCCCTTTGTGAACAGTAAGCCAGTGTAATTGCTCAAAAAGGGGTTTGGATGCAGTTCTTGGGGGGGCATTCAGGACCAGGCGAGCCGCCGTGTTCTGCACAACCTGCAGTTTATCCAATAGCCCTTCGTTGACAGAAAGTAACAACCCATTACAATAATCAATCCGGCTCAGGATAAGTGCCTGAACCAGAATCTTTCTTGTTGAATTGGGTAAGAGTGGAAATTTTTTTCGGAGTAGACCAATGGTGTGGAAGCATATCCCTGAAATGTAGGTGACATGTTGTTTTAAGGACAGGTCGTGATCAAGTCGAATTCCAAGATTCTTCACGACCTGTTTGGGTTCAGGGACTGCTCCCAACTCCGGTGGCCACCAATCAGGGGTCCAAAGTATCTTGGCTTCCCCAAATAGCATGATCTCCGTCTTGCTGACGTTACATTGGAGATAGTTGTTAGACATCCAATTGGCCACTTCCTCCATACCAGATGAGAAAGAGTTCCTAACCTCAGCGGAAAGAGTTTTAAAAGGAAACAGGAGCTGTGTGTCATCTGCGTAGGATGCGGGAACAAACCCGTATCTACGCAGCACTCCTGCCAGGGGTGCCACATAGATATTAAAGAGCGTCGGGCTCAAACATGAGCCTTGTGGCACCCCCTTAGAAATCTCTGATTCCGCTGAGCGAAATGCACCCATGGTGATTGTCTGGGTGCGATCTGTTAGGAAACTCCTTATCCAAGGTTAACCCACTGGTCAATCCACTTGTGAATCTGTCTCTTAGTGTGGGGAAGGTCCCGTCGCCCTGGAAAAGGGCCATGGTGATCCCCCTCCTCAAGAAGGCCGGCTCGGACCCAGAGGTTTTGGCCAATTACAGGCCGATCTCCCTTCTTCCAGCGTTGGCTAAGATCACGGAGAAGCATGTGCATGGCGTCCTCTCCAGCTATCTAGAGTCCAGTGATCTGCTTCATTCTTCACAGTCCGGTTTCCGCCCTAACTTAAGTACGGAGACGGCACTTTTGGAGGTGTCGGAGATCATTAGAGAGACTCTGGATGCTGGAGGTAGGGCCATGCTGACACTGGTCAGTTCTCGCAGCTATCTGATCCATGCTATCCAAGTAGATCTGCTGTGGGCCTAGCGCCAAGATGCTCCCTCCGGAGCGAAAGAAGCGCTTTACAAAAAACCAATAAATATCAAATATCAAATGCTGGTCATGCTTGACCTGTCGGCGGCCTTTGACACCGTCCCCCATGAGGTGCTCCTCGTCAGACTATATGACATCGGTCTGAGGGGGACGGTGTTTAACTGGTTTACATCCTTTCTTGAGGGTCGCCGACAAACGGTCTGGGCCTCTCCGAGCTCCGCCGAGATGCCGCCATTGGGAGTGGGGGTTCCACAGCGTTCTGTGTTGAGCCCGACTCTCTTTAACATCTTTATGACACCTTTGGCGGCACTGGTGGAGTCTTTTGGGGCCCGGATCGTGTCCTAGGCGGATGACACGCAATTGCTTTTTGCGTGTGGGAAGGATCATGCCTTCGATGGAGAGAACATCCGGGGGTGTCTGGAGCTGGTTTTTAGTTGGCTTCAGCGGAACAGTCTTACGGCCAACCCCAGCAAATCGGAGGTGCTGTTCTTCGGCTGCTCCCATGACCCTGATTGGCGTGCGTGGTGGCCCTTGGATAGTTGTCCTCCTGCCCAGGCATCGCTGGTGGCTAAAAACCTGGGAGTAAAGTTGGACAATAGCCTGTCGCTGATTCCACATATTCAGGGTCTGACTGGTACTTGCTATAGGATACTCAAGATGCTCCGGAAGTTCCTACCTTTGCTCACAGAAGAGCATAGGAAGATTACAGTGCAAGCCTTAGTGGGCTCTAGATTGGACTATGCGAACGTCCTCTATATAGGACTCCCGGACTATCTTGCTCAGCGGCTGCAGGTTGTGCAGAATTTCGCGGCCCGTGCGATCTTCGGCCTTCATAGGCGAGCGAGAGCTTCCGCATTGGTGCAGTCGCTTCACTGGCTGCCCATCCGAAAGCGGGTCATGTTCAAGGCTTTGACCTTGGCGCATAAAGCCCTATTTGGCACAGGAGCAAAGTATCTACAACGCAGGTTGGCCTTCTATCGTCCGACTAGAGCACTGCGCTCAGAGTCTTTGTTTCTGGCCATGGTGCCACGAGTGAGGAAGGCACGCACTGGGGGTCGCTCCTTTAGCCTGAGGGCCCCTCAGTTGTGGAACACCCTGCCTTTGGCGTTACGATCCTCCTCGAATTTGCTCCTGTTCAGGAAAGGCCTGAAGACCTGGCTTTTTAATCTTTAGGATTCTCTTTCTTTTTTTACTTTGTTTGTTGTCTGCATCGGTGTTATGTTTTTTATTCTGAGCTGCCTCGATAAAGCGCCGGGACACTCCCTTGGAGTAGCCGTGCGCTATAGAAATAAATATATAACATAACAACTAACTTGAGGAGCTCCTTAGTGGGTCCAAACCAGCATCCCACCACCCTAAATTCACAGTCCTCCTCCCTACCCCAGTCTTCTGCAAAGCGAGTGATAACAGCTTCCCATCAGCAGCTCCATGAGGCCTCTGTCATACCTCTTCTGTCACAGCTCATGCTGTGACAGAAGAAGCCCATTGTCATCCTGCCTCTAAACATTAGCCGGCCTGAGGTGGGTCAGGCTCAGTATATCTATGCAAAGGCTGTAACAACAGCCTTTTAAGTTGTGCGCTTGCAGTGAAGACAAGGATGGCCCTGGCTGATTGGACTACTTAGTTCACCCACAAAACGGTCCGGCAACAGGCATATCGGCCCACGTCTGATTGCCTGGCTTGCCAATCCGAGCCTGAGTCAGGTTTACCTCCAGGGAAGTGGAGGGGGGAAGTGGTGTGGCAGGGCAGGGAAGTTGCCAAGCAAACTAAACACGAGAACGCTAAGGGTACCTATTAATAGTGTGCCAGGTAGTTGGTCTGTGATGGTAAAAAAGTTGACCCACTAAAAACTGCTTCCTCCTAGAAGGGGGAAATGGACAGGACCCTGCTACAGGGATCTTGCAGATCTTTATCCAAATGATAATCACTAAGCTAAGGAGGCATTCTAACTGCCAATCAATGTTAGTGAATCCCGCAAGAACAGTCTTGTCAATCCGAAAACCAGCCCAGTTTCCATTCTCAGAGAGGAGTTTGGGAATTTCCTGTTTCCAGCTTTTATTTCTGTGGGCTCTGTCTACATGCAGAGGACTGGTTACATTTCCAGGTGGCTGGTCTGGGAATCATTCATACTGCCCTGGAAGCAAATACCTAGCAGGGGTAAAAGAGCTGTGGAATGTGTTGTCATCTGTGAACAGAAGCCATCATCTTCCATCTCTTTAGTTTGAGGGGACCTTCAGGTCATGGGTCCAGCAAACTTTTGCCAAAAAGAAAAGACAAGGGAACTTTCAGGGAAAATAGAAAAAATGGCACGGTTGCTCAGTTTGTCAGGGCGGATATCCACTACCCTAGCTGTTCAGTTTGTATGAAGATTTGTAATTGCTTTGAGAGTAGCTAAAGCTATTCGTGGAGAAGTAACAGAGAAGATGCATCTTTCTATACCTATCTACGAATGCACTTAGAATGCACTAGAAACAACCTTTACAACGCATTCATTACATCACACTACCTTTACAACACAGTCATTACATCGCAACATCCTTTACATCGCATGTCATTACAACACAGCCATTACATCGCATGTCACTACAATACATGTCATTACTACGCATGTCACTACAACGCAGGCATTACATCGCAAGTCATTACAACGCTTACCATTACAATGCATAGTACCCGTATACTATCCGACACTTACCCTATTGTTGAACTCACCGGAGTTAGAATAGTATTTTTTACCCCTACACTATCCAACACTTACCCTACTGATGCACTCACTGGAGTTAGAATAGTAATTATTACTCCTACACTATCCAACACTTACCTTAAATGCGATGTAATGATATGCATTGTAATGATATGCGTTGTAATGGTATGCGTTGTAATGGTATGATGCGATGTAATGGAATGCGTTGTAGAGGTAGTTTCTAAAAATGCTATGTAATGGTATGCGATGTAAAAGAATGCATTGTAAAGAATGTTGCGATGTAAAAACTGTGTTGTAAATGTATGTGTTGTAACGTCACACATTCGGAATGCACACTCTGTTTGCTCTTAGTTATATTCGGTAACCTCCTACCCTTTCTTCCTCCCCACTCTACTTCAAAGTGGCTTTAATGCGCTATATGCCTTCACACAAACATCTCAGTGTAGGTTCTGCACAGAAAGACTATACAAACAATGTATTATCAATAGCATCCAAAGTGCAGAACAGTGGTCAGAATTAAAGTGGGAAAGAAAAAAATGCCTTACAATAAATAGAAATTTGTAAAACAAATTCTAAGAGTCCATGAACGTTCTGCGTTAATGAAAACTGTCATGTTTGAACTAGGACTGATCAAAATCATGGATATTTGAAAACGTATCTCTCTGGTATAATGAGCAAGCCTTGATAATAGGATATTAAACAGCCTTTAAAATATGATAATATCAGATAACACCCATCCCATATACGACTTTACACTTTTAAAAATTACTTAAAAAGCACAAGTAAGCACACGTTTCCGTTAGTAGAGGCAAATTAGTCACTTGATTCAAAATAAATAAACTGTAACAGAAAAGCATAACAAAAATAATTATTGTAGACATGACACTGAGAAAGTATACCAGGATTACCTGGATTTTTTTTCAAATAAAGAAAACATAAAAACGTCTGAAACTTTGGCTTGTTGAAGTATTTATTAACACAATAGTTAGAAACTGGTTTATGGTTAGAAAAAAATAAACCTCTTCTACTTGAATTCCAATTTCCCAAAAAATTGCTCGATTATAAAATGCCATATTTTAACCACAAATTGCACAGTAGTTCTAGACACTGTTTTGTGTAAAAGTTGCCGAACTTCTAGTCTCTTTTCTTAATCTTTTTATTAATTTAATTTTTAACCTGGATATTTACAATATCAAATGATTTACTTATTTGTTCCTTGTTTTTAAATTGTCATGCGTCTATTCTTTTATGGCCATGCTTGGCCGAAAAATTATGTTTTTAGTTTGTTAATACAGCTTATACTAAAAATGATTAATAAACTACTCGTAATATAAGGAGCTGGGTGCTAGATGTTGCCACCAAGGCTTTATCTTTCTTCAGTGATGACTTGCTTTCAGCATCCCTCTAGGTAGGCATGTGAAGCAAGATCTTTCAAGGAGAGATGGCTAGCTGTCACAAGGAACTTAAGGCTTGGCAGGTACATAGGGCAAAACGTCAGGACATCAGCAGGTTTCTGCTGTCTGAAATCTCATAGGTGTTCAGAAAGCAGAATATTTTAAACATGATTTTGCACATTTTGTAAACAGTGCAACACATTAAAACATGTAAATACCCGGCTCATACAGCAGGCAAAGGAGCAAAAAGGCAATATAAATGTTAAACAAGTACCCTTATGCAGATAAAATTCATAAAATGTCATCCCTGTACAACACCCAGGAGATACTTTTGTTTTGCTAATGGTCTCATTTCCGATTGTAAGTATAAAATATGCATGAAGACAGAAAACATGACATTTAGAGAAACAGGTCTGTGCACTTGCATTGGTATAGAATCTCGGCTCATGGGTCTTAGACAGCTGAAGAGAAAATGGAATGAGACAATAACCAAATGACAACCATGTCCATGTGAAACTAACCAGATAAAAACGTCAGATGATATCCTCTTGCAATAGTCTGCTTTGAAATAGATTATCTACTAAAATCTGCAAAATAAAAAAATGGTGATTTCTGTTTAGAATCTCCAAACACCCCCTGTACATAAAGAAAGGGCTGGAATGGAAACAAATACTGAGGGACCAAACATAATAAGGACACAGGAAGGCAGCAGTAAATGTGTGGAGCTTGAAAGAGTATATGTTATGTTATGTTAACAGCTATATATATATATATATACATACATACATACATACATACATACATACATACATATATATATATATATATATATATATATATATATATATACAAAGACAGAATCCAAGTGAAGAATCCAGACAAGCCCGTAGTTCATCCGAAAGTTCTTTATTCGGCTGGCACAAAAGTCAATGGATAACGCATTTCGAACAACAAGTTGTTCTTGGTCATATATATATAAAAATAACCTCCTGGCAGTGATGTAATATGTGAGGTCATAAGCAGTGCATTGCGGGGGCAACTATAACTGCTGAATTTCACTGGTTTTGTATGAACGAAATGTCCCTGTAGCCGGGCCGCAGAAGACTTCACTTGCGACTCGAGCAGCAGCAGCTCAACAGTTAAATATCTGCTCTAGTCGTCCTACAATGTTACATTATCTGCACTGCTTCCTGCGTGCGAAAGTCCCACACATTTCGCCATTCTGACTGCAGCCCAAAAAACGAGACCACGCAGTAATTATATTTTTTCGAAATGTGAGCGGAGAGCAGTGATTAGGTGAACAACGCTCCGCCGCCCCCGGGGTCCCACAGCTGAGCTGAGCCTAACAATCAGCATATACCTCCTGGCCGGGGCCCGCATATACCTCCTGGCCGGGGCCCGCATATACCTCCTGGCCGGGGCCCGGGGGGGGGCACAGGGTGCTTCAACAGGGTAAACATCGGGAGACTCACACTGAACAGAAGACAGGAGCCGCGGTCTTGCCCGATTTTTGCAAAAGCGGCCGGCACTAGCAAACTTGACCTACTAACCTCAAGCACAGGAACGGCGCCGTGACTTCTGGATCCCAGAACACACTCGGCTGTTGAATTTTCATGCCGGTTGTGTTCACGAGGAGACCAGGCCCATACCAGTTTGCAGCCGCTGAAGCTCACCTCTCAAAGTAAGTAGAGTGAGATATCCTCACTCTTGTAAAATGTGGTTTTTATTTATATTATTTAACATGTGGGTTATCTTCGCCTGCCTGCCCTGCGTTTACAGCTGAGCGGAAGACTTTTTTTGTGCGAGTACTTCATTTTCAGCTGCCGGCGACATCATCTGTACCATGCTGGTGGCTGTGGGGCTGGGCTGGTAGCTGCGCGCTGACCAGGACGATCACAGCTATCGAGGTGACTGATTTAGTGTCGAGTCATTATTTAAATAAAAATTGACATAGGGTGCACCTTGGTTGTGACCTATGTATGTTTTGCGCCTCAGCCTGAGGCTTCGATGCTCAGCTGTCGAGTCCGATAGTCAGCAGACTGTTGACTATTTCATTTTAATTACTTCTGTAGCTGACGAAGAACATCCATGTTGTTGGGGCCTCACATCCTATTTTGGCCCGGGTCCCACGTGGGACAGAGTGGGCTGCAGTGCACATTTGCTCTGCATCTGATTATTGCCAGTAAGTACCCAGAGGGGCCCAGTTGGCAAAGGCTGGCTAAAGCAGGGTCTGTTACTTAATTGTCTGCCGGCCCGGTGCTGGGGCACACCTGTCCGGTCACACTGTGACAAGGTGCCCGAGTTGTCATTAAAAGACAGCATTGCGCTACTGCACTCTGCTCTGCACCACAGACCATGTCGATTTAAGATGAGCAAGTTATAAAAAAAAATTCTTTCTAAAGTGTATATAGGGGCTTTACTTTCTGTCTTTACTTTATTTATGAGACAGTTATTAACTTCGCAGCTCCAGAACACTGTAACTTGTTTTTGGTTTTGCTGTTTAAAATATGCTCTTATGAGGGGACAAATATCGACTTTCAGGGCTTCTCAGAATTTTTGTAACAGCCAGGACAATAAAATACCAACAGAGCCTGATGGTAACCCTGAAAGTAAGTGACTGGTACAGTAGGATCTACATGTGATCTGCTGCAGAATAGAGAGCAATAGTGAAGGCAGTAATACTTGTTATTGGCAGGAGGGTAAATGTGCTCACTGAGCAGCATCTGCTGCTGCTTTTGGGCCAGTCCAGGCCTGGTTGTATCTTTTTGTTATTATGGTGGGGAGAAGGGTTTACATTACTTATCAGGTGACATTTGTGTCAAAGGGCGGCTGGCTCTCTGTGTCACATGACACCAAGTACTATAATGTGACCTATCCGTAGCTGCTTCCTGTTGTGTGCTTCATGCGAATTGTAACACCGTGAATCCTGATTTGTTAATCCTAAATACTTTGGAATCTGAAATTAATAGTTTTCTCCTTTCCTATAATAATGCATGGGCATACAAACCCCAGAATACAAAAAACACGTAGGTATAAAAAGCAGACATTTGGTGATCAATAGGAAACTTTAATTTCAGGTGCTCTGCAGCAGTTTCAAGATATTTTTGGAGTTTCTCACAGCTCAAAAGAGTATAATTTGTAATATTTAGCCATTCCCATGGACTTCATTGCTTGCGAGAAATTGTCATTCATAAATTATTGAAATGTCACTCATAATTGCACTGAAATTTTAAAAAAATGTCACACATAGCAATCTGAAACCTTGGCAGCTATGACGGCCCTGTAGTGACATTTTGGCCAGCCCTCGTGATTAGAACGTAGCAGTGACGCGTTATGCGCTTCACCGCTACGCTCTCATGAGGAGTCAATTCTGGCCTGGTGCTTGCAGCTTTTGGCGTTGTTTTGCTGGCTCTCTGGGCTGAGAGTCTGGCTGCTGCACTGCAGACTCAGTACAGCAGAAGTTATTAGGGGATCAAAGTTCGAACCGAACCACCCCTGCCTGCAACAGAGACCCTGCCTGGATCGAGTGAGGTAAGAGGAGTGCAGCAGCAGGTTCAGAGGAGTGGGTGGCTGAGTCTGTGGCCCATCCATAGCTGCCAAGGTTTCAGATTGCTATATGTGGCACTTTCAGAATTTCATTGTAATTATGAGTGACATTTCAACTCTAGGAGTCAAACTTTCGCATGGGCAAACATTAAAATCACTCATTAAAGATGAAGGAAAGTCATATGAATACCAGAAATTACACCCACCTTTCAAGTGCTCGCCGTCCTTTTTCCCCAGCACGTCCCCCCCTCCCCCAAGGGGCGGCAATCTGAGGGATAGCCCCGGGCGCCACAAGGTCTAGCTACGCCCCTGGATGTAATATATAATTGATACACATCTTTTCTTACAGAAATTGTGTACTAATGAGCTCGATTTATGCAGATTATGACATTATGCCCCACATTTATGGAGAAGTCGCATAACTCAGCCCAGCAACCAATGTTGCTGCACTGTATTGGGACAGAGAAAGAGATCAGGAAAGCGTCATATTTACTAAGATATGGCAGTGTCCTGTTCTGTCTAGTGCACAATTAGGCTGTTTATCGCCACACATACACCTTTACACCATAGTGCAAGGTTGTGTGTGATATCTCTAGCCTATGTTTTGCACTGGAAAGGAATTCTTCCTGTACAATATATACAACATACTTAGACAAACATTACAACTTGTTCTACTTTCAATGTATGTTGTATAGTGCAGCACACAAGCAGAGTGGGAAAAATTACAAGAAATAAAAGCATTTCTCCTTATTAATGACAACTGCAAAGAGGTGTTATTTTTGGCACAAAGCTGTGTCTATTGTTGGTAGGTAGGTCTCTTTGCATCAAAAACCAAGGGTGTTTGTATGCAACTGCCCATGTACCACCCAAATGATCCCTCCTGGCGCAAAGTAATGCAAAGCATCACAAAGAGCTGCTTTGAATTACTTTCAGGAAGTTTTCCAGCACAACAAGTTTTAAACTGGAAAGCAAATCCAAAATAAACATTTTGCGACTGCTTGTGCCACTTTTGTTATGCAAACCCATCACAAAATGTTGGTAAATGTGCCCCTATATGTTTTACATTATCTAGTCCTCCTGGATTACCAACACTTCCACATAGGCTAAAATAGGTAATTGCTGGTGAAAATATTTTGAATGCCATCTGCTGAATATGTCCCTTCCTTAAGAAACAATTGCAATTTTTAGCTTCCGGGTTCCTTTTGTATTTTAAAATTCCAAAATAATTAAATAATTGCACAGAATGTGCCGTATAATTTACCTATCGTCCCATAACTAACCATATAAATGTGCCTATATTTCACTATATGCAGTAGAATTCGCCTTTCCTTGTCATACCATTTTTCTTTTCTGCAGGATAATGCACCCGCTGCAAAGATCTGCATGTCAACTCTGAGTGTGAATCCTTGCGTGTTATAAATCTATGTTTTGCCCTCCTAAACGAGATTAAAAGTACCATTCACTTAGGTAGTAAGTAACACCAATAAATAAACAATGAATTTTTTGTGCACTCGAATTTTTTCTTTTAAGTCTTGGCCAACTTATGAGGTGACATTTATAAAGCAGGTGCGAGGCATCAAAGTCTGGACGTCAGCTGTGGCACTATCCATGAGCGTCTGACACCAGCGCACAGCCCAGACACCTAAAGTAAATTATCCTTTGTCTTTGAAGTAAAGCATGTAAAGCATACGGATCTGGGCACAGTAACAGAGAAAGAAAGACGAGCTTTCAATCGTCTTATGCAATCAAATGCCTCTACCCCAGCCAAACACTGAGGGCCTAAACAAAAAAAATAAAACAATCTGACCTGTGTAATGTTATATGGTGCTCACGTAAAGTGCTCTAATACCCTTGAGCCAAGGTCACACTATACCCAAGATGTGTTCATAGGTGCTGCTGTGCACTCTTGCTGCTATGTGCCACAATTTTGGCTTAAGGAGCTGGTGCACACTATGGGCAATGTATAGTGGTAAGAGTAGCTGCTGGAACTGTAATCCAAACAATGCCAACTCTACACAACCATTGCACAAAGAAGGAAATATGTTCCAGGATAAATCTTGAGTAGGTGAATTGATAGTTAACTTGAAATCGGTCAAGAAGCTTTGAAAAAAAATAGAGGTGCTATATAATATGTTAAATTGTATAGAATGCATTTAGTGAAAATGCAGGTATCGTTTATAGATGCTGCCCAATCAATATATTGGCTACTCCACAATCAGATGACATGATACAATTTAGATATCAATTTCATGGTCGAAATGAATATCCATGAAATTGCAAATGACAAATACTTAGACCTTCCAGTTAAATTCAATGTTCTGTCGTCCATGTATGAGAAGCCGGGAATTAACCTACCTAGCAAGCTTAAGTATCTCATGCACATTCTTTACAGGACAAAAAAAATAATTCCAATTCAAAATATCTAAAATTTTAACATACTTATTCTGAATCCTATGGTAAACTTAAAATCAGGAACAAATATGTTTGCGTTCCATTTCGGAATAAGAGGAGGCAATTGGAACAGGGGGTTTTAACACAAGCCTCCTTTTAGGGAGTATTTGGAAATATGTTTGCCTAAAATACATTTCAGAAAATGAATGGTGTGCAATGTTAGGTCATTCAAACAAAGACTTAGGGCCTCATTAGGATGACGGGCGGACTTTGCACGCCCGTCATCCCATTGTAAATCGGGACCGCCCGCCATAAGGGCGGGGATCCCGGGGGTGCCATTAGGATATGCCTACCACAGTGGCGGGCACATCCTGTATTGACAGCATTGTGGCGGGCGGATCTCTCTCTGCACCGCCCGCCACAATGCTGAAAATGCACTTTCACATTGTCATTTACAAAGCGGCAGGCACCGCGCGGTGCCTGCCGCTTTGTAAATGACAATGAAGGGGGCTACCACAGGTACCCCCCATGTGCACCCCCCACCTGTACTTCCAGAGTGAAGACCGCATGCCTTTCGGTGGCGGTATCGCCGCCGCGGAAAGGCACTGAAAACCACACATGATAATAATGTCTGGCGGTGTCTATTAGACACCGCCACCATATTATTCCTTTTTCGCCCCTGCTGCAAGGCGACCGGGGCGGAAAAGCGGCAGACGGTCTTTCCGTCCGCCGTGGGCCCCCCCGCCATCCTAATATGGTGGGGGGAAATCTGGTTATGGTATCGAGCGGATTGCCTCCGCCAGGCTGGCGGTGGCTACCGCCAGCCTGGCGGAGGCAATCCGCCCGATATCATAATGGACCCCTAAATGTTATTTCCTGTTTGAAAGGGAAACCCAGCACTAACTGAGAAGGCTGCTGACCATTCTGAACTTGACAGCCAGACTCACTCTCAAACTCTGACACCTCACTCCTATCACATCACACCTGAAAGAGCTCTGCTGGCTACCCAATCACAAATGAGCACAATTCAAACTCCTCGCCCACACTTCCAAGGAACTACATAACACTGCCCCCAGCATACCTCAACAATCACATCTGCGTTCACAAACCTTTCAGACACCTTTGCGCATCCGGACTCCTATGTACACAAATCCCAAACCTACGGAAAACAAGATCTGGTGGTCAAGCCTTCTCCATCGCTCCTAAAGCAAGAACGGCCTGCTACTACACATAAGAGCCTCCTCCTCACTTCTTGAAATCTGTAAGAAGCTGAAGACATGGCTTTTTGAGTAGTTTCGCTAGCCATAGGTGTGCCTACACTCACATCTGCTCAGCACCAGGTAACCCTACAGGAGGATAATGTGCTCTACAAACCTGCATAACATAAGATAACATAACTGGGCAGTGACAAGGTTTCACATGGGTGGTTCTTACACTGATACCTTACAGTAAATCAGCACAAGTTCGTTAATGTAAATCACCGGTACCAGGGGTGTCTTTCATACAATTCCGCAAAGCACTTGGAACCACGTTTGTTTTTTACAGTTTGGTGTCACACAGAAAATGTGACCTTTGTTACCAGTGGAGAAGACCTCAGTACGATGTACTTAAACCCATGAATGGTTATTTTAAGAGAAGAATTTATGGGGTAGAACTCATCACACACTCGTTTTTCATACAGTCAAACTTCCTTATTGTCTCAATGCCTTCCTCCTTGTGAAAGTCATGCCATGCCCCACGACTATTCACACCACTGCCTATTAAAGTTCTACCCCAATCCCAGCCACCATTCTAACCCACTCTGATTCCAGTTACCATTCTGCTGTGATCCAATCATTGTTCTACTGTGATACGCACCATAGTGTGTCCTGCCTCGGTCCCAGTCCCACACTGCAGTCTGCTACAAGTTCTTGTCGTTGTCCTGTCCTCCCTGCTGCCCTGGGAATTCCTGCTCTCAGATCGCGAGAACTCACACCCAATGTTATTTTGAATAGCAGTGGCCCCTGTCGAGTCACTTCCACTGAGTTGACACAATACTATTCCATTATTAAACAGCACTCGGTGCTTTCCTGAAAAAGGTCTACGTGTTAAAATATTAAGTGTGCAGCTAAGTAAACAATGACTGCACTCAAGGCTGCTGAATTTAATCACTGAGTCGAGCGACACTCTCTAGATCCAATCTCCGACAAAATGATCATCATGTGCCATATTTATGGCACACAATGCGATCACTAGAGGAAGTCGTGATTGCAGCTAAATTTGATCCTTTATTACCTGGCAATCAGTATTCTGTTAAATATGATAGAGACATGCTTGAAGCAAACCTATCTCTTGCATGATCCATGAATGCCAACAATGGATCATTGAATGCAGTGATTGCCACCATGATCAAGGCGGTACATGGACTCACTGCTGAGACTGAGTTTTTTTCTTGGTGGTGACAAGGGATGCAGGGTTCTGCCAAGGTGCCACCTACAATTTGTCAAGTGAAATATCACTGTGCTAAAGCAATAAATGATATTGTATTTGTCACTGCTTGCTTATGTGTAGTAAATTAGATGATCATTGAAATATCACACCTTACTCTGTCACTTACTGTGACTAATAAGCGCATTATTCACTCTAGCGCTGGAGGCTCTCTAAATTACTACCTCTAGTTACCGTTCAAAGAAAAATGGAGGCTCCAATTCTTTACGGATTATGGGTTTTCGTATACTGTGGATTGATAAACCGTTGCACAAAATGACACACAAAAAAAGTTAATCTAATTTGAGCTTAATATATTTTGAGCCTATGAGGCTAGCCTTCAGCACTTGAATCTGTGGGAATCTTTAATAGGCCTGGAGCGTACATAGGGTGGTTTGTTTACAGTTCATTGTAGTCCGACATCTAACAACTTTAAAAGGGTGTCTGCAGCCATTTCTTTCCTGCTATTTTTCCGAGCAAGCCTAATGGCAGACGCAAATTTAATGAATAATAGTAGTGAATTAGATTGGGACAAGCCAATAGAACATAAATAAGTGGGCAACATATGCACCGCACAATGTGACATTAGTGATTGAGACCTGTTGACAGCGGCAAGTCACAGCAGCTGATTCTTAGTTTTTTATCCTCCAAACGTCCAAGAAGGAATGGACTAACTACCATAATAAATTCTCTAACAACAACTGCTTTTAAAATATTCTTTTTAATGTGCCTATGAAAAAAGTACTCTATAAAGATCTTGGGCTTGATTTAAACGCTGGTAGCAATTGGACAGCTGTCAAACCTGTTTACGCCAGGCACTCCCTCTTTTGGCATCAACTTCCTTATTTAGAGGTTGGGAGATCTTGACTTTCCAGACGGCAGAATGGCAATTGAAATGATGTTGAAAGTCCTGCCCTGATTAGCACAAGTCTTATGACGCCATGTACACTTGCGTTTTTTGGAGCTCTCGGCCCTCATGTACAGTGCTTTAAATGGGCCGGTACTCACCGGTACTGAGAACTGGCACTTCTTCATTTTCTCCCCTTGAGTACCGGCACTTTTTTCTTGAAGAAAGAGAGTACCGGTACTCATGGGGATCTGACTTTAACCGAGGCAGCACGCTTCCTTTATCCCTCAAGTTATACTGCGGCTGCACCTTTCAAGCACTGCACAGAATCAATCAATGGAGCTCGTCACCAGGACCCAGCGTGAGCTGCTTTGTAAATCAGAGCAGGGTTGTGTCTGCTGAGTCATTTGCTTATCCAAAGATCTTTCACAGTGGGCGCTAAGAGGGGGCTGCAAAATCTAATGGGTGGCAGTGGGAGGCACTATTCAGGACATAACAAAAGAACGTATGGGAAGGCTTTTACAGTCGCCACGCATCTGAATTGCTTTCTTGCACACTTCCACTTCCACACTCGCTGATTCCTATTTCATCGACCTTGGACAGACCTTAAGACCAATCAAAAATGTGAAGATTGGCACCTGGTTCCCCAGTACAGACGTTGTCAGCTCTGGCCCTAACTCCGGTTTACAAATGTTCCAGGAGAGACTTGTTTATTTATTTAATGCGTTTTTATATAGCGCGGACTTTACCCGAAGGTGTCAGAGCGCTTCACAATAGGAACAGTAATGATACATGAGGAGAAAATTACAAGTGAACAAATTACAAAAGCAAATGTTAAGTTACATGAGGCAAAAGTGACAATTGTGAGCAAACAAAATACAAGAGGTAGCAAACGATACATTACAGGAGGAAAAAATGATATGTGTGCAGGTTACAAATGCATACAAAGTACAAGTAGAGGTATAGTACTGCAATAAATGGCAGACACTCCAGCACAGGAACAAACGTTACATGAGGCAATGGTGGCACTTGCGCAAGTATCTAAAGCAAACAACATGTAAGAGGTAGCAAACAGTATGTTACAAAAGAAAAGTGACGTGTGCATGTTACAAAAGAGTACCAGTACTGGACAGATGGCTCAGTGGGCTGTAGGCCACCGGTTCGATTTAAGGCAGGCTGAAGCAGCATGTAATCCTTAGGCGGTTGATAAAATGCATGCAGATTTCGTGCATACAACCGTGGCACGGTCAAAAAGCTAACCCCGCCCCTTGTTCCCCCTTAGCCCCGCCCTAAACTCCGCCCACTGCTCTTTTTGGTGAGTACCTGCACTTATTTTTTTTCCATTTAAAGCACTGCGTCATGTACACCATGGTGGTCACAGACATATAAAGTATGAAAACATCCCTGAATGGCTGGCAGCCAGCTCAGTTTACGTCATTTGTGAATCGATTATCATCCTAGGGCTTAGCTTCAAGGGGGTGTTTGGGGTGTTGGAACTCCCTAAAAAATGGAACCTGCGTAAAAGTCATGTCACACCTAGCAGGCCAACAACCACCCCCTGAAAAAAGGAAGGAGAGATAGTCCCAACAGGCAGGAACGACGAAACTCCACCCACCCCAGCCTAGAGGGCATCCACCCCCCAAGAACAAGGGTAAGGCGGGAATAGAGAGTCCCAACCCAGAGGCGGTAGAGGGGCCAGGCCCCTAACAGTAAGATGAAGGAAAGAAGGAAAGATGGAAGGAAACCCCCCCCCCCGACCTGGAGCAGCCATAGCAGCGGATCATAGGAACACCAGAAGCCCCACCTTCCCAGAACCAACGAGGAGAGAAGCACAGCAACCAGACAGAGCCACCATGAAGAACAAAAGAAGGCACTCACAGAGGACACTGCCCCCACTGGGAGGCGCGTACCAAGGACCAGCCCAAGGGGTCCTCGCAGAACGGGGAGAAAGGCGGGCCGTGAAGGAATCTGTGGCTAGAATCGTCTGTACCAGATACATTGTTACTGAAGGTTACATCTGATAGAGACTACTAGCCACAGATTCCTTCATGTAGAATAGATACCCTAGCAATACCCACGGGGAAGGAGGGTCTGCAAAAGGACCCCACCAGTCTGGACAGAACAGAAGGCCCACAGGGCTCCAGCCCCGTAGATCAGGGAGGCAACCTCGTCCCTACCAGGCAAGAGGACCCCCACAAGTCAAACGCCAGCAGCCCCAGAGGGATGTAGGAGGAAGAAGGTAGAGTGGAGGCCCATACACTCACAACAGAGGAACCAAGGACAAGGGTGGAGAGGCCAAAACACCCCACTTCACCCCCAGGGTGACCGAGCTTCCCCCCAATGCCAGGACAGGCAGAGGAACAAGAAGAAGCCCAGAGGGCCCAAGGAAACCAAGGAAGAGGCGAGCCCACTCAAAGGGAAGGCAACAGGCCAGCCAGAATGGCAGCTATAACCATAAGCCGCCAGAAGCAGAAGGACACTGAAGCATCCCAGCTCTCAGCCGATACCCATTGCATTGCAAATGCTCATTTTTGGTAGGCACGGGGAGATTAAGTGACTTGCCCATAATCACAGGATTTGGACACAACCCCGAGGCTCGAAGCTCGGTTTCCCAGCTCCAAAGACAGCAATCTAGCCATCAGACCATATCCTCTCCCCAGCAGGAAGGAGAGGGAGGGCCGGACCTACCACTACAAGGGCCGCATACACAACCTCAAGAAGCAATAACCACATACAGAAACCAAGCAGAGGATAGCTATATAACAGCTACCACTACCCCACATAGGGTACGGTACGTCCCAAACATGAGAATCCTCTTTGGAAGAACCACTAGAAAAAACAGCTCAGCGGAAGGCTTGACATCAGCCCAAGAAAAACAGAAGGCCTAATCTCAGGGCCAAATCTGTGTAATAAGTCCAGCAAAAACATATACACACAGGCAACAAGGGCCGACCAGCAGCCAACAATGCCAAAGTCCCATCAAGGGGGACCCAATGGCCAGAAAATACCGTCTACAGCAAGGGCATCCAAAAGGCCCAAACCCAGCTCAGTTCAGCTGTCACTGAGGAGGGGAAGGAGGAGAAGGAGAATAAGTCGGAGTCGGAGGAGGAGTAGGAGGAGGAGGACGGAACGCCGCCAGGAACCTCTGGATGGCAGAGTCTGCCGGAGCATGAAACAACAGGCTGCCATCAAGTGGAAGATCGATGAGCCGCTCCCGAATATTCTCAGGGAACACACCGTCCCGAAGCCAAGAATGGCGACGGAGGGCGACGGAGGAAGCCATAGCCCGGCCCAACACCTCCGAAATATCCAGAGCGGAGCGGAGCGGAGAATAAAACTAGCTCCCTGCCATCCAAAGCATGATGCCATAAGCCCACCTGAACAGTCTCCTGGGAATCCGCGGAACCCAGAGATTCAGCCGAGTCCCACGCCCTTGCCAGGACACACAATTTGTTAAGGGCCCGCAGGGTCGCGCTGGTCGAGGTGAACATGTTGCACCCCTGAGAATGCATCCAGCGGGCCTCCCGGGACGGCGTAGTCAACAGTGGCGGCAAGGAGAGAAAAGCGGTCCTCAAGAGCGGACTAGCAGCAGAAGGATGGAAGCAGAGGCACACCAGGTCATTTGGCGCCTGAAGGTGACAGTGCAGAAGGTGTTGAAGCACTGGATCTCCCGAAGCAGGACACCTCCAAGCTCCCTCTAAAGAAGAAAGGAGCGAGCCCTCAAAGAGGAGTAAGATCTCCCTCCCACCAGAGCCCTGGTGGAGAACCTCCAAGAGATGGTCCATCGGAAAATGAGCAATCGGGTCCCCCATGCGCAGAATGCCAACAGCTGTGGACACCGCGTGGGCGAAGGCCACACCCACCTCTGTAGATCCCTGTGGAGAAGAAATCAGCTCCTCTGTGGGCAACGGCCGAAGCCAAGCAGGACGGGCAAGGGCCTGACCTGAAAGCCTGAAGGCACTGAAGAATGGGGTATCTGCCGCTCCTCCGACGAGCACCTCAGCCTCAGAAAGGGCGGGGATCCACCCATCGATGCCGGGGAAAAAGACACCACGCGGCGGCCAGTCTCCTGCGAAGAGGACACCAAAATGCCCTTTTGTACCGCTTTGTTCACCATAAGTTGGCAGGGTATGCTCAGACGTGAGTCCCTTGCTCACTTTGCCACTGGATTCAAGCAAGCCTGGCTGAAGACGGCTGTAATGCCAGAAACCAGTCCTAGGAAGCTTGTTTCCGGTCCAGGGAAGGCATGGCTTGGCAGTTCGGGCTGGACTATTCCCATGAGGCACAGGGTCAGACTGATTTGCATATGGCCATGTCTGAACTGGGGTGGCATTGTGGGCTAAAGAACGGTGATGGATTAAACCCAGATCTGTTGACTGGGTGTGAGTGTTTGATTGGTTCAGATGCTCCGTCCATCACCACCCCCTTTTGTACCACCAAAATGCAGTCAGCCTCCGGAGAAGAGAGAGAGAGTCTGAAGACAATTCTGCTGCCTGGCCTCTGTGTGGAGCAGTGGAGTCCGCACCCTGAGGTGGGAGGCCCGCACCATCCGGCGCCGAAGGAGAAGACGGATAGGGCTCCTCCAAGTTACACCAGAGTGGGGCCAGAGCCGAAGAGGCCAAAGGGCGGCGCCGGAACGGTGCCGACTCGACCTCCGACAAGGCAGCCACCTGTGTGGAGGGACGAGAGGGACAGGGGAAGTGATCCAAAGTCCTCCGCCAGCCTCGGCCCATAATGTAGCGGAGGCGGTCCGGCGACTCATGGGGAGGTGCCCAAGACGACTCAACCTCCCACTTGCCCTCTAACAAGGCAGCGCCTGCGGGGAGGAATGAGAAAGGCCCGGAGGGGGACGGGGAGTCTCCACCCCACCGTGGCCCAGAGCAGGACGAGGTGAGGTCACCGACCCTTGTGGCGCTGCCCGAAGCAGACACCTGTGCTTGGACGGTGTCAGCTCAGCCTTGGACGAGGCCTTCACCTGCCCAGAGGGTCGAGCGGTGCTCAGGGATGCGACCCGAGCCCCGGGGACCTCGCGCAACACCACAGGGACTCCCGCTGGAGTTAGCGGTGAGACAAAGGTGCCGTGGCACGAAGGAGGGACCCCAGTGGGGCCACACCAAACAGCACCACATCCTCCAAGCCTGGATCTGAACCAGTCGACGCCGGGGCCGAAGCCGAAGCTGCTACCGGCACAGTGGAGGCCCCCGCGCGAAGCGAGGGAGCCGCCGGTGCCCCAGGAGGGGAAGGAGGAGACGCCAGCGAGGCCTGCAAAGCCGTCACGTATGTCTCCATCTGGACTCTCGACGCCCCCTCACCAGGAAACGGTGAAACGACACGCGGGGCTGCATCACCCTCGGAGAGCCCACGCCCCCGGAAGGCTGAAGTCCAGCCCCAGGGACAAACAGTGATACTTACCCAACGGGGAGCAACGCTTTTGCAACATCGCAGAAGGACGACGACCGCGGCCGTATCTGAAGCTCTCTGCCAAAGCTGATCGAGGGGAGGAGGTCGACCTGGAGAGACGCTCCGTAAGAAGTTTCATGTGGCGCTGCCACTGCGACTTCGGCTTCCACTGCTGACACGCCTCACAATCAGTGGCGCCGTGATCCTCCCCCAAACACCACATACAAATGAGATGAGGGGCCGCCGCTGACATAAGACGCCCACAAGACATGCAAGTTTTGAAGCCGGAAGGCATTCGCACACGGTTCCACCAGATAAAAGACAATTGGTGAAGAAAAAAGGGCTCCAAACAGGCCTGCAGCAAGACAGGATCCGCGTTGCATGCGGAAAAGGAAAAAATTGACGTAGGAGGTCCGGGGCGGGGCTTACGTGACCTCGCAGATGACACGTGCGCAGACAAGGCCTGGGCAGAGTCACATGATGTCGCCCCGCCCCAGGTGCCCACGCATGCTGTGGCAAAAAGTTTCCGAATCCAGTCTCACGCCTGGGGATAATTCTACGTGAAGGAATCTACGGCTAATAGTCTCCATCCGATAAGGTATAAAATGGCTAGGCTTGCTAAAAGTGCCTGCAATCAGTGGAATCGTGTTTCTCCATGTGAGAAGGATAATGCAACAACAACAATCAAGTGTAATTGTGGGCTATGCTGGAATGAAATAAAGATTGTATACAGTATATTATTGATTTATTGATTGAGTATATTATTACATTAGCGCACATGAAGTGGGTGGAATGTCATTCTGCTTTCCTCTCGCATACACTTTGCAGATATTGACATAGGTTATAGCTTTAATTCATACTCTGGCTACTGAAAGTAACTTCAAGCTAGTTTGTGAGTGTGGCCACCCCTGCATATCCACATAGTTTCATGTAATGGCACTATACAATGGCTTGGTTGCAAAGGCAATACAGGTATGTGACTAGACATACAGAGAAGGAGGCCTGAGTAATGTCTAATCCCTTCATCATAAGATATTTATTTTTGAAAATCGAAGAGTAATGTCCATTCTGTGAAAGTTGCAGGGTCGAATTGACCAATAGGGCAATCTGGCATCGCCAGAAGGGCAGGTCTTTGTTGGGCAGATTTTTCGGCAGTTTGTGGGGCTTTTGTTGTTGTCTGGTGGGCTACTGGTGGGCATGATGGGTTGTGAGGTCTATGCACAGCCTTCTTTGTCCCTATACTTCAGTCATGAAAGGGGATTGGCTTTGCTGTTTTGTTTTTGTTAAAGCACTGTTAGTAGTAATCTACTTCAATATAATCAAGGACCTCTGCAGCTATCTAGGTATATACAAGAGCTAATCTCTGAAAATGGAGATTTCTATGGTCAAGTTAGCACTGTCATAGCATATGAAGCTTCAGCAATATAGTGAAGCCGATCATTGAATGCTCCTCTTATGACTGCTAATGGCCCCTTGTAAGTAGAAGAATAACACCACCTAAGGCTAAAGCAGAAATACTCACCGCAACTGGATATTGTTCCTGGGGATCAAGATTTTACAGATATATGA
This sequence comes from Lissotriton helveticus, assembly GCF_964261635.1. Lineage (NCBI taxonomy): Eukaryota > Metazoa > Chordata > Amphibia > Caudata > Salamandridae > Lissotriton > Lissotriton helveticus. The sequence continues at coordinate 1,478,175,080 of NC_136067.1, forward strand.
GTAATGAATGTGTAGTGGGATTCATCTGTCTAGTCAAAGAGCCTGCTCTTCTTTAGAGGTTTAGTGATTTGGTCAATTCTGTGCCAGAGTTACTGTTGGACATGGGCCTTCTTAGGGGATTTCTCTGAAAGGTTTTGCTTTTTCTACTCCTGGTTTTTGCTCATTCTCTTTTGGTGGCCTTAGGACTCTGGGCACTTTCCCATGGTAATGCAATGTTAAAGCACACACACCCTTCCTACCCATGCAGCGAAGTGATGCTTATTTGATTGGTTTAGGTGTTGTACCTGTTAGTGCCCTGGAAAAACGTACACCACATACCCAAGTCAGGTACTGCACTGGCTAATGGTAGGATACAGAACTGAATGTGCTGCCCACCAGAATCTACTTCTAAACATGTATTAAGCCTGTATTGTACGTCTGTGGGTGCGTTGCTGCACCTAAGCTCGTGTTGGCATTTCTAACTCATTAGTTAACCTGGTTTGGGCCTTCCACTACCCCTAGAGGACCGTAGGGTAAGCCCCGAGAGATGGAGCAGGGGGTAGGTGAACGGCAGGGCAGGTACACATGGGTGTTCCATGCCCACATAGTGAAGAACCCCCGATGTGGGTTTTCCGGACCTAGGAGGTCGGCTTTTCTCATGGGACAACGCAGAGGTTTGCTGATTCTCTTTGAGTGATTGTTGGAAATTACCCTTTTTGCAGGGTTATCCCCAAATCTTTTGCTTCTTCCTCCTATTTTTTCCTGACCTGTCTTTGTTGGTTTTAGGACTCTGGGCCCTTTATCACAGCTGTTCAGGGCTAAAGTGTATATGGTCTCTGTGCAAATTGTATTATGGATGATTCCATGATTGGTTATTTGATTTACTAGTCAGCCCCTAGTAAAGTGTACTGTGTGTGCCCAGGGCCTGTAAATCAAATGCTGCTAGTGGGCTTGCAGCACTGGTTGTGCCACCCACACAAGCAGCCCTTCAAAGGTAACTCAGATCTGCCACTGCAGTGTCTGTGTGCAGTCTAGTACTGCCATGTCAACTTGGCAAGTGCACCCATTTGCCAGGCCCTAAACTTCTGTTTTCTTACATGTGAGCCACCACTAAGGTAGGCCTAAGGTACCCCTGTGGGCAGGGTGCAGAATATGTGAATGATAGGACATGCACTGATGGGTGTGACATGTCCTGGTAGTGATTTACAGTGCATTTCATTTTTCACTGTTGAAAGGCTATCTGGCTCATAGAAAAGCATGGGAGCTACTTTATAACATCTTATAAATATAACTGCCAATTGGGACCAGATAGGAAAATAAAGTTTAGTATGCCTGAACTTGGAATGTTAAAATGCATCTATTAGTGAGGGTGGTTTTTACATTCTGTGTTTGAAAATACCCACTGTCTGGCTGTGGAGTGACAGGGGCTGGGGATGTGCAGTGGCTCCAGAGAGTCTGGATGAGTCAGGGCTAGGCTGAATCGACCTGGGCTGCATTCAGAGTAGTGGGAGGAGTTATCACTAGCACCTGAATAGGCCTTGTCTGCATTTCGAGTGGTGGGAGGAGATTTCCCTTGTACCTGAATAGGCCCCATCTGCCTTGGACAAAGCTGTCTCTGCCTCCAGCTGGGAAGCTGGGCCAGAGAGGACCAAAATGGTTTGCACTAAGCACAGATACTCTCTGCCAGAGAGGACAAAGGATTTTGGGCTCTAAAAAGTGGGGCCCAAACCCCTAAACTTTTTAACTCTTTTGTATCCAAGAAGAAGAGCTTGAGAAGCTATGAGGTGGGACTACCACTTTGCTGTGTGCTTTGCTGTGTTGGCCTGCAGTGGCGGCTTCTGTCCTGGGCAGTGAAAGGACTGGACTTGAAATTACTTTTTGTGAGTTTCTCCAAGGGCTTGAGCTAAAGCTTTCCCCCTGTTCAAGAAGTCTTAGGAACAGCAAATACTTCAAGTTCTTCTGCCCTCAGCACTGGAGACTGTGTGTTTTGTGCTGCAACAGAAGAATAGCAACCCAACGCCATCTACGATGCCGCTGCCAACTCCATGTCCAGAAGGCACCGCAGAGGGCACCGCCGCACCACAACCCTGGTCTCACCAACGATGCCACCTGACACCACATTCAAACCGCTACTTGCACCGTGACCTGTGGGCAACGCACTCCGCACAGCCTCGCTTCATGCCGTCGCCCTGGTATTCCAGACAACGACGCTCCACGCCGACATCGATGCCGCTGCTTGCACCATGGTTCAGGGGGACCGCTTATAAGTTACACAATACACCGTCTTCATCCCGCACAACAGCCTTGGCCAACCAACACCTCTGCCATCGACTCCAGTTCAACAGCCGATGATAGCACTTCAGCAACGACAACGCTGCTGCTTGCACCGTGACCTGCCAGCACCACGAAGAGCACCACATCACTTCGAACCACAGCACTGATCTCATGGATCCACTGGATGACGTCACCGAGCCACTGCCTGCACCATGACCTGAGTGAACTTCGCACCGCATCCATTATGCTTGCCGACGCCAGCGCTCCCAACTTCAACTACGAGGAGTTTGATCTGCAACGCGTGTGACTTCAAGGGCCCGACGACTCCTGCACCGACCTCATGAACTGACCCCTGTGGACGACGCGCTTTCTAAGCTCAATGAGAGTTCTCCGACGCCCTGCATTTCTAAAGGTACTGTTTTGCTGGTCTTCTCAACACTGTAGCTTACCAACAACGCCGCAGTCAGCCAGAACTGTTTGGATTTGTTGTTCATGACGCTGTGATAGCCCCAGACGGAGCTATCGACTGCAAGGAACTGCTGCCCGACGGGGAGCGGTACTGATGGGAGACCGCGACCAGAGACCCAGAGGAGAGGAGAACGGGGCAGAAGACCGTGATGACTGCCCAGTGAATACCTGACCGACTGCAGAAGCTGGGGAGTGGTGCGGACGAGCTCCGGTTTACGACGCGGCTGAACGGAAGTGAGGCGCCAAGTTCTGGGGCACGACTGCGGCGGTGAACAGCTACGTGAGCGCCTGGCTTTCAGGCGGCACTAGGCCCCGACTCCCATCCGGGGCCCGAGGCCATCGAAGAGAGTGCTGCTGCATGCAAAGCCCCTCGGGTGAAACAACTAACAACCGGAGGTGCCCTGGGACGGTAGATACACCCGCGGACACAGAGGGGGCTGCGCCGACCATCCGTGCGGTCCTCAGGCGACGCACAGTTGCTGTCGGGTGGGGGCCCGAGAGACACCTGCACATATGACGCAGTGCCCTACCGTGATTTGCCCCCCCCCCAATACCACCATCACTCCCCATCTCATCTCATCTCCTTATTGAGGGCAACGCCGCTGGTGAACTTAGCGCCCATGTCAAGGAGCGGTGACCCGGGTTAACATTGTCGAGGGCACCATTTTGGCTGAGAGGGACGAGCGAGCTGGGACACGAGGCAGCTCCCAACGCCAGCAACTACGTACGGGTGCAAAACTTGGATTGAGGAAAGGGGCAAGAAAGATGTTCTCGCGCACGCCTTGCGTATTGCAGCGGGGACACACCGAGTCTTCTTGACTGTGCCCCCATTGATGGCTGAGACACCACGTTCATTGTAATAAGTGTAGTGTGGAGTGGGAAGCTGCGTCAGCCAGTGCGCTGCTCGTTGCCCATCTGGCATGGTTGCTGTCTGCACTCTAATATAACTGCCTTCGCGGACACGGATGGTGCACACCCTGTGGATTGCGGACCTCAGAGCGGACCTGGCTGAGCGTACCAAGGCCGGTACCACCATGCACTAACTGGGCCTAGCTGTGGGACAATTTTTTTGAGCACTCACCACTTGAGACGCTGATCGGAAGCCACAACTCTGCGATCTCACGATGGGACGCCCTGATAGAACTCAGCCCAAACTATCCTTTGACATCAGCAAAACGACCAAACAATTGGACAACCCACCTACAGAAGAGGACACTGGGCCAGAACACGCGACGGGTGGTGAGGGGGCTGAGCCATATTTGCGACACATACTGCTCGCAATGGAAAAGAACTTGCAGGGAGGCATTGCGTCTTTGGGCACGAAAATGAACGCCTTGACGTACCGGATGGACCGCATGGCGGAGAGACTAGATAAACACGCTGAATGCCTTGACATGTCTGAGCGTCGCATTGGCAAGGTGTAGGAGGCCCAAACGACCATGGACGCAGAGCACAAGCAACTAGGTAAAGTGCTCCAGTTGTTGCAGGACAAGGCTGAAGACTTAGAAGCGAGGTCGCGAAGATGTAACATACGTATTACAGGACTACCTGAGAACACTCATACCGGTAATATGGAGCTCTTCGTGGAGGCCCTCCTCAAGAAATAATTGGGCGGCACGGCGTTCTCCGGGATGTTTGTGGTGGAGAGAGCGCATCGTACGTTGGGTCCACCGCCGAGCCCCCCCTCGCCCGATTGTGGCAAAATTATTGAATTACAGGGACCGTGACGTGGCTAGGGAGAAACAACCTTTACAATATGAAGGGAGCACTCTATCCCTATTTCCTGACATCACGGCCAGAGTACGAGAGGCGCGCCGTCAATTCACCCCTATGAAACGCCAGCTGAGAGAACTAGGAGTGGACTACGCAATGCTCTACCCAGCGAAACTGCGGATCAACAGGCAGGGGAGATCGACAATTTATACGTACCCAAAGGCACTCCAGAAGGCGATGAAGGATTGGAAAATGGACCGACACAGGAATACGGAGGCTGCGCCACTGGAAGAGGCTGCGGGAGCATCTATGGACGATCAAGACTAACTCCAAGTCACACTTGCAAAGTTATGGTGCTTTGTGTTTGCTGCAGCACGTATGGCTATTTGTATTTTCCTGTAACCACTACCGTCGCCATACAGGGATGGGACAGCTGTGTTGCAGCGTGGAGGTTGTGTAGCGATCCGCAGAGAAACTGTACGGTACCAGTGAGTGGGGTCTAGCATTGAGGGGGGAACTTGCTCATTAACTTTGATAGATACACGATTGCATTTTATCCATGCGAGTGGTCCCTGCTTTTCCTCAAGCTACACACTGTATGAGGATGGTCACGGCATGGATAGATAAATAATAGCCGCCCACCTAATGGGGACTCTGTAGCTGTATTACATATGGGCAATAAGGTGGGGGTGTAGCGGAGACTAATTGTAGACACTGGATGTATACTATGATTGACAATGATTATGGACACGTTGTACCTTTTCTGAGGCACCGTTTATCACATAATGCCAGCTTTGTTTGGGCAGGGGGGCGAGATGCGGCGGAGAGACTCTTACGCTTATATTTTGTTTTTGAATAGTTACGAGCAGGCTACCTTCGCCCCTGAGTGTTGAACACCCCACCCCCTGGATTGCCCTAATTATTTTGGGACTTTTGTTTTTGTATAGATGGCTTAGTTGCATTAGGATTTCACTCAGAATGTGGACATCGGGGGGAGAAGAGGAGGAGGATTTGTTGGGTGGGATGCGGGAGGGAGCGGGGTATGGGGACAATGGAAATTTGATACGCAGCCATGTTGAGGATGGGCATGCGCCTTTTTGGCAGTGGGTTTTTCTTTTCACTATTTTTGGATTGTTGCTAGCAATTGTTCATATTGAAGAGTTGAGGGTGGCGGGGTGGGCGGTAGGGGGAGGTGTTTGCAGCTATTTTGGGGTGAGGGGCGGGACAGGGGGTGGCGGGGCTCCGGGGCGCAGCCATGTTGGGGTTGGGCAAGCGGGGGTGGGGGGAAGGGTACGAGGCCATTGCCTCCTAATGACATGCATGTTGGGTCTTGTTGTTTTACTTGATTGGAGTTTTAGGGTTCCGAGCACTATGTATAGGTCAAGGTACTATTGGTCATGGACAACTCACACTAATATATTCCACACGATGACCCCTCTGACGTGACTCAGCTATCACGTGCTTTAGACTCCATTACACTTCTGACATGGAACGTGCGAGGGCTTAATGATCACAGAAAGGTCCGGCGAGTCTTACAATACCTCACACGACACTCTGTAGATATTGCTATACTGCAGGAGACTCACTTGCGCCCAGACAGCCCAACGCTCACTTATAGAGGGCTACACAGACACACACATACTGCAGGGTTCAAATCGCATGCGCGCGGTGTCTTGACATGGGCAAATCCTAGATCCGACTTGACGCTAACGCCGGTGGGAACAGATCCGGAAGGGAGATACATCATTACAAAATGTGCTGGAAAGGGCATGTCCTTTCATGTAGTAAATACATACGGACCAAACTATGACTGCCCTTCCTTCTATCTTACCCCAGCATCCAAGATACGGGAACACTGCGAGGGACATGTATTGTGGGGAGGTGACTTTAACATGGTGAGATGGCCAACACTAGACAGGTCGGATGGCCCAGGTCGCAGGCCGTCGAACTCCGCACGCGCACTAGATGCTGAAATGATTAGGTTAGACCTGCACGACGCCTGGAGAACACTGCATGCGAGTAAGGGAGGTTAAACGCACTATTCGGTACAGCACAATATACATACGAGAATAGATTATTGGCTGATCCCTGGCGCGCTCCTTCCCAATGTGCAGTCGTGTGTTATATTTCCCCGTACGTACTCGGACCACTATCCAGGGCTTGTTAAGGTGGAGGCGCTCAAACCTCGCCCCCCGTCGTTCAGTTGTCGACTTCCGCCATTCGCGCTACAAGACGAGGCTTTCCGAGAGGAGATGGCGAAAGAGGCCGAGCTATTTTTCGAGAGGAACGTAGGATCAGTGGCCTCCTTCCTCACGGTATGGGACTGCGTTCAAAGCCTATATGCGAGGTCTGGCCATTGCTAAGCATGCGGGGGTCCTCAAATCCGTGGCAGGCTCTCCTTACTAGAAAATAAGTTGCGGGATATAGAGAAGCGCAGACTGCAAAACCCTGATGACGAGCTGACCAGTGAGCTTCCCAGTACTCTACGAGAGTATCACGAGGAAGCAGACGCTGAGGTACTACATTTAGGGAAATATGCCACTGCTAGGTCCATCGGAGAGGGGGAACGCCCGGGGGTGGTGCTGGCGCGACTGGCGAAGCAACGCAGACGCGACAATAGCATACCTGCACTTAGGGATGAGGGGACAGATGAGGCTTTAATGGATGACCAGGTGGCAGAACGGTTTAGAGAATACTACGCCGCACTATATGCCTCTAGGGGGCCCGCCTCAGAAGAACGTATCCTGGACTACCTGATGCATATTCAATTGCCAGTGCTGACTAACACATATCGGGAATTTCTGGTTCAACCGTTTGAAAGGGATGAGGTAGTGTTGGCATTGTCTTCGATGAGGGCTGGAAGTGCTCCTGGTAGTGATGGCTTCCCGGCCTCAATTTATAAAGCTTTTTTGGAGATGCTGATCCCCAAACTCCAACTGCTCGTGGAGGAGATGGCTGAGGAGATGCCTCCGTCAATGAGGGAAGCTATTATTGTCGCCATACTTAAACCTGGGAAGCCTCCTGCCTCCTGCGCATCGTACAGGCGGCTGTCACTGTTAAATATATACGCGAAGATTTTTGCTAAAATCATTGCGAACCGCCTCAGCCCCCTGCTCTCGGTTCTTGTGGCCCCTGAGCAAGCGGGTTTTGTCCCTAGCCGAAACCTGTCTTATAATCTTAGGACGGTGTTTGCAGCGTTTCAGCACACATGATTAGCCGTCCCTGCGGTGGCTGTTTTCCTAGATATGGAGAAGGCCTTCGATTCTGTTGAGTGGCCCTTCCTTCGTTCGGTGCTTCGCCGCATGGGGGTTGGAGAGCTTTTTTTGAACTTCTGAACACGCTGTATGCTTGCCCTATGGCAAGAGTGCGCATAGGCTCGCTCACGACTGAATCTTTCGCGGTGGCACGCGGCACAAGGCAGGGCTGCCCGCTATCCCCTCTGCTGTACACCCTAGTGGTGGAACCCTTAGCCTGTGCGTTACGTGAGTACCATAGCCATCGCGGTATTAGATTTCCCACGTACAGATTAATAGTGTCTACATATGCAGATGACACTTTGCTGTACGTGAGGCACCCGGAGGATAATCTATCTGCTGTCCTGCGTGAAGTGGTCCTGTTTGGCTCACTCTCGGGAATTCACGTGAATTGGGACAAGACGGTCATGTTTCCTCTTACTCCCGCTACTGAGCGAGTAGATCCGGATTATCCTATACAGTGGACTACTGACCCAGTTCGCTATCTGGGCATTAGGCTCCATACTGACCTGGACATACTACTCCGCGAAAACTATGGAGTCGCCGTATCCAAATTGGAAGATGATGTCGACAAATGGAAGGGGCTGCCTCTGTCTTTGATGGGCCGCATCTCGTTGTTAAAGATGGTGGTCTTACCTCATTTCCTGTTTTGTAAAACATTCTTCCGGCAACTGCATGCTCTGGTACTTGACCTCGTGTGGGCTGGGAAGCAGCCCAGGATAGCTTGGGATATCCTGATCTGACCATATGAATCTGGAGGTCTTAATGCTCCGGACTTAGAGCTGTATTATCGCGCTGCGCAGGGGGCACATGTCCACGGCTGGATCCACGGCCCGGCTGACGCCCCACATATACAGATTGAGACGCTGGTGGCGTCCCCAGCTCCACTCCCGGCCCTGATGTCCAGACCAAGGGACCGCAACACGAGCTTCTTAGATTCTATGATTTCAGTAACACATGCATGGTATCACTTAATGGATGCCCAGGCTTGCTCTTTGCTATACGCCCCGGAGGCAAAATTGCAGTGGTGCTCATGGCTGGGTTCTTGCGGTGATAAGGGAGTGCTTTCTGCCCTTTCTGAACTGAATGTAACCACAATAGGGGACCTCTTTGTGAATGAAAAGGTGTGTACATGGGATGAACTGACTCCGGGAGAGGGAGCGGGGACTTCATTGCTTCCGCGCTTTCAGTTTCATAGAGTGAGAAGGGCTTTGAGGGATCTGCTTGGAAGCGACATGGCAGAGCCCCCAACTGTATTAACATATAAATATATAGTTACTGCCGAGTCTTCGTCCAAACTGATCACGAACCTATATCGGATCACTCTGACTGAACGTACGGCAGCCTACTCGAAACCACGGCTGGCGTGGCAGACGGACTTGGAGACCGAAATTCCGGAAGACATGTGGAAGTATTGTTGCACTAGTGTCCGTAGGGTGTCTCTTAACGGCCGACATCGTCTATAACATTTTAAGTATCTGAATAGGGTTTATCACACACCCGCACGCTTATTTCGATTTGGCTTGCGCGAGAGCCCTGGCTGTGAGAGGTGTGGTGAGCCAAATGCAGATTTTTTACATCTGGCATGGTTATGTCCGAGGGTGGCTGATTTCAGGCGCGCTGTCTATGCAGAGGTGAATAGAGTTGCAGGACTGGCGCTCCAACCGTCTCCTTCACTGGCTTTACTGAGATATTCTATGGCTATCCCACCTCTCAAGCGTAGACTAGTTGACATGGCCTTCATAGTAGCCAAGCGCTGGGTTGCACTCACATGGATGCGAGGCCCCACACCCACGTTAGCCCGTTGGTCCCACGACATGCTGTACTGTTGCACTCAGACCGAACACTATAGCGAATTGCTCCCACCACGTAACCGCCCCAAGAACTACTGGGCACTGTATATGGAGAGGAGATGCAGGAAGGGTCAATCTAGGTCAGATGAAGAGGACACAGGGGAGGGCGTGTCGACCCACACAGACATAACCTCTGACTGAATCGCTCTGCACTAGTACAACGGTGTGCTGATTGGGACTACAGCTTGTAGTTGCTGAAGAGGTGTATGGAGGTGGAGTATGCTGTGTAAGTTTATATTGTCATGTGTTAACTAGGGAAATATGGAGTTGATTTACGATTCGTTAGCCCATGTTCAGAACTGATGCTGTGCCAATGACCTGAAACTGCTTGGAATGTACTATGTGGTTTTTTTTTTCTGTTGAAGAAATGCCAATAAACAAATTAATTAAAAAAAAGGGTCTCAGGGAGCATCTCGTGTCCCGGTTGATTTGGTTGCTCCCTCTTTGTCCTTAGGGCTCTGGGCACTTTCCCACTGTAAAAGCTGTGTGAAAGTGTGTGTGCCCCTCCTACTCATGTTAGGAAGTGGTGCTTACCTGTTGTTTTTAAACATGTCTCCAGCCTGCCATTGCAGGCCTTTGTGTGCTCACTTGCACCTACGATGTATTTTAAACATGTGTCACATTGCAGGTCTGTGAGTGCGCAAATGCACTTATGCTCAGATTGGCCTTTTCAAACTACTGTCCAATACTGAGGGGACCTTTCACTACCACTAGGGCACCCCTGGGGTACATATTGAGGGGTGAAGCAAGTGGTAGGTGAAAGGCAGGGAGGTTCACATGTGTGTTCCCTGCACAGGTAGTGAATAATACCCATATGTGTTTTCACTACCTATGAGATTTACTCTTCCCATAGGTTAACATGGGGAATATTTGAAATTACTTCAAGCTGCAATAATGCCTTACAATGGATCAATCTCATAATGTTTCCTATTATTGAATTCACAAAGACAAACCCTCTCCTGTGGTAAAGAGGAATTTGTCATTAAAAAATTAGGAATGCCACTTCTAGAAAGTTTTGAAGAGTGGTAGTGTGCACTCCGTGTTTTCCAAACATACATATAGTTCAAGATTACCATTGTTACGGCGTGCAACTCTGTATAATGTGCATTACATCCATTCGCACAAATTCTATAGACGAAATAATAATGGAGCCTCATCAGGTTCCGACACAGATTGCACTGCCAAAAGAGAATTGCTCAAACAAATCAATTCTGAACGTTTTTCTTCATTTTAATCCGTTTTATTGTTACCAAGTTTTTCAAATTTATATATATAATCACTTAATGCTCATGCATAATATAGATATCTTGCTCCATATTCAACAAATGCCTATCCAGGTCTTACAGATCCCCGGGTGTTGTTCGAAAGGCCAGGACAGGCATTCGTTGAATATGGAGCAAGATATCTATATTATGCATGAGCATTAAGTGATTATATATAAAAATTGGAAAAATTTGGAAACAATAAAATGGATTAAAATGAAGAACAACGTTCAGAATCAATTTGTTGGAGCAATCCTCTTTTGGCAGTGCAATCTGTGTCAGAACCTGATAGAGGTTCTATTATTATTACTTATAGAAAGTGGGCATTTCTCTGCTTTAAAACTCTTTGTGTGCCTTTTAGTTTGACTTCAGTCCACACTGAAATGAAATGAAATATATATTTGTAGAGCGCGATTGCTGCCCTGAGGCGTCCAAGCGCTAGAAGGCTGGGGGAGCACATATGTGCATTTCCCAGAGACAGCTATAAACATTGGGCATACAACTGGAATGACAGACCTCTGCCATTTGATGGTCTAACTGAAAAGACTTGAGGAAGAGTTTTTGACACTTGGCCTCTGGGAAGGTAGATCATGGCCCCACTAAAGATTAAGATCTGCATTTCACGACCCAATATCAGACAGAAATTAAATATAGGGGAGGCATCTGTGGTTCAAAGGGAAACCCTATGAACCACCCCCAACTTCAAAGGCACACTACAGTATAAATACTGGTGCCATACCTCAGCAGGGCAGAGATACCCTTGTGGGGACGTGAGACCGGAGATCCAGGAACTGCGTGGTGCACACTGCCAGAGGAATCTCTTGTGCACAAGGAGGATTACTGCCATAGGAAGGGACTGTGCATCCTTCCTGACTAGTGGCTGGCCTGGGCTAACCACCTGCTGCTGAGGGCACCTCAGGGGCTAGTTGGTTTGCCACCTGCTCTCTTGTGGAGGACCCAGGGACATCAAGGATCACCCACGAGGGACGCACACCATCTACTTGTTTCACCTGGAGAGCGGTGCCCTCTTAAGTGCCCACATCATCTACTGGATCCCAGCTGGTAGCACGATGTGAGCTTGGAACTAAGTATTGTGTCTGGAGACCGGATTATCTGGTGCAGAGCTCCATAAGTACTGCCCGCATCAAACAAGTAAGGCCCCTCCATTGTGGGGCCTCGACATGCATAAGCGTCTTGTAGGTAATGAACAGATTCACCTGTTGGCCTGCTTTGTCGATGGTGCGCCATCTTTCTCACGCGATAATCCGACTGCATGCTTATTGCATGCGGTGTCCCATTCACAGGTTGTAACACTCGAAGGTGAGGGTATACCCGTAGTAGTGCCTCATTCTACCTATTGCGTTATTGCTGAACGTGTGTCTGGATTTGTGACCAGAATTGTCTGGTGCAACTCAGATCAACGTGCACCAAACATGTGCCTTATTTCCAGGGAGACATGGAATTGGCAAATCTTTGTTGTATGTGACCGGAATAGTGTGGTGCCACTCAGCTCAAGTGCACCAGATGTTGTGCCTCATTTCAAGGGAGGTACTGAGTCTGCGACTCCGCATTGAGTGTGACCAGAACAGTCTAGTGTGACCTGTACTAATGTTCACCAGATATTGTGCCTCATTTGCATGGAGGCGCTGAGGAGCAGATTCATGTTTAATGGTGCCCAGATTGCGTGCGCGCTACTTTGATTGAAATGTGTCTTACGAGGTGCCTCCTTCTTCCAAGATTATTAAGGCAACAGTGGTCCCTTACAAATAATAATGCTTAATCAATAAATATAGACAAAGTCGTTGCTATATTTGAAAGCGACATGCCCAGCCGGGCAGAGGTCTTGGTATTTACTTTTCACTCAATGTAAAACATGAATAACACACAATACACAAGACAGGGCACAAGCCTGTACCCAGTCAATCACACAAGAAATATCAGGACTGGGAACAATTAAAGGGAACAAACAAAAGGGCTTAGGCAAGAGCTTAACGTTCTGTAAACTTGTTAATCCCACAGTTTTGATTATAAAACAGAACAATATTGACACCTTCACACTTTTAAAGGGCAAATAAATCATTCCATGTGTGTAAGGTGCTCATAGTTGTCGACGGCGTTTCGATCCGTTTAACACATTCTACAGATCTCATCAGGACATTTAATGTATGCCTAATAGTAAAGCAGCCTCATTTGCCTAAAGGGAGGAAGGGAAGGAAAATACCGAAAGACATCCGTAAGGACAATTCGGAAAGGACGCATGTATACATAGCGTGAATTTTGTGGGCATGCACTCTGTGGGAGGAAGGTTCGAGTGCGACAGTCTGATATCAAGTACTGAACAAAGGATACCTAAACACATGCAAGAAAACGAAATTGAGGTCGGTGCATGTGCATGATGTAAAAATTACATTCGGCGCAAGGTGTGAAATAATTACATTCGGCGCAAGTGCTGAGGCTGGTTAAAAAGGTTAAAAAAGGGGGGGGGGAAAGGGGTGACGACGCGTTCATCCAGGCTAGTGAAGATGACATTGGAAAGAGTCAATATCTACAGGAGAAGGCTAAAGCTCACCAAGAGGGAAGCCAAGGGGTTCAAGGCTTATTGTGTACCCGATCACAGGAATATCCTGCAAAAAACGGCGAGTAGGTTACAGTACGGGTTGCGGGTGAGGTGTCAGATAAGGTGGTGGGTGGGATGGGTAAAGGGAGGCTTACCGGGCGGGCTGTTGCTGTGACCTGTTGGGGTCAGCTTGGATTCGATTCCGGTTAGCAATGTGCTTGTGTAAGACTGAGGAAGGGCCTGAAATAACTAATAGGAGTGTCAAAGTGAAACCAACAGTGAACTAGGATCAGGGGCGACACAGGAGAATTGTCGCAATGGTGCTTACCAAGGTTTGGTCAGTTAAAGAACGTCAGGCGGATCACAATCAGGAATATAGGGACGTTTAAGATAGTCCGGTACGATAACCTGGGTGGGGAAGCAAAAGGTTGGCGGGAATTAGATGGCAGACCCGGCAGCCCTAGGGGGAACCAGCATAGAGCGTGGTGGTCGGGCAAAACTTCTAGGTAAGGACTTACCAATAGTAAGGATGCAGTACTGCTCAGTCGCGGGTGCCGGTAGGAGTGGCGAGTCATGCATGGAGTTTATATGTGGGAGGAGAAGGCATTTGATTGGGCAGACGCTCCAAGTGATTATTAGACATGGAAGAGGTGACAAGAGGTAGTGTCGACTGTGTCGGCCCTTTTGAAGGGGTGAATATAGATAGGAGAGAAGGAGGGCTATATTTTTAGAACAATTTAAAATTTAGCAGATAAGGTAATTAGAACAAAACATTTGTAGAAGGCAAACTATCCTACTGCGTAAAATAGACAGCCATTTGTAAACAGAGAAAGGACATGGAGGAATGCATGGAACTCGGGCTAAAATGTTCATCTCAAGGTGTTCCAGTCCTCTTGTAGGTTTAATCCTGTGTTGAGACTATCAGTCTTTAAAATCCATTTCAACTACTCCTTATTGAGGATGCGTTTGAGATCCCCTCCTCTCGGGGGAAGTTTCACAGTGGTGATAACTGTCCACCGAATGTCATTTTCTGTGTGTCCCTTCTCAAGAAAGTGATCCATGAGCGGCGCATTCGCTGTCTTGCATCGAATTCTGCTGCGATGTTGCGAGATGCGTAGCCGGATCTTTTGCTTTGTTTGGCCCACATAAATCATTTCACAAGGACAAAAAATGGCATATATCACGTTGCAAGTATTACAATTACTCAGGGATTTTAAGACATTTTTCACATCCTTAAAAACAAACTCCTTTGTCTCTATGGTAAACTCGCACACTATACAATTACCACATATAATATGTCCTTTCAGGGGGGCTAAGGACCAAAGGTCATTCAGTGTGGGGTTGGAGTTCCGGATGGAGGGCAATGCAGCTCGAACCAGGTGGTCTTTCACATTCTTACTTCTTTTAAATGCGAACATAGGTGGGTCTATGTTGAGTGAGCCCGCATTGAGAATTGGCCAATTCTTCCTGATGGTTTTGCGAACTATGCTAGAAACTGCGGAGAATGTTGTGACTCAGACAAGGCGTTCTGCCACTGGTTTGGGTTCGAGTAGTTTGTCTCGGGGGCAGTACCACACTCTCTTTGATGCGTTACACACTAGGCGGCGGGGATAGCCTCGGGAAATGAGTTTGGTGGAAAGTGTTTGTGCTTCAGAAAAATAGTCAGTTTTGTGTGAGCAGTTTCTACTTATTCTGAGGAACTGCGAATAAGGTAGACTGTCCCTCAGGGCCCTGGGGTGACAGCTTTTATAGCTGAGCAGAGTGTTGCGCTCTGTTGGTTTGCGAAAAAGCGATGTGAAGAGAGTACCGTCTTGATGCTGGATAGTGAGATCGAGGAACGGAATACTGTCTTTGTTGTGTGTCAAGGTGAATGTGAGACCATTGCAGTTTTCATTAAGCCAGTGAAGGAAGGCATTAAGAATTTCTAGGTTTCCTGACCAGATAAGGAAGACATCGTCTATATATCGTTTCCATTTTATAATGCATGTGTGGAACGGGTTGCTAGAGGGAAGAATAGTATTACATTCAAGCCAGTCCATATCGAGAATGGTTAGCGTAGGGGCAAAAATAGCCCCCACTGATGTCCCCCGGACCTGCTGGTAAAACTGGGCATTGAATGTGAAAAAATTCCTTGTTAGGCATATCTCAAGTAATTGTAAGATAAAGAGTGTGGGGACTGTATGGGGACGTGGTCTTTTGTTGAGTATGGATTCCATGACAACGAGTGAGTCTCTCTGTGGGATATTAGTGTAGAGAGATTCTACGTCCAATGTGCATAAAGTCTCGGTGGTGGGATCAAATGGGTGGTTTTCAATTAAATTAATCATGGCCATGCTGTCTTTGATGTAACACTCAGTGATGGGTACAAAGTTCTTCAAAAAGAAATTTACATAGTGGGCTAATGGCTCGAGAATCGAGTCACAGCCTGACACAATCGGGCCACAGCCTGATACAATCTTCTTCCAAGAGGCTTCCCTGTTCATCCTCCACTCATCAATTGCTCCTTTTTGTCCCCTCAGTGCAAAGTACCAAATGCCTTCTCCTCATCCGGCGCGACAACTTCATGTTGCCAGGTAGTATTGCCCAGATTGGGCCTGGGTGGTGAGAAAGAATGCTTCTGAGAGCGACTGGAAGTTGGTCAAGAGACTGTGTGACCCCTCTGTGCTTCGCATAACTTGGCTGGTTCCAGAAGGCACATTGTGGAATCCTTTGATTGAACGACTATTGCCCACAGCCTGCTTCTGGTTCGCATACCATGGGTGAACTTCCCGAGTAGTGGCCAAACCCCCAATTTTTTGACTGCCGCTATATTAGTCCTGCTGCCTATCCCACCTTCTTCCTCGGGACCCTGACTAAGTGTGACTCTGGCTGCAGTCGGCTTTGTATCAGGGGGAAGGATTTCTTTATATCCAGCCCGTGGGAGTAGGGTACTCGGGTTTAGCTGGAGGGTGGAGGAAGGTTTGGGGCCACGGGGTATGCATGTGCATTATCAATGACCTGCCGGATATCAGTTGCAACGCATTATGGTGCTGTGTGTGTGCGAGTGCGGACCATACTGACTTGCCTGATATCCGTGGTACCATGTATTGGTGCTGAGTTAGTGTATGGGAGTGACTGCCTGTGATTAAATTACACCACACTGCAGTATTGCTGTACACGTGGATTTCTTCGCAAAAGCGTACTTCATTTGCCATTGGTTTTAACCTGTGCAGCCTTGGCCACTGTGCTGCTTAAAAGTATTGCAATTATCTGTGTGTACACATTTCTGACATCTTTGTGATCTGTGGTGCACCCTATAACTGTGTGGTATTGAATAATATTATTTCCCAGAGTGGGCCTCGATCTGACAATGTTTCGCACCACATAAGAGTGCTGGGGGACGGGAGGGTTGGGATGAAATAGGATCTCTCATAAGTGTGCATATTACTAATGTCATTTTAACACGGTTGGGCTTAGTCCTGCTAGTGATATTTACAAATGTGATTTATGCCCAGAAATACATGATATTCAAGTTGTGTTAGTTAATGTGTGTGCTGAATACAAACTTTATTTACAAACACCATGTGTGAAGTCTCTTTTGTGATGCTCATTATATTTGTTGTGTGAGATTACTGTGCCAATGCTTTACACGTTGCCTCTGTGATAAGCCTGACTGCTCAGTGCTAAACTACCCAAGGGTAGGTGCAGATTACAAAGTGAGTGTAATCACCCACCCCTGATGAGACTTATAAATTCTGCCTGGCTAGGGCCTCCCCTCAGATAAACAGAGCGTGCCAGTTCCAACAATTAACCATTAAACTTGCAATATACCTCTGGAAATCCAAGAATTCATTTAGAGTGGCGGCAGCTCAATTGTGGAATTCTCTCCCACTCACTCTCAGGAGCTGTAAGGACTATCTTCCATTCAGGAAGGCCTTAAAGACTTATCTTTTTCCCAAGTAATGGCTGCGCGTTTGCTCTGGTCTTGTGTGGGGGTTCTCTGATCAAAGCGCCAGGATGCCCTCTGGGTGACAGGTCTGCGCTCTAAAAGTATGCGAAATAAATAAATAAATAAATAATAAATAAAGAATCATTAGATGTATTTTACCAAGTTAACAAGGGTCAGTCCACTTTTGAAGATAACATTTAAGAAAGCCCCAGTATTTTTTTAAATCGTTTATAGTGAATTTGAAAAACAATAATGTGCACCTAGGATTGGTTTCATGAGAAAAATACAAACGCATTTCTTCTTCCGTAACTTTCAGGTAGCCATCATATCATTTATTGGGGCTTTAGCTGGATTTTGAGAGCTGTACTCTTTACTCATTTAACATTTGCGTGGCGTATTTCCCTTCATATGTGTAATAAATCGTGGTGTGTAGTTGGTAGTAAGCATCTAAATGTTCAAATATTGCGGGACTTTCCCTGGAAAGATAACTATTCAGACTGGCATTGAACAAGGTAAGATTGTATTTTCGATACAAAAGTAAGTACAAGTTTAAACTTCAAGAACATAATTCTACAAAAATACAAAAACAAATCAACAATCCCACAATCTTTGTCTTTTGGGCAGGATGTTCAATTCATGCCTTATCGTATTTGCCTATTAATATTTTCTAGAACTTTAGATAATACCGTGGTTTGTTATATGCCCTTGTAAAGCTTCTTGCGAGTAGAACCACTTATTTCTCACACATCTTTACAACATCTGTGATGCTATCTTTAGGACCTCTGCCGTTCTATCTTTACTAGTTTTGTCAAGCCATCTTCACAATCTCCCTGTGGCTAGTTGCCCGCACTAATCTCCCGAATCCTCAAGCAAAATTCCCTTTTTCATTCCTCTGCTTGACATTTGGCTAATTCAATATTCAATTCTGTAGAACATGTCTATGTGCCCACAATTTGTTACATATGTAATAAGTTAAGGGCACAGTGTTACACGGTAGTTTCATTTTAATATATATTTTGAGAAAACACCCAAATCAACATTGATTACAATGGTTGTTTGCGAAAATATTGACAAAAAAGTGCCCTAGATCTCATTTACAAACATTGGGCATATATTTTATATTATTAACACCAATTAGGTAATATTTTTGTCAGATGACATTCAGGCCTCTATATTCTGGTACCATACCATCACAATAATGTTCGCCTCCGGGCTTTAAGTGGGATGAAAAAACTGAGGGGTCTCTGAAAGGGGTGTGGTCGATGTAATTAAGGGCGTGGCTTAAAACACCTAAACTAGATATCTATGCTTAGCATAGTGTTCCGCCTGTCTGGTATTTTGCTGCTTTCATGACTGCATCCAGATATATAATACCACAAGTAACATTACACATACAACAAGCCAGGACTATTGGCTTTGCCAATGGTTGTTAGTTGTATAAGATAAATAGGCAACAACTATGTCTTCATTTATATAATACTAGCTTACCCGTCGCGCGTTGCTGCGATCTCCGAAGAAAGGAAATTCAAGGAAACTCGTTATGATAACATTCAATTTACATTGTGTAATTTTTATTGAAACTTATTCATTTTAATATGGAAAACATTTCAAAGTGTTGTTTTAATTCTATTTATTTATTCGAGTGCTTGTGGATACACGATTTTTTAGTTTTTCCGTCTGGTGCGTACATTAGTATTCGAAAGATTCTGAGGGCCCAGGGGGGACGATATTTAAAATAAATGTATGCCAGAAACCTTTGCGGGAGGTTACTCAACAACTTCCCAAAGTTTCCTGGCGATCGGATGAATGCTGTTTTAATTCTATTTATTTATTCAAGTGCTTGTGGATACACGATGTTTTGTTTTTCCGTCTTGTGCGTACATCAGTATTCGAAAGATTATGAGTGCCCTGGGGGGCCTTTATTATAAAAACGTTTATGCCAGAAACCTTCGCGGGAGTGTACTCAACAACTTCCCAAAGTTTCCTGGCGATCGTATGAATGCTGTTTTAATTCTATTTATTTATTCGAGTGCTTGTGGATACACGATTTTTTGTTATTCTGTCTTGTGCGTACATCAGTATTCAAAAGATTATGAGGGCCCTGGGGGGCCGATATTTAAAAAATGTTTATGACAGAATCCTTCGCGGGAGTGTACTCAACAACTTCCCAAAGTTTCATGGCGATCGGATGAATGGTGTTTTAATTCTATTTATTTATTCGAGTACTTGTGGATACACTATTTGTTGTTTTTCCATCTGGTGCGTACATCAGTATTCGAAAGATTATGAGGGCCCTGGGGAGCCGATATTTAAATCAAATTTATGCCAGAAACCTTCGCGGGAGTGTACTCAACAACTTCCCAAAGTTTCATGGCGATCGGATGAATGGTGTAGTAATGCATAAAGGACAAACAGTCAGACAGACAGACATACATTCGTTTTTAATTATATAGATTGAAAATGCTTCTATTTTGAAATGATGAGACTGAAAGATCTATAACCAGTCTCTTTGAAGCTACATCAAAGGCAGTAAAGGATGGTAAGGCTGCAGAGGTCAGATTTTTTTTCCACCCTGAAGTTGAGGGCAAAAATGGAGAGCCTGATAGGGACCCATCTCAGTATCTGCTTTTTAGAACTGCCAGTGCTGAGCACCGGCAGGACCCAGCCTACTTAAAACCCTGGTTCAACCTATCAATTAATATAGACTCATAGCCTGTCGTAGTGGGCTATACCGGCTATTAAAGGCCCACTCCCGCATTAAAGGCCCAAGCCGAAGGAAAGCTCTTTAACTAGGAAGCAGGACTTAAATAGCCGGTATAGCCCTGCTATGAAGGGCTATAAAGCTATTGGAACATTCTGCCACTAGAAGGCAGAATGTTCTAACAAATAAAAAAAAGGCTTCCTCAAGCTCGAGGGGATTTAAATCCCCTCGAGCTCCGAGAGGCCTTTGTAAAACATTGGAATGTTGATCTGCGGGCCTTTACCGGCCCATAGAAGCAGGGAGCACTTCATTGTCTTCAACGGAGCTCCCAACATTCCAATGTTCTAATACACAATGAAACAGATTCATCACATACATACCAACCACCCACCTGTCGAGTTGCTACTGAGCATTTGCTTGTCCTACACTAAATTGCAAAACTGCTTGATCATACCTTTGTAGTGGAGACAGATAGGGGGAAGCTGCATAGCAACAAAGCAATACAACATAGCACCGCTGGAGAGCAAAAATCAATCGGACCAGAATGCATTTCCACACGATGATTGAAGAGCAGGTACACCTGAAAATGACCAACGTAAATGCCATCATGAGTAAAACGTGGGATGACCTAGAGCGCAACAAACAAATTTAGAGTGTCATCAACTCATTGTTTAAACTGCGGACAGGAATACATATCTCTGCTTATGGATTATTTGTATACACTTTTTCTGTCTGTAGCCAAAAGATTGGTACATCTGATCTTTTTACAAATCATTACAGGGGTCAAGGATGCACGGCTGAAGCATGATAGCTGGTATATTATATTTGGCAGTGATGGATAAAAACTACTCAACTGATGGTTCTCATCCCCTTTGCCCCAGACAACACCTTTCCCTCTCCTCGCCCAAGTGTTACCAAAAAAGTGTAATCCTGCCAACCTCCCACACCACCTTCAACAACACTATCTGACACAGTAATCCGGTGACCATTCACAACCACCTTAGCAGCATCCTTAACTCTTGGAAATAGTTAAAATAAGAACTTGGCTTTCTCTCACATATTCCCGCCTCCCTCTGAGTTTTTCTTACACCCCCAAGCTGAGAGCTGACCCCTTCCTCTCAATGTGAGATGAGAACGGTAGCACTATGGTTATAATGGATTGGCGAGAAATGAGGTGTCAGTCACAGGTTTGCACAGGCCTGAAGGTATAGTGGATAACAAAGTTAGATTATCTCTGCTTTCCCTCATCTGGATCAGGTCTGCAGCGATCCAAGAGAACCAGTGATGTCACAGGAGATGGCAAACCCAAACCACCACGTGCCATTCCACTTTCTCGTTTGGGTCTCCAGAAACTCAATTAAAACAGCAGAATAGCTTCCAGCCAATCACAAGGCCTGGTGTCTGAGAACTTTTATCTCAGAGCAGAGAATAACTAGGTTTTGAAATCAAGGTTTAAGACAATGGCTTCCAACACATTATAGGTATTGGTAATAAACTGTGGATTTGTCTAGCATTAAACACTGCTCTTTTAAGAGGTTTTAAGACTAATGAGAACAGTTGCTCCTAACAGTGCTTTCTTTCCAGATACATGCTACAACAGGCCAGTTTCATAATATGACACTGTGCCCAAAGATGTGGATCTTGGACAGCTTATAAATGCTATCATCCAAATAAGTTGCATGCTTGTAAGGAACTCTTGCACTAGTAAGGTATTATGAACTGTTGCAACCTATAATGGTCATGTGCACCACAAAGTCATTGGTGAATGCATTGTTTATGGGGGTGAGGAAAGCACAGCTTAATAAACTGCATACTTTCCCTTCCTGTTTGTGTGATTTTCAATTGTATTTTTCCTTCCCTCTGTATTTTTGCTGTATTTCGGTTCAGGACAGATGTTGGGTGTGATACTGTCATCTGTGGATACTCACTAACTCCGTTCTGATATATCTCCTACCAAACTAGGAATGGAGATGTGCTTAAACAAACATCAGGGTCTCAATCCAAGCATTTTATTCTATGAGGTTTAAAGAATGTGCCCAGAAATATGTTGTCCATGGACAAGGTGTTTACTAGTTCTTGGATTTTTTAAACGTGTCAGACCCACCAAAATGTAAATGTGGAACTAGTCTTGAATCAGTTATAGCACAGGAAGTTAACATCTGGCAGAAAAGAGTCCTCCAATTGAAACGTTATATTCGAGAGTGGTATGGATGCGCATTCTACAATGGTGGTAATCGCATGACTATTGAAGTCATTTTTCCCCCAACAGATGCAGAAATTTACAAGAATCCAACAACTAAGAATTATGTTCGTCCTTGAGAGGGTGGCTAGGTTTCAGTTTTACCCACTAAGCTTGGGAGTGAAGCTAGCTAACTTCCCTGTAAACATGGATTATCTGAAAACGTAATCAAAGGACACTCAGAAGGTTCAGCGAAAAAATAAATGAAGGGTATTCGACTGATGACCTCAGTGTCACTGGCTGATCCCATCTATGAAAAGGGGCATGGATATCAGAAGTTTGAGATCGTTTTCATTTTAAAGAACCATTGATACAGGGTAGGTTCAGGGGGGCGGTCCTCAGAATCATTCGGTCAGGAGAGCTTTATTGAGCCAGTGATGAAGCAGGAGGAGGAATTTGAGAAGAAGTATGATGGCCAACATTGATATACTCACATTGAATGTGAATAGTCTTAAGTAAAAACCCAGACAGATGGTAGTGCTGAGGTATCTGGAAGAAAGTCAGGTACAAATCATGGTTTTACAGGAGACACATTTGCTAGCAAGTGAGAATAAGGATCTGTTTGGTAGGTGTGGTTGGGTTCAGAATTTTTCAGTCTCTGATCAAGCACAATGCTGCAAGGATGTCGCAATGTTAATTAGAAGAGGCAGTGGGTTTGAGCTTAAGTTCTCAAGTAGGGATAGCTCCGGCAGATGGGTCTTAGCGGGTATGAAATTGGCAGATAGTGAATTTATATGTGGCGGTTTCCATGGACCTAATGAGGATGAACCACAGTACATTAAAGCATTGGAACTGAGATTAGTTGATATATCTGAGAGGAAAGGAGAGGAGTTATACCTACCACAGTAAAAAATGTTGCCACTTTTCTAGAATGGACTATTTTCTGGTTGAAAGATGTTTAACGTCCAATATTAAAAAAGATTATACACCATCCAGCCCACATTTCGGATCATTCAGCAGTTATTAAGACATTATAGACCCCTGGACTGCAGCCCAGTAGGAGGTGGACAATAAAACGTGCCTTTCTCCTAGATGAGGAGGTGGTGCTTGCCTTGACAAAGGCTGCATCAGATTATTTCACGATCAATAAAGACAGTGCCTCCCCCGGAATAGTGTGGGATGCTATTAAACCATGTATACGGGGGTTTAAAAAGTCTCTGGTGTGCTAAATGTAGAGAAGATATGGCTGAATTAGTAAGTATGGAAATAGAAGTGGGTATGGTAAAAAGATTAGAAGAGGCCCAATTGAATTATAAGATCAGGCTGGAGTCAAAGTGTAAGGCAAGGTGGCAGGCAGCAAACATGAGGGAATTTGAATATGGAGAGAAAGCAGGGGCGCTATTGGCCTGGAGGCCAGGGTCGAAAGAACCAGAAATTAGGTAAATGAGCTGAGGGGGCCCTCAGGGGAGGTTTTCAACAATTGGGAAGGAATGCAGAATCACGTAGTCGCACTCTTCTCACAGCTTTATAGGGAAGACACTATTCCGGAATCCCTACTGCTTAAAGATGGGCTGAGGGCAATTGGTCTCCCTGTATTGACTTGCGAAGGGGAGAAGACGATGGAAGCGTCACTGGCTTGGATACCATCCCCACAGAAGTTTAGAAATTATTAATAGAAGAAGTCCTCCCAGTTTGGGAGAACCTGTTTAACATGGTCTATATGGGGGAGACGCAGGTTCCAGAATCATGGAAAAAAGAATCCATAGTCTTGCTCTTAAAACCACCCAAAGACGTCGGGAAAGCAGAGTCATACCGACCGATCTCCCTGCTGAATTCGGAATATAAGATCTTTGTCGGCATTCTAGTGGGGTGGATGGCTAAACTGGCTCCCCAACATATCCATGATGATCAAAAAGGATTTATTCCTGGGAGGCAGATCCACAAATTGAAACACACACAAGATGATGGACGGAATGTTGCACAATGGCAAAACATTCACCCCCAGTCACAGATCTGGGTTTAATCCATCGTTATTTTGCTCACCAAGCCACCCCAGTTCAGACATGGCCATATGCAAATCAGTCTTGACCCTGTGCCTCATGGGAACAGTCCAGCCCAAACTGGCAGATCCACAAATTGACCCAGCAATTAATTGGTCGCATAGACCTGGCCACATCAAGGTTGGTTCCCTTGGCAGTAGTTACATTGGATGCCGCCAAGGCTTTCGACCGTGTTTGTTGGGACTATTTATGGGAAGTATTGGAGGTTATGGGGTATGGGCCACGCTTTATAACAACACTAAAAGCTTTATATGATCGTACAACAGCTAGGATTTTTCTCAATGGTTCTCTCACTAAGAGTTTCCCGATTTTTAGGGGTACACGGCAGGGGTGCCCCATATTGCCATTACTGTTCGATATTTATATAGAACCATTCGCCCAGAGACTGCGTCGGGATGATCCAATAATTGCATTCAGTGCAGGTGCATTTAAAAAGAAAATTGTGTTATATGCGGATGATCTTTTAATCTTCAAGGCAGATCCGATTTTAACAATTCCCAGGGTGGAAGGTTTAGCAAAAAAGTTTGGGGCACTATGCAGTTATTTGGTCAACAACGCAAAAAAAAGGATACTGTGTTGGAATGTTCCAGATTGGAAGGGAGATGTTCAGAGAGAGATTAGATATCTAGGAATCAACATCATTAATTCATTAGAGGGAATTCCTCAGTTCAATTTGGAGAGGATAGCGAAATAAATTGACAAATCACTTGCCAGGTGGAAGAATTTCCCCTTGTCATTGTATGGCAGAGTACATTTGTTAGACCTGGCATCATTGGCGTGAGTCTCCCTTCCATTTTGACAGATTGCCTCCTTTGTTTTGATATGTTTTTGCTGGCTTTATGCTTTGGGCACTGTGCCACTGCTTATCAGTGCCACAGTGCAAGTGCTCCCTATGTTAAATGGATGTATTGATTAGTTATCCCATGATTGGGTTATTTGATTTATCTGTCAGCCCCTAGTAAAGTGCACTATGTGTGCCCAGGACTTGTAAATCAAATGCTGCTGGTGGGCTTATAGCACTCGTTGTGCCACCCACAGAAACAGCTTGTAAAGTGTGTCTCAGGCCTGCCATTGTAAGGCCTGTGTGCAGTCAAGCACTGCCATGTCGACTTGGCCAAGTGCACCCACTTGCCAGTCCCTAAACCTTCCCTTTGCTTCATTTTAGACACCCCTATGGTAGGCCCAAAGGCAGGGTGCATTGTAAGTATAAGATAGGACATGCTCTGATGTGTGTAGCATGTCCTAATAGTGAATTACAGCCATTTTCGTTTTTCACTATTGCAGGCTACCTGTTCTCTATAGGTCAGAATAGGCAGTTAGATTATTAGATTCTTATAATCCTAACTGACTCAGGGAACATGGTAGAAATTCGAATTTAGTATGCCTGAACTCAGAATAATAAAATACATCTTTTAGTAAAGTTGGTTTTAATATTCTGTGTTTAAAAATACCACTTTTAGAAAGTAGGCATTTTCTTGCCTAACTGTCCAGGCCTGCCTCTACTAGGTTGTGTATTCCTTGTCTGGGTTTGTGAGTGATAGGGCTGGGGAATTCCAGGAGACAGACTGGGGCAGCCCGGTGGTGAATAGAGAGATCTGCATCTAGATGGGAGGGAGGAGTTGCACCTGGGACCTGAATTGGCGCTGGGCCTTCCCTCTACAATGCTGGCTCCACCTCCTGTGGCTTGTCTGATGTCTCTGCCCTGCACTGTGAAAAGTGAGAAGGAATCATGTCAACAGAGTGCTCCAGAGCTGTATCTTCCCTCCCCTGTGCTGGCTCCACCTCCTGTGGGGAGGCTGATGTCTCTGCACTGCACAGTGAAAGGAAGAAGAGATTCATGTAAACAAAGTGCTCGGGAACTGGTTTGGACTAGGCAGAGGCCTCTCTGCCTTCAGAGAACAAACATTTTGGGGTATAAATATTGGGACCCTGATCCCAAGAAATTAGATCACTTCTGGACAAGAAACCTTTCTGCCAAGGAGAAGAACCAAGAAAGCTGCAGGAGTTGTACTGCCCCTCTGCCAGTGTGCTGTTTGCTGGGTTGGCCTGCAGTGGTTGCTTCATTGCCAAGGGAAAGGAGAAGGAACTTTGTAAGGACTTTCATCTACAGAATATTCTCCAAGGGCTTGAACTGTGCTTGCCTCCTGCTGAAGTCTCAGGGACAAAAGACTTCACCTCCAGCTCCCCACTGAATGTCCTTGCTGGGAATTCTAACTCCAGACACTTGTGTGCCGCAGGGAGCTGGAAGCACAACACATCGAGAAGAAGCGTGTTGCCGCCACAGCTGAAATCGTCGCATCGCCGGAGAAGCGAGCCTTCGCCGCATCTCCCTGGAAGCCTGTGTTCATCGAAGCTGCCTGCTGTCGCATCACCGGAGAAGCGTGACGCCATCGTGAGAGTCGCCATCGCATCAGCGGAGAAGCATGTCGCAGGGCCTGTTGCGGCTCCAAAGGACAAGAGTCGTCGCAAGGCTGCTAGGGCATTACCGCATCGTCATCGAATCGCCGCATCAAGGGCGCCATCTTCTTGCATCGCAACCGGATCATCGCACCGCATCAAGGCGCCATCTTGCGCACCGCAACAGGCCCACAGGTCGAGAATCTACGCATCACCTCCGCACCGGTAAGGATAACGACTCATCCCCTACTCTGCGCAAGCATTGAGGCACGACACATCCTCTCCCCCGGATCACGGAACCTCCGCATCTCCCCTTTTGCGAGCCTTTTGTTTACTTTGCGTTACGCATCCAGGTACTTTGTTGAGAACTTTGTCGCATTGATTATCAACTTGAACTAAGTAACTTTGATCATCTTTAAAGCAATCTTAAGTGTAGTACTGTGGCTTTTTGTCGTTTGTGGTCTTGTGTTTAAGTCTATATAAAGAATACTTTTTTTTTTTAAACCTGTGTTGTGTCCATCTGTAGTGCTTTCACTGTATTACTGTGTATATTCACACATGCTTAGCACACTGCCTCTGAGATAAGCCTGTCTGCTCATGCCAAGCTACCAATTGGGTGAGCAGGGGTTATTAAGAAGTGTAATCCCCTTATCCTGACTTAGAAGTAAGGGTCCCTATTTGGATAAAGGTGAATACCATTGCCAACTAGAGACCCCCAGATCTAACAACATTTAATTAAAATAGTGTTATTACTGAAGCTGAGATATCTTTTTTATTGTATCCCTCTAACATTTACCAAAGGTATGATTGATACATTACAGGGGGAAATGGTTAGTTTTGTCTGAGCATCTAGGGGAGCTAGGCTCGCCTGGAAGAAATTGAGGCGTAAGTTGGAGAAAGGCGGGTTGGCTCATCCTGATTTAAGACTAAACTGCATGGCTTTCCAGTTAAAAAACAGCAGAATCCTCTTAGGCAAACCGAGGCCCTTGGTATGGGGTGGGCTGTTGGAGGAAATGGTAAAAGAGTGGGGCTCTAAAGGCCTTCTCTACAAGTTTGGGGCAAGGACATTTTTCAAAAAAGTTAGACTGAAGACGCTGAAGGCAGCACTTACTCTATGGTTAGGGGTAAGGAAGATACTTGGAATGGGCTATTTGTCAGACTTCTCACCAATCTAGGATTCACCAGGTACGCCAGAGTGCCTTCAAGATTGGTTAAGTATCCCATTAAGGAGGGCAGAAAGTGAAATGTGGGGGGATCTCCAGATGATGCAGGTAGTGGTGCCATGGGAAAGTTTATTGGCAAAAACGGGTGATTCCCTCTCAGGATTCAAATACCTGCAGTTGCTATCTTGGGTGGGTGCTAATAGAAGGGAGATTGGTAGAGTGTGGAAATTTGAAACAAAATTACAGAAAGAGGCCCCTAGAAGTAAGGAAGTCGCCGATTGGTATTGGACTCTGATGCTCTCTGAAGATAAAAAGCTAAAACCTCCATATGTGATCTGGGAAGGGGCAATTCAGTTGACGGAGCCGCAGAGAATTTGGCAACTTCCATTAAAACTACTTAATAAAGTGGTTAAACCAGCCAACCTGAAAATAAATCACTTCTTTACAGTTAACAGGCTTTAGCCCCCAGAAACGTGCAAAATTTATATCAGCTCCAACTCCAAGTGCCAACAATCTACACATGTTTTTTTAATGTCCCCAATTACAGGAGTATTGGCACATGGTTGAATAAAGTAATCAATGACATTTTGCAGGCCAATATAAAAATGCGCTGAACACTGATACTGATAGGGCTGGAAGACCAGCCTACTCCGTCCTTATCGGCAAACAGGCGGGATCTACTTTTCTATATGATCCTCCTTGCCAGAGGAGAGATCCGCAAGAGATGAACAGACCCCATTCCGACTCGTGGTCTTGATCGGCGGTTACAACTACCTGCAAAATGGATACAGGAATCGAGGGTGGTCCACGCAGTAAGATCTGAGACGATTATTTGAGCTGGAGTGGAATAGTAAGAACTTAACTTAGTCGTCCTATGATTACACGTGAGTGGAACCACTAACCAGGTAACTGGATGGACTGGATCGCAGGGCTAAATGTTTAATTGCAAATTGCTTGAGGTGGTACAGGTCGGGTATCAGGCTTGACTTTGCAAATACTGGTGATATGAGGACAAAACAAAACAAAGAACCATTGATACATGTCCAATGGATACTATTGGGTGCAAAAGTAGCACATAAGGGTTTATTGAAAGGATGTATCCACAGTGCCATTTCCCTCACCCTATTAGCAGCATCCATAAATAGAAGCCATACACAACAAATATTTCCACCTGTTTTAGGTCACATGGCAATGAAACCCATTTTAACATTATGACACATCAAAGCAGGAAGATTAAGGGCCAGATGTAGGTCGCTAAATACCGGTCGGTAACGGCCGAATTCGGCCGTTACCGACCGGTATCTGGCTTTTGAGATGTAGGTGGGTCTGAATTTACAGAATCGGTATATTTACCGATTCGATAAATTTACCACTTCGGTATTTTACCGAATCGGTAAATATACAGATTCTGTAAATCCATATGTAGGTGACACTCCTAAGAGTGCCACAGGCCCTTCAGATTCGGTATTTTACCACCCAATCCTATTGGGTGGTAAAATACCGAATACAGGTGTGCATGCACATCTGTGCATGCACACCTGTGCCATGTGACACACAGACATGCCCTTAGGGCCACATGGCACACATGCCTGTACTTGGGGTGCTAGAGGGTGTCAAAGTGACACCCCCTGCACCCTTGCAGGATTCGGTATTTACCGAATCTGTAAATACCGATTCGGTATTTCACATTGATTCCTATGGGCTTCAAGGCCCATAGGAATGAATGTGAAATACCGAATCGGTATTTACAGATTCGGTAAATACCGACTCTTACAGATTCGGTAATTTTTTACCTACATCTGCCTCCTTCCTATTTACCGACTCTTAAATACCGATTCGGTATGAGTCGGTATTTAAGAGTCGGTAAATAGGAATTACCTACATCTGGCCCTAAGTCTTGTGATAAACAAAGTACGCCTGTGGACTTTAACTATTTAATCAGTAGAACAAAACACAATTTCAGGGGGGTAACTGACTTCTTCACAAATTTTAGGGTGCCTGCGTGCTGGATAAAAAGCTAGAAAAGAATTAAAATATTTCAGTGATGGTAACTAATTTGAGGCGAGATCTGATTTCGAAATGCAAATTAGCTGAACGAAACTGAGCAAAATGTTTGCGAGCTATGAAGATGAGGATGAAAGAAATAATTTCAGTCCAAAAGGAATTAATTTTGAAGCATAAGGGGAGATTAAACAGTATTAAAGAGTTAAGGTATATATGTTCCAACAAAAACACAAATAATCCCTGATGAACAGACATTGTTAAAACGGGACCTTGTTTTGGTGTTTATTCTTTTTTTCTTAGTGAACTCTTCAACTTATTTTGTAAATCTTTATTACAATGTGCCTTTCATGAAGATGCACAATGAAAGCCTGTAGAAAGGTTCACAGGATTAGACTGGTACTCTATTATGAATAACGCAATAGGTAATTAATGAGAAAACTAGGTGATCCTGGACAATTATCTGTCAGGAAGTGCAAACGCCCGTTCCACATAATTTTGCAATAAGCTCCCGTACAATGCAAGAGAACACTACTTATAAATGCCCTATTTCTTAGAGACAGAAGCATTATTAATATTGTTTTTCGCAAACCCAGCCCTCTGCAAAGTACATGGCTTTTGCAAAGGGAAAACAACACATTTTAAAGTAGTAAAGGGCAACGAGGCAAAAGGCAATACGGCCAGAGAATGTATTTGGAAGAATATTGCCGGAGCATTACAAGTTGTCGGCAATTCCATCTTGCATCACATTTATGCCATAAACCACAAACAATATTACCTTAATAGTTGGCCCCAATGAAAAAACCTGGGTGCCACCACAAGCTGTGCACTTCTGTAGTGTACAGATGCATGAGCACAGAGTTGCATGCATTCTACACTCCATGTGGCCTTAAGTAGGGAATCACATTTCTATGGAAATGCCCTTTTGGCACAATCATCCACCCACCTCAGAACAAATGCATGTCTTATTTATTTGTTTCTCTTCTTTACAGTTTTATATAGCGCAAACCTGACCCAAGGGCATTAGAGCGCTTTAGATATTTTAGTCACAGGGTGATTAAGTGATTTGCCCAGAAACACAGGACGCTGGGCAAAGCTAGGATTTGAACGTGACTGCCGCACAATTTCAGAGTCAACAGCTGTAGCCACAAGGCTATATATCTTCCCATACGTCACAAAGATCATGGGGATATGCACAAATTTGACTGAGGGTAAGTGATAGTTCATCGGCCATATTGTGTATGGTTATAGCTTTTGGGGGTCTTCACATCATTCCCAGATCCCCAGTTATTTGACCTTGTAACATCACTTGTTTGGTATGAAAATAAAGCCTTATGAGCAAGACATGTGGGTCCCTAACTTGTTCAGTTCAAACATATGATTGTTTAGACCTTAGTCTGTTAAACAAGAATTCTTAAAACATGATAAAATGCAATACAGAAATACTCAATCTAAAACACGATATAAATACATTTAAAACTAAATTAATCCAACATTCACTAAAATCATCCTTAACAATGGAGCAAACGAGTACTTTTTCAATTTAACTGCAAAAATGTATCAACAGATAATAAAAATCAGCCCATGGCACACACCACAACAAAAAACTAATTTCAACCAATAATTTAATTGCTTGCCCCCATTTCTTGATGTAATATTTTATAAAAATAGGTGTTAAAAAGGACTTCTGGTGTGCCAAAAACCACAAGCAATCCACTAAGGTGTGGATTAAATCTCCCTTCGTACTAAGGCCACACATACAAGTTCTTCCTTCATTTAGCAGAGTACTGCCTCTTTCAGATATTAGAACATGATTTAACCCGCATCTAATCCTTAGGAGGCTCCTACGCATCTTGCTGTTGGGGAGTCTCTCTAGATAAGGAAAGGTCTCACATTCCGACCACAAACTTCTCAAGTGGGAGACTGATTGTTTCTTCCCCACATATAAAAGGTCCTCCTTCCTGGAAATCAGCTTTGCTATTCTTTTCAACTCCTCCTTACTCACGCCTATTGCATTAGTACCATCTGCTTATTCTATTTGTAGTTCCCTACAACAGGTATCAATCCACCCTCTAACTCCAAGGCGCCCAATTTAGCTCGCTTTGCAATATCTCCCTGTTAGATTTGGGGGTCTCTAGTTGGCACAGGTAGGTACTTGTGACAAATAGGGACCCTCAAATAACAAAACTAGGAGAACACTGGTCAACAAAATGGCGAGACTGTTAAGCTAGAAAAACCCAATGGACTCAGTTCCACTATACTGAGACACGTCCCATCAGCCCACCTCACTGGCGGAGCATCGTCATTTGGGACTAAGAAATACAGATACAGTGAAGTGCACCCCTCAATGAGGGGGACTTTGCTCACATTGCATCTAGAAGACACTAAACTGTCCAAGTTCTCAGTAGAGTGGTGCTGAAAAATGTTGAAAAGTGCAGTGCATGAAAAAGTGTGGGTTAAAAATAGCTACCGGAAAACACCACCATCTTTTATTTAGTGTTTGCCAAGTGCCAAGATTAAAAAGAAGTGAAAAAACCTGATAGTTTGAAATAATAACTATCTCAAGGCAATAGGATCAGGGTCGACATGTTTCAGCCATCATGGTTAATGTTAACCCGGCTTTCTTCAGGACCTAGTTTGAAAAATGCTACTGCAATGAAGAAGAATTTCAGAGTAAATGTAATTAATAAGAACTGGTACGATACCCCTACCAAAGACCTGGAGTACAAGTGACTGTTTCAGCATCCAGAAGATGTAGGGTGTTCATCCATTCCCAGCTTTATGTGGGAGTAGACCTCACCTCGCCCGGCAACTGCTCGGTGTGGGAGGCCCCGCTCTGTCCGTCGGTACCTCTGTCTTTGACCAAGCCCTTATCCTCTCCTCTAGTCAGGGTAAGGGGGTACACTCCTAAAATCACCCCTGCTCACCCCCTTGTTAGCTTGGCACGAGCAGACAGGCTTATCGCAGAGGCAATGTGTATAGCATTTGTGAACACATACAGTGATCCAGTGACAACACTACAAATGGACGCCACACAGGTGGTAAATTTATCAAAATAAGTATCTTTTATATATAGATTTACCACAAGACCATAAACTGCAATCATAATCCACAATACTATTAGAAATCAAGAGTCCTTGTTAAAAATACTTAAATCAAGGTTCTGTGCGAGTCAGTAGCCCTGTCCGGCTACAGCGTTTCTGAAATAACACAGAGTCTAACAAATCCAGCGGACCGCGTCGGTACAGGCCCACTCAAGTGTCGACAGACTCAATCACAGTAACTTTACTTGAGGCGTTTGTCGCGGTGCAGAAAGAAAGCGATGCAGGACGCGTTGTGCCACGATGCGGGGACTGCAACGGCCCGTTGACGGAGTCGGTGGGTCCGAGGCGTACGTTGCAGGGCGAGACGGTGCTTCGATGCTGTGCTTGCAGCGTGCGGTGTGGCGACACAGGCGGATTGCGGGAACTGGTGTCGATCAGTCCGGACAGCGGTATGAGTCAGGCGGTGCGTCATGAAGTTTGCGAGCGGTGCCCAACTCCGATGCGTTCACAGGACTCGAAGTCAGCAACATTGATCGTGTCGGTCAGACCATTTTGATTTGGTGTAGCGAGGCGTAGTAAGTCGCGGAGTCCACAAGTCGCGTTGCAAGCAATGGCTCGGTGATGGAGTCAGGACGGAGTCGGTGAGCTCAGAGCTTGCTTTGTTCGATGCGGACGTTGTTCTATGCGGTGGCTACAGGACACCGGGCCAGTCGTGAGCGTCGGTCACAGCTCTCTGCCTCTGTAGCCAATGGAACCGCGTTCCCAGCAGCAATCCACAAAGGCTGGTGAAGTTTACTGGTCCTGAGACTTTGGTCAGGGGGCAAGCTCTTTTCCAAGCCCTTGGAGATCCTTCACAAGTTGAAATAAAGCACACAAAGTTCCTTTTTTCCTTCCTTTGGCAGTCAGGCAACCACTGCAGGCCAATCCCCCAAGCAGCGCTTCAGCTTAGGGATAGTCTCTCCTCAGTTTCTTCAGGTTCCTCTCCTCAGCAAGGATTTCTTCTTGTAGTCCAAAAGTGAACTAATTTCTTGGGATCAGGGTCCCAATATTTATACCCCAAAATCCTTTGTCCTCTGAGGGCAGAGGGGTCTTTGCCTAGTCCAAAACAGCCCTGGAGCACTTTGTTGACATGATTCCTTCTCTCTTTTCACAGTGCAGGGCAGAGAAATCAGACGCACCACAGGAGGTGGAGCCAGCATTGTGGAGGGAAGGCACATCCCTATTCAGGTCCCAGGTGCAACTTCTCCCCCATCTAGATGCAGATCTCTCTATTCACCACTGGGCTGACTCATCCTGTCTCTTGGAATCCCCAGCCCTGTCACTCAAACTCCAGACAAGGAATACACAACCTAGCAGAGGCAGGCCAGGATAGTTAGACAAGAAAATAGCTACTTTCTAAGAGTGGTATTTTCAAACACAGAATGTTAAAACCAACTTCACTAAAAGATGTATTTTATCATTCTGAGTTCAGGCATACTAAATTCGAATTTCTACCACGTTCCCTGATTCAGTTAGGATTATAGAATGTAATAATCTAACTCCCCATTCTGCCCTATGGAGAACAGGTAGCCTAGCAATAGTGAAAAACTAAAATGGCTGTAATTCACTATTAGGACATGCCACACACACCAGGGTATGCCCTACCTTATACTTAAAATGCACCCTGCCATTGGGCCTACCAAAGGGGTGTCTGATATGAAGAAAAGGGAAGGTTTAGGGACTGGCAAGTGGGTGCACTTGCCCAGTCAGCATGACAGTACCGGACTGCACACAGGCTCTGCATTTGCAGGCCTTAGACACATTTTACAAGGCTGCTTCTGTGGGTGGCACAACCGGTGCTGCAAGCCGACCAGCAGCATTTGTAT
The DNA here is from genome assembly GCF_964261635.1 of Lissotriton helveticus. Taxonomy (NCBI): domain Eukaryota; kingdom Metazoa; phylum Chordata; class Amphibia; order Caudata; family Salamandridae; genus Lissotriton; species Lissotriton helveticus. Next base: position 1,478,209,778 of record NC_136067.1, read on the forward strand.
TTACAAGCCCTGGGCACACTCAGTGCACTGTAGTAGGGTCTGACAAGTAAACCAAACAAGCCAATCATGGAGTTACTAATCCATACATCAATATACAATAGGGGGCACTCACACTGTGGCACTGGACAGCAGTGGCACAGTGCCCAAAGCATCTAACACCAGCAAAAACACGAGGCAACAGCAAAAATGGAAGGGAGACCCACGTCAATGGTGCCAGGTCTAACACTCCCTTTTACATAACAGGGAGATTTTGGGGACTTCTGCACATTCTATTTGTATCCAAAATGTTATTATCTCTGCCAGTGCTAATTGCGTCCACCCTGTCAGGCCAGTTTCCACCCTAACTGCCTGCCCATTAGAGGAAGAGGGGAGAGAGAGTTATTTTTTCAAACACCTCCCTTCTTCTAGGTCCCAGCTTTTTTTGCCCCCATGCTAATCACTTCAGGCCCAACTGAAATTTTGGGCGTATCATAGCCTGATAAGCCACCAGCACTGGTCGCATAGATGGTCCCCCAAAATGAGAATTACATTTCTTCAGCCCTGCAAATGTTTGAGGGAAGGTGATCCTTCCATCCTAAATTAAGGGAGAATCACACCCTTAAATAGTTGTATTTTTTTGCTCATTCTAATTTGACTTTATTTTTTACCCATGCCATATTTTTGAATTGCTTCCCTACCAGGAGTACCTTTGTTTTGTCCATGTTTATGTTTAGTTTTTTTATCCTTGCAGTAATTCGCAAACATGACTAATTTTCTCTGGAGTCCAATGCCTGTGCAGTCTAAAACCACTAAATCATCTGCTTATAACAGACAGCTAACAATCATGCCATTCATTTTTTGGCTAAATACATTGGGTAAACTAAGGACTCTTGGAAGGACAGCCAGGAACAGGGAAAATAATGTCAGTGCCAATACACACCTTTGTCTCAGACCATTATTTATATTATTTCTCTTGGTAAAGGAACCTTCACTGTCGAGTTCGACCTGGGCCCAATTATCCCTGTGGAGTGCCTGCAAAATTAGGAGCAAATCTTTTGGGATCCTGTAAGCCAATAATGCTTTCCATAGTAGAGCTCGATCAACAGAAGCAAATGCAGAACTAAAGTCTACAAAACAACAATACAGGACCCCGCACTGCTCTATTGATTTCTTGGCAATGGCCCATAAACTAAAACAATGATCGATCGTTGAGTTGTTCTCTTTGAAACAGCCTTGTTCCTGATGAATAATAGAGTTTGCTTTGGTCCACTCTTTTAATATCCCCAAAAGGATTTTTGAGAAAACTTTGGCACTTATGTCCAACAGGTTTATTTGTTTGTAGTTTGGAGGGAAGGCATGCTGGCCTTTTTTGTATATAGGCTTGATCACTGCTTCCTTCCAACTATCCGGAAATATTCCTGCTGAGAGTATTCCCTGGAAGATGGTATGAAACAAGCTTATCCACCATGCGGTGTTTGTTTTTATTATGACTGCCGGCAAGTTGTCCAGACCAGCAGCCCTTGTACGTTTTAGCATTTCAATAGTTTTCCTAATTGTTAAAATTGTGAAGCACTCTTTATTCTCCTTTTTTTTTAACTGTTTTTATTTTTAAACATCAGCCAACACATCAGCAGGTGTGTCTTATACACATCAAATTTAACGTTATTACAAGCACGTGTTACTTTCAAGGATACAGAGAGTACACTATGGGAATTCCTCCTCCAGTATTCCTCCCCCGTCCCTCCCTCTAGATTAGGCAGGGCCCACCGTTGTTGCACATTCTTAGGAAATGAGGTAATCCACCCATAATTTATGAGTCCTGCGTGTTGGGATGCACATTATCCATCTCAGCCCCTACCATCTCTAAATAGTGGTATCTTCACCACGGTTGCCCGATTTTCCTGAACGTTTTGGGACGCCCTCTGGCTGTGTTTGTTGTTTTCTCTGCCCCATGTTCAAGTCCATACTGCCAAGCCATTCAGCCATAGTGGGAAGGTCTTCCCCACCCCAGTAGTTGGTGACGTATCTTTTTACAACTATTATTCCCTGATTGCTCAATAGGAGTTTATACCTGGGGATATCAACATCTTTAGGGATGCCCAGGATAATGTATGTGGGTTCCATCTGGATCTGTGTTTCTAATAAGCCATTTAGGGGCACATGCATCAAAAATTATTTTTGCGATTTCTTAATAGCGATTATTAAGAAATCGCTATTACGGAATCACAAAAAACAAATGCATCTATAAAATCGCTATATTTAAGTGATTAAGTAAAAATCGCGAAATCAAATAGCGATACCGGTATTACCGAATCAGTAACAGCGAATCCACTAATACTGAATCGCTAATAGCGATTTACCCATATTGCTGCATTGGGATGACATCACAACCAGGACGTGAATCAGGGAATGCACACACCTGTTCACAGAGAGAGTCAGAGGAAGAGGCAGACTGGTGGAGCTGAGCAGGAACAAGCCGTTTTTAAATCTGAATCTGTTTGAAAACAATAGCATGGCCACATTAACAGGGGATAAGAAAGGAGAAGGAAGGAAAAGGAAGCTGAAATTCAGCGAAAAATAACTGGAAAACCTCATCGAGGAAGTGGTGTTAAGCCACAATAAGCTCTTTGGCAAACTGTCAATGCAGGTTGCAGAGTAAGTTAAAAGCAGAATTTGGTTGGCTATCAAAGCAAAGGTAAATGCTGTGGGGGTCACACAGCGCTCAATCGCTGACCTACGCAATGGGATGACCTGCGCAGCTGAGCAAAAGAGAGGGTGGCTGCAAGGCATGCAAAGGCAAAAAAACTGGAGGGGGACCATCTGCAGAATGTGTCAACACACCCTGGAGGACATGGTAGAATCCACACTTAAGCCAGAGGCAGTTGTTGGCATACCCCAGATTGACACCTCTGAACAGGTCAATACCTCACAAGGTAAGACCACTGTTAAATATCTTTCAATGTTAAATGTACCTAAATTAGCCCCAAATACAGATCCTGCGTATTGTAGCACCCCTGAGTCCAGTCCACTTTTTACTTGCAACACCCAACTGCATTATGGAAGTAGTATGCAGACATACGTAAGGGCAAGGCAAGGAGGGATCAAAACAGCTTAAGTGCAGAAGAGTACAGCAAGGAAGTGACTAAAGTAGACTTTGTCCATAACAAAAGTTAATTTATTAGTCACTGGCATGCACTATGTCACAAACATGTGCAAACAAAAATTACTGAACTTGCACTGTTTAAAATCACAGATGCAGCTTCGCAGGAGAGTGTCGTGGCTGATGTCCACAAGTCACAGGAACCAGATGCACAGTCTGATGAGGAACCAGAAGTGCCAGCACGCTCGCCCATACCTGCTACCACTCGACGCAGGCGAAAAGTCCCACCACTGCCTGATTTGGAGAGTGAGGAAGAGAGCCAAACAGAAATTTCCGCACAGCAGGCTGTCCATACACCCCCCAACAGAGGTACCAATGCATCGCAGGGCCGTCCATTTCCACAGGCCAAGGGCCAGGGCAATCCTGACAGCTGCAGAAGATGATGGGGCTGCTGCCTGGAGTGGGCTGGAGTGCAGGATGCTCAGGGTCGAGCGCATGCAATGCAAAAACATGAGAATTATGCAGGGCGAACTGGGGACAATGGCAACACATATTTGGGACATCCGTGACTGCCTGAGATTGCCCTTCCACAACAGCAGTGGTGAGCAAAGGGCAAACACTGAAAACTTTGCCTATGTTACAACAGCTATGCATGACTTGTGCAGGGCCATCCAGGATGATAATGCCTCCCATGGTAGGAGGGATCACAATTTGATGGGGCGCCTAGCCGGTTACACAAGGCCATCAATAGGCTGAGCACAAGAACAGCTCAGCTTTCCTGTCGTGCTGTCAGCATGCAAGTGGAGATGAGCCACTGCTGTGGGGATGTGGCCAGAGGCCTCATCCAGGTCACTAATGCAGTGGAACAACTGCAGCTGGTGGCAACAATGTTCTTGGAGGGGGGATAGTGAGGAGGCCTCCAGCCTCAGTAGCCTACTGGCACCTGTAACAATTCCCAGGAGGCGCAGTAGTAGGAGCAACACTAGCACAGAAGGTTCAACAAGAGATGTGGCGGAGCCTACTGCAAGGCCCCCGGAGTGCGTGGCCAGAAAAAGTGATAATATGGACACATACTATTCTGGTGAAGTAACCAGCAGTACGTACATTGTTCCCACTGACGCTTAAGTGCCAATGCAATGTCATACAATTTACTTTATTTACACTACACTTGTCTGCACCTGGTATGTGGGCATTACCACTACCACAATATTGTTACATTAAACTGTTGAGCACCTACTGTGTTGTTTCATGATTACCCACCTTAAAAGGAATGTTGAGTGATATCTGCATGTCTCCGTCTCCCCTCTGCTGCACTTGGACCGCATGCCGCTTGTGGTGGTTGTCTTGGCTGGATGTCTACCTCAGGCTGGCTGTCAGAGTGTTCCAGGGGAATGCCCCTATTAGTGTCTATGTTGTGCAACATGGCACATGTTGCAACAATTTTGCAGCAGATGTCTGGCCTGTTCTGCAATGCATCACCAGTTTTGTGGAGGCAGGGGAACCTAGATTTGAGTAAACCAAATGTCTGCTCAATTACATTGCGTGTAGAGATATGTGCCGCATTATATCGCTGCTCACTTGGGGTACTTGATTCAGGTATGGCGGCAGTATAAAGGAGCGCACAGCGTATGCGCTATCACCTACAGGGAAATAAACAATAATATTACACACTGCTATGTGCCACTATGATGGACGAGTCTAGAAGACAGTATACCATCTGTTTAGCAAGCAAATATCCTTCTCCAAATTCACCCACAAGGAGACATCTGTGTATGCCACGGTGTCTGAAGATGTAGAAGTCATGTGCACTGCCAGGGTAACTTACCACTATGTCTATGATGATGTGTATGGAATTGCAGATGACTTGTATGTTCAATGAATGGTATGACTTTCGGTTCCTGTAAATGTACTCATTCACCGAGGGGGGACAAATGGCTACATCCGTCCCATCAATGCAACCAATTACGTGGGGAAACTGTGCTATTTGATAGAATTAAAGTTGAGTTTGTTGCAATTCTGTTATGTTGTGGGGAACTTAATGTGATGGTGTATCCTCTGCAACATGGCATCAAGGAATGCATTAAAAAAGCGCGATAGTGCACTTTGAGAGACACGTCCAGCTGTGGCCATTACTCCCTGGAAGCTACCTGTGCTAGGAGGTGCAGGGAACATAGGACCTGCACATGAGTGGGGATGGCATGTGTCCTGCAAGTCTGACACTGCAGTAGTGGATCTAATTCAGCTATGAGATCAGTGATTGTGTCTCCATTCAGCCTATATTTATCATAGATCTCCTCCTCTGTTTGCCCTAGCAAAGTAACGCGCACTCTGAAAATGCGCTCCTGTATCCTCCTTCTTCTCTGTGCTGCTGTTTAAGAAGTTTGCTGATGATTGCCACATGATTTGTTCAATTTGTAATGCTTACCACCTGGTTTCCTTTGGGTCGTGTTTAAGAAATCCTAACTGCGATTTTTTGTAGATTTGCAAATAGCGACTTTTTCATGCATAGCTGTAGCGATTCTTAATTAGCGATTACCTGTTACAGATTTGCTATTTCAGATTTGCTATTTAGGTATTCGCAAAATTTAGTGATTTTGATGCCGAATCTGCGAATTTGTTTCATGCATTGCATTTGGCTATTTTGCAATCGCAAATGGCTTATTTTTGCAATTCGCAAGGTTTGCGATAGCAAAATAGCTTGATGCCTGTGCCCCACAGTTCCTTCACTATTCGTGACCAGTATCTTTGTACTTTGTACAGAATATGTATATAGGTACCTTGGTCTGTTTATCAACACAAACATTAGGTGTTTCTGCCCTGCCCATTACGTGGAGCCGCACCCTATCGTAGTACACCCTGTGTAGGACTTTGAATTGTATTAACCTTAAATGGAGCTTAATCGCAATCTCCCTTGGATGCATCAGTACTGCCTCCCAGTCAATGCCCTCTAGTTGGCCCGTGGTTTCCTCCCATTTACACCTGAGGGATAACAATCTATCAGGAATGTTATTTATAAGGGTTTAATATGTCCAGGAGACTGCCTTTGAGCGTAACTCCTCCTGTAGCAGCCTCCTTTCTAGTGGTGCATATTTGAGTATATCTGTAATGTCAGTTTTTTTTGTCCTCCAAGCGTGTTGTAGTTGTAAATATTTATGTTGTTGCTTGTGCGACAGTTGATATTCAGCTTGGACATCCGCAAAGGTAATTAAGTCCCCTCTTATTATTAGGTCACCTAGTGTTGTGATCCCGACTATATCCCAGCCCTTGAAGCCCTGTAGTTTCACTATTTCAGGCAACCCGGAATTCAGCCAGAACTCACTTAATGTTCTCAGTGAGGCACTCAGTCTCATTCATAGAAATGTACAGCCCCAAATATTTGAAAACCTCTTTGGTGAAGTGGAAATGTTCTGGTATTGAGTGTGTATCTATGGAGCCTCCTACAGGGTATAGACACAACTTTACCCAGTTGATATTATATCCTGCGTGTTTACCATATTCCTTAACAAGTTGTAGTATCAGATTTATGGTGTCTTGTACTTCAGTTAGGGTGATTTCTGTCTCCAAGGCTTCCCTATACTCTCACTGCTGGGCAGGGGTATATATACTACTAAGATATTCTGTTATCTGTATTTTGCCTGCTAGTGGCCCAGATTCAAATACCTCCGTATAGAAGCGTGCAAAGGCTCCTGCTATGGTATGTGGGGTTGTGGGTTGTTCTTTCAGTTCCTGGATCTGGGCCACCCAGCTCGCCTCTCTTTCCCTTCTGCCCAGCCATGCCAAGAGCCTCTCTGCTCAATCTCCAGTCTCATACATTCTGGGATGTGTAGCCTGGATTTGGGTACGCACCTCCCGTTCTGTTAGGGAACGAAGTTCCCTGTGTGTGACTCCAAATTGTCGCAATAGGGCAGCTTCAGAATCTGGGGTGTTTTATCTCAAGTTCCAGAAGTTTATCTTCTAGGGTTTCTACTTGGCGAGTTTATTCCCTACGCTTACGCACTATGACTTCTTGCACCGGCCACGAATCACAGTCTAGTAGGCCTCCCAGAGGGTGGTATTCAAGGCAACGGAGCCCTCATTCTCTTGAAAGTATAGCTCTGTCTCCGTTCTTATTACTCCTGTTACTGATTTGTCGCGGAGCTCCCAGGCATTCAGTCTCCAGTCTGATCGTTGTCTGTTAGCCCTACCTCCTACTGTCAAGCACAGTGGTGATTGGTCTGAAATGCCCCTTGCGAGGTATTCCACCTTATCCACTGTTCATATTTTTTACCCCAGGGTCCAAAAAGTAATCAAGTTTGGAGAAGACCCTTTGTGCCCCAGAGTAGTGAGGATACGTGCGGTCTAGTGGATGTTGTTGCAGCTAAAGGTCAGTCAATCCCAATGACTTCACGAAGTATGCCAGTGGGGTGGGAACGTGGGTTCCTGTGGCGATGTGTGTGCGGTCAAGGCTTGAGTTGGTTACATTAAAGTCACCTCCAATCATGTGTGTGGATGGGTCTGATTCCAATAGTATCTTAGTGATTGTATCTAGGCTTTAGGATTGCAGTCATGGCGGGGCATAAACACTGATTAGTGTGAGATTACGTCACCCCCAGGTCCCCTGGATGACAACAAAGGTCCCAATGAGATCAGTCCAGATTTTGTTTCTATGGAAGGGGGTTCCTAATTAGTATGGCCACTCCTCGCGCCCCTGGGGGAATTCCACGTGAGCAAGCAAGGTGTATGTCCCCCTCCTGATAAAAGCACAATGTATGTGGGTTTCCTGTAAAAAACAATATCAGGCGTGTCTCTTAATGTATCTTATGACCAATCCCCTCTTGATCTTGATACCTAGCCCATTGACGTTCCATGTCAGTGCTGTGTATATTTCGGCACTCATTGTGTATATGTCTCATATTTGTCGTTGTGTGCGCAGGTGAGTCTGGCTGCTGGTCTCCTGCACTCTGTTCCTTTCTGTAAACTTCAGCCCTCTTGGTTCTGGCTGTAGAGGGAACGTATTTAACAACTAAACAATAGAACTTTTGGTCCCTTACCCTATCCCATCCACCCCACTCTCTTCCAATGCCTATTTCCTGTACTGTCAACATGACAACTTGGCGTAAGTTCAGCTTGAGAGGTCTGCAGTCCCACTCCTTCCCTAAACCCACTAAGGTCTAGTCAATGTAATAAAAGATATGTACTTCAAGTGAAGTGTTCCACTCAGAAACTGCTGAGCACAGTAATATTTGGGGGGCTCTGTAGCAGTGCTGCAGTTCATCTGCCATCGGTGTGGCACGTATTTCAACCTTCCTTGCCACTCTTTTCCTGTTGCTGGTGTGTGGTCTCTGTATTTCTTACCTTGCTGTCTTGACCTTCCATGCGATTAATATTCTGGAGGAGTGGACGGTCACTGTGTCCGAAGGATACTCCTTGTATGAGGGTTCTGTGTGGGTGCTTTCCCGCTGGCCGGAGTGTTTTTTGGTAGCTTGGACTTGAGTTGAGTTTTCATCTGATTCCAAGCTCATCTGCGTCTCTGGCCTGTATGGGGTTCCCCTCCGAGGGGTCCCCGTCCGCATTTTGTACAATCCACTGTGCAGAAGCCTCTTTTTTACCCTCTGTGGTTTGGGTTCCAATCATATTGTTGGGTCTCCGGGTTGCGACCCACTGGTCCTTGTTTCCCGTCATAGCAGAGGGCATTCCTCTATCCAGGACCATGCTTCTTCTGGGGTTTGAAAGAATTGTGAGGAGCCTTGGAAGATAACTTTTAGTTTGGCATGGAAGAGGAGCATGTATTGGATCTGCATGGCTCTCAGTTTGTTCTTCACCAAATCGAATGTTTGCTTCATCTTCTGCAATTCTCTGGAGTAGTCGGGGAAGATCATTATCTTGGCATTGGCAAGCTTAATTTGCCCTGTGCGCCTTGACTCTCTGAGAATTGTGCCTTGATCTTGGAAATTTAAGAACATTGCTATTAGTGGTCATGGGGGCCCCAGGTGGCAGTCTTGCATTTGGTATCCTATGGGTCAGTACGACGATAAAGCAAGGCGAAAACTTTGCAGCTGAAAGGGAGTCACGTAGCCACAACATCAAGAATGTCACCAGATCAGAGCACTCCATTCCCTCTGGGAACCCGATGAAGTGCTGGTTGTTTCTGTGTGCTCTCTTTTCCGCGTCATCCACCTTCCATGCAACTACTCTCATGGTTGCCTTCAGGTCTTTGACGTCTGAGTGCAGCTTGGGTGTCATGTCTTCTACTTCTAAGATGCAAATTTTAGTTTGGGTCACCCTTTCAGCGATATTGCTTATGTCTTGACACATGAGGGACACTTCCGACCTTATTTCTGCCAGATTACCCTCAATGGCATCTCTAGAGGCGTGGATTGCTTGGAGTATGGCTGTATTATCTGGTGCTCCTGAGGATTCTCCTTCCCTTTCTGTTGGCGGGGGAGCACTTTTGTATACTTGTCTATTTTGCCCTACTTTTGGGTTTTTGGTTCTTTATCCCTCGCCATTGTTCAGTTGAAGGGGTTGGATCTTCTGGTAGGCTTTTAGTCTGTTCTATGTTCTGTGTCGTGGGCCCGAAGGGCAAATACTGTACAGTTGGTTTTAAATAGTGATAGATCATGCATTATTTGTCAGGCGGCAGGGTCACATCTCCCAAACTTTGGCCCAAGTCTTCTTGGTTTCACAGATGTCTCTGAGGGATTCTCTGCTCCTCACCTCTATTTCCTATCAGCAGGTTTGCGGGGCATAGCCCACTTCGTATAATCTGTGCACAGCCGCTCTTGCCTGCGCACGGATCAGGGCACAACTGTCTGTGTATCACTAGAGACGGCCCGATCAACCTGCCACACCGACCCGGTAGGTGGCAGGCCACCTTGCTGTAGCAGCCAAAGCTGTATTATGTTTCCGAGTGCCCCTCGGCCGATCTCTCCTCTAGGGCCTTTGTCAGTGGAGTCACTTTCCTTAGGTCTGCGGCGTGGGCCAGTGTCTAGACCCATTCTCTGCGACTCTTCCAGGGCTGAGCCTGCTGTTTCCCTTCGCTCATTGGGCTTCTGGGGGTATGAGTGACCACAAGCTATCTTGATTTCACCGGGGTCCCTGAGTGGACGTCTGTGTCACCCCTTCACCTCCTAATGGGAAGGAGGATGAGATGTTGCTTGGCCTGTGCTGTCCGGGTGTAGCTTCTCTCACCTGCACACGAGTCAGGCACCAATGGTGTTTGCATCACGAGAGACAGCTTGTCCACTCCCCCCACCCTGATCTAGTAGGCTTGGGGCCGTCTCACTGCTTCAGTCAAGGGTGAGCTGTGTACTCTGGTGCCCTCCGGGTGGTCTCACTACAGGGACTGCTATCAGCGGTGTCTCTCTTTCCAAGCTTGCGGTGCGGATGGGAGCCTCGGTTCGCCCTCCACACCCTTCACCAGGCCGACCTTGCTGCCTTTCTGATTTCCGTGAGCTTCTTGAGGCGTAGGCTGGCATCTGCGGCTGCCCTCACTGGCCCGCACAACACCAATGTTGCCGCCTCACCTCCTTTGTTGGTCGCACCTCCCACACACCGACCCTGAGCAGCTGCCATCTTGTGTTGTGTTCTCGGGTGCCGTCCGGGTGCCCTCCAGGTGGTCTCACTATTGGGGCCTCTTTTGGCAGTGTGCCTCTTCTCCCAATTTGTGGTGTGGGCAGGAGCCTCAGTTTATCTACTATGCCCTTCACCGGGCTGAATTTGCTACCTTTTTGTTTACAGTGGGTCACTGAAGGCCTGGGCTGGCATCCGAGGTTGCCTTCTTAGGCCCTCACAGCATCAATACCCCAGCTTCGCCTCCCACGCCGGGCTATGGGGTCCCGCCTCCCACACGCAGACCCCGACTCGCCACAGCTCTGCTGGGAAGGCCTCTGAAGGGCTCTCCTCTCCCTACCCCACCTCCAGCTGGTGCAAAGGCACGGCCCGCTCTATATCAACAGTGCACAGCACCTCTCACCTGTGCACAGGACTGGGTTGCGGGTGCCACATGGCGCTGGAGACGGCAAACCACCGGTCACATCAACCCGGCTGTTGATGGGGCCTCCCTTATCTCTTGGTCAGCCTACTGACTTATATCAGGGGCTCCGGGCTGCCGCCCTCTCCAGGGCTTGGTCGCAGCGCAACGGAAGACTGCAACTCAGCCCGCCCTTACTCCCCCCTGCGCAGTCCCTTTCACCTGCGCACGTGCTAGGCCTTGATTCTTGTGGCTCCTCCGATGGGGTCGGATCCCTGGTTCCTTATTTTCGCTGCTGCTTGATGTGCCCCTCAGCTCGGCTATCGATGGGGCCTCCCCTTATTTCCAGGCAAGTCTCCTCACTTACTGCAGGGGTCTCCAGGCCGCCACCCGCTCAGGGACTCCTTCTGCGGCCCAGCTGAAGAATGCAGCTCAGCCCACCCTTGCTCCATTTCTTGCGGCTCCTCCAATGGGGGTCTGGTCCCTGGATTGTTGTTTCCGGTGCCACCCGATGCGCCCCCTGCGCCTAGTGTTCCACAGGGTGCAGCAGGGGGACGGACATCTGGACTCGTCTCTCGGCGCAGGCCATTGTTTTCAGCCTAGCGCGTCCTGTCCGCCATCTTGGGAGGCCGTACCTCACCCTCAAGTCATCTCGTTTTTTCACTGCCGCTTGCCTCCTAGCCCACGGGGACAGCATTCGGGGTACTCGTGCTGTGGTAAGCAAACGGCACCACAAATAAGCAGCGGATGGTGGCTTGAAGGGCAGGATTATGGTCAGGATGAGTGTCAGGCCGCTGGAGCTCTAACAGAGGCTGCTAATCTGGCCACCCCCCCCGTTAGTCTCCTTTTTAATAAGGACTCTTGTAGGGTGCTGCTCAGCTGTGACATCCTTGTTATAAGCCTCCTCCAAGAATTCTAACCACACACCGTCACCCATTGGACAAGACATTTGACTCCAGCAATTTCCCATCCCACTCTGCACCAGCCTCTAGAATTTCCTTTCAGACTCTATGGTCTCCATCATTACCTCCCAATATTTTACATTAAATTCCCGCTTTTTCCTAGTAACCAGATTTGTATGCTCATTCTTTAGACTGCGGAGGCGTAACGCCCCTATTTTATTTCTTGAGAATCTAGTATGCCTTGAAAGCTTACGAATGTTACTTTTTACGATTCTGCACTCTTTATCAAACCAACAGTTCGTATCTTTCTTCATGGCTTTAAGTTTGTTTTGTGTGGCATTAAAGGTCGTCACTTCTATTTTTAAGCAATTGACAACCTTTTTTATTATTTCATCATAGCAGGATAGCAGGTCTGATGGCACCGTGCCAGATAATAGTCCTACATTTTAAGTTGCATTGCCTTTAAATGGCTAAATGCTTCTCTGAAAGTCCAGTTCACAGGCGCTGGGAGCATCCGACTTTTGGGAGGAGGCCCTTTGTCTGCTTAGATACAGCACCGTGGTTGAAGGTTGTGCTTAATGGATAAGGATCACTCCCCTTCAACTGGAGAACCTCAACATTTCTAATTAATTCAAATGCCCTTAGGTGTACAAACATATAATCAATTGGACAATTCTGAATACCAGACTTGCAGGGATGTTGTCCCCAGGCACTAGATCATTTAGACTCACAAAGCCATTAGACATAAGGAAACCTAACAAAGTTACATCTCTCCCTAAGGCCTCTTTAGGTGCGGAACGGACACGTTGTATATTAAAAGCAGCTAAACAGTCCTCATATTTTTCCTCCACAATCTCAGAAAGCAGTTTGTGATTAAAATCTCCTGTTAGAATGAACAGATCTTTAGGGTACAGTGCATCTATTTAAGCCACACCCTCCTTAAACACCACCATAGTTTCCTTGTAACTAGAAAAACTGCTTACATGCATATAGAAGTTCAGGATAATTATAATTTTTTTCCCCATGCTTGCACTCATCAATTTAATTGAACGACGACTTTTGGATTAACTTACTGGCCAGCTCTAATTTTCAGGACTCGAATAAATTTTGGACCACAATAAATCAGCTGACAAGGCCACGAAATGTTCTGTCCTCAAATATTCAAGAAACCGTAAGGTCAACTTTCCTGTTGACAAAATTTGAAGAAAATCGATTGAAAGCTCCAGAACAGACATTGGGTCCTGCGGAACCACATTTAAACAGCTGTGAAGAACATCACCACACTAACCGCACGACAACGGCACAAAGGACACATACGTGTACTGAAGCCACAGATGGCTGTTACACGGTTGACGAGATCATCACCATCATCAGAAAGGGAAAAAGAAATGGAGCGCCGGGCCAGAACGGCATCCCACAAATTGCCTTTAAGGATGCACCAGACTTTTGGGCACAACATCTCGAAGAGCTTTTTACACACGTTCAAAGTTATAACCGCACCCCAGAAAGCTGGAATGGCTCTATCATCACCCCAATAAACAAAGGAGGAGACAGCGCAAACCCTTTAAATTACCGCCTAATAACACTCCAGGACATCGAAGCTAAATACTTTGCCTCTCTCCTTTTAAAAGACCTTGTTAACTGGGCAGATGATAAAGCTATAATTCCAATAAATCAAACCGGCTTTAGAGCCGGCATCGGAACTACGTCTAACAAACTAACAATAACAATGATAGCGGAAAAATGCCAGCGTTCGAAGCAGGACCTGAACCTCTGTTTTATCGACCTGAAGGCGACCTTCGATAGCGTTGATCGCAAACTATTATGGGCGAAACTAAAAGCCTGGGCCATTCCAGAGAAAATACTGAGGGGGCTTCTCCTATTCTACACAGATACTTAGACACAAATCAAGTTAGGGGATGGATCACATCTATCAAGAAAAGTATACACATCGATCGGTTTAAAACAGGGCTGCGTTTTAGCACCACAGCTTTTTAATTTATTTATATCAGACCTCTCTGGAAATTTAAACATCTGTAATGCGCACGCACCGAAACTTGGTAATTTTCATCTTACCCATTTGGCATACGCTGATGACATTGTTCTTATGAGCCTAACTAAAGTGGTCCTGTCCACACTACTGTCAGTAACATCACAATTTTTGACGGCAAACAACCTCACTCTGAATTTAGCTAAGACAAAAACTATGTCGATAACCAACCGTCGTACAGTGCAACTTAACATATCATTTGAGGGAAAACCACTTGAAGGAGTAACAAACTACAAATACCTAGGCTACTACCTCGATGACAAGCTCACTCTGAACGCCCCAAAAAAATATATGAAGCAGAGAGCCGGAGCTCTAATTTTCGCACTTAGCTCACTGGCAAAAAAGCTGCAAGGCCCTTCGCTGAAACCTCTACTAACAGTGATGGCAACCAAAGTACTCCCAACATTATCCTATGCAAGCATAGCCATGCAGGGAAAGGATGACATTACCTTAAACAGCCTTACTGCAAAAATCTATAAGAGGGTCTTGCAACTTCCACGCTCAGCTTCTCCTGCCCAGACGCGTTTAGAATTTGGCCTGATGAACGAGACACTGGGAAGTCTCTATACAAGCATTACAGCATGGTATAGAATTAAATCGAATTCTACAAATAACACCTTGGACAGCTTGCTATGGCAGGAATTCGAAAATCAACAAAATTCTGCTGCAAACAAATATCTGACAGGCGCTCCGGAGCAAACATGCACGGTAACCTTGTGGGAAAAAAACCTACCATTCACGTTCTCCGGCAGAGAGCCGGAGCTCTAATTTTCGCGCTTAGCTCACTGGCAAAAAAGCTGCAAGGCCCTTCGCTGAAACCTCTACTAACAGTGATGGCAACCAAAGTACTCCCAACATTATCCTATGCAAGCATAGCCATGCAGGGAAAGGATGACATTACCTTAAACAGCCTTACTGCAAAAATCTATAAGAGGGTCTTGCAACTTCCACGCTCAGCTTCTCCTGCCCAGACGCGTTTAGAATTTGGCCTGATGAACGAGACACTGGGAAGTCTCTATACAAGCATTAGAGCATGGTATTGAAATAAATCGAATTCTACAAATAACACCTTGGACAGCTTGCTATGGCAGGAATTAGAAAATCAACAAAATTCTGCTGCAAACAAATATCTGACAGGCGCTCTGGAGCAAACATGCACGGTAACCTTGTGGGAAAAAAAACTACCATTCACGTCCTTTAAACAGGTTCTAAAAAAAGCGGCCAAATTTCACTCACTAATTACGGACAAAGCCATCTTCGCCGCCCGCTCCCACGCATGGACCGTGATTAACAGCTATAACAATCTCATCCCGGCTACCTACCTTGCATCGACATACTCCCTGTTTATAAAAAAAAGGCTAATGGCAGTGAGATTCGGCAAACTACCAACTCTGGCGGATGAACCTGACTGGAAACGCTCAGAAGCCAACACCTGCCGACTATGCGGCACTACAAAAGAAGATATAATCCACATTATATGCCACTGCAAAACACTGACCCAGGAGCGAACACTCTTTCTAAAGAACAAGTTTAAGACCAAACGCCTACGCACCTGTAGATCTGCCATTATTGGTGCCTTAGACTCAACAGACCTAATAATTATTTGCAAATTTATAAAATTCTTGATAGCCTTTGAAAAGCGGCTGAAAGCCCTTGATATCTTAAAATAAAATGTTCAGTATTACTAACTATTTTAACGACGAACACTCGGATAAAGCTCCTACCAGTATCATCCTAAATTTTGCATTTTAAACTGTACTATGTAGAAATGTTATTGATTTTATTGTAATGTTACATTTTCTTCCATCTTCGCTTTGTTATGGTTTTAATTAACTAAACAATAAAGTTTATATCATCAATTTAATCCCACATGCAAAAAGCCAATTACTCTGTGTCTTAATTTCCCATATACTTAAGACAATTTTGGTGGATACCAACGTTACCAGACTCCTTGAGGTTCGTCCCGAGCAAGACATGTGGGTCCCTAACTTGTTGATCCATCTAATCGCTCCAGTTTCATCCAGTTTGCTCACAGCTGAGCCTGGACACAACTATGCCTTTCGGTTTTTTCATGCCTCTGTACGTCTGTAATTATTTCTGAGTGGCCGTCAGCCTAGCCTAAGTCTGAATGGGTTGTTCCTTCGCTGATAGTCACAGCTGGAGGTATTCAGTATTTAAGTGTACCATAGTTCATCTGTGTTTTGCCTGGGCACAGACTAACTTAAATAATATTTATTTGTAAACTGTCACCCGTGTCACGCTGCTACCCGCCCAAATAAAACACAGCACTCAGAGCTCGGCTTAGGGCAACCTTCTTTATTCCCTGCCAGGAAGCTACTGGCTTACAGGCTAATAGCTCCTCCTTTTCCTGTGTCCTCCATTTCCTGTTCCTTGCTGCCTGACCTGTCTGGAAGGTCAGGCATAACGACATGACATCTCCCCCTTTTGTACAAAGAACTGATGCTACATCTCTTCGACAAGTCGCCTTGGTTTCCTCACCAGGCGTCTGGGGCGAGTCTCTCTCTCAGGTGTTCGGCTGCGTCGCTCGGGACTGATAGTCATTCTTGGACGGTGATGGTGTTGAATCTCAGCACGATCTCCTGGACTAGCGGAGTCGCTCGATGTGTGTCCAGAGGAGGATTCCTGCCTGTTCACCAGATGATGCCTTTTGAAATGAGATATATTTCTCGTTATTTGCTTGTGATCAGCTTTGGCAGTGATCATAGTTCCTTTCCTCTTGTGAACTTGCAAAGGGAGATTCAGGTAACGACTGTCTGCTTTCGATCTGCGGTCTCCTCTCACTAAGACCCAGTCACCTTCACGGATATCATTGTCTTTGGCGTGACGGCGATTGTCTGCATATATTTTCATTTTCTGTTTCTTTCTGCTGTCGATATCAACAAGTGTTTTGTGGTCAACGGTCACTGTCTTTGAGTGAGGCGTGGTGCTTGACATGGGCACTCTTGTCCTCGGTGTCCTTCCCAGCATTAGTGTGGCCGGGCATTGGTTTGTGGTGTTGTGAGGAGTGGTCCGGTAAGCTCTCAGTACTTCGTTTAGGGTTTGTTGAACATCCCGACGTGTTATTTCTGCTTGTTGGATGGCTCTCTTTAGTGTACCCATGAACCGTTCCACCATGCCGTTGGCTTGTGGCCAAAGCGGAGTTATCTTGTGATGTTTAAAGTCGAAATGCTTCGCGAATTCTGCGAACTCATGACCGTTGAACGGGGGCCCGTTATCAGATTTGACTCTTGCCGGAACACCCCATGCTGCAAAGATGTCGTCCAGTACTGGGATGACGGCTGTTGCTCTGGTGGACGCTATTATGTGTGCAAACGGGAATCTGGAATATTCATCCATGACAACCATGATGTACTGTCCTGATTGGAGTGGCCCAAAGAAGTCAACTGCTACTTGCTTCCACACCTCATCTGGCAGTTCGGACATTTGGAGAGGTGCTGGGGGTTCTTCACGGCTCACCAGTTGGCACGTCATACAATCTTTCAGCGTTGTTTCCACCATGGAGTCGAGAGAGGGAAACCAAACACGTTCTCTCAGGGTCTTCTTTGTGGCATTCAGGCCCCTGTGGCCTTCATGTGCTAAATTGATGATGCCTTGGCGCAGACTGTGAGGAATCACGATCCTTCCCCCTCGCAAAAGAAGTCCATTGTCGCTGATGGATAGCTCTTCATGAATACGATGAAATGCGGTGAGATCATGCCCGGGAGGGTCTGAACCAGGTGCAGTGTTCAAGGCTTGCCGCCAGGAGTTGTTGCGAACGTGGGTCATGACTGTTTGAATCAACGGGTCCGAGGCGGAGGCATCCTGGATGGACTCCACGGGGACAGCAGGTGGACACGCTGCATCAATGACGAAATGAATGTAGTCATCCGCCAGAGAGTCAGGTTTCGTGGCAAGCGGCAAAGGATGACGAGACATGTAGTCCGCAGGGTTTTCAGCTTTGCCTGGTTTGTGGACAATAGTGTACACATAGTCTTGGAGTCTCAGACCCCATCGTTCGATGCGAGGAGGCATCTTTGCGTTGGGATTACCGAATATTGTGAGCAGGGCTTGGTGATCGGTAATGATGGTAAAATGTTTCCCATATACGAACAGGTGAAAGTGTTCGCATGCCCACACCACAGCTAGGCTTTCCTTCTCCGGCTGGGAGTACGCTTTTTCCGTGTCCGTGAGGCTACGACTCGCGTAGGCAACTATGTGTCGCTGGTCGGAGTGTTCACGGTATTGGGCTAGAATGGCGCCCAGACCCACCGGACTGGCGTCGACAGTTATTTCAGTTCTTTTGTTGGTATCAAAATATGCCAGGTTGATAGCAGATCCGACGGCTTGCTTTATTTCTGTGAAGGCTTTGGAGCACACTCGTGACCACTCAAAGGGTTGACCTTGACGAGTTAGTTCTCGGAGTGGGTAACTGATGGTGGCGTAGTCACGAATGTATCGTGAGCAGTAGCTGGCCATCCCCAGGAATGAGCGGAGATCGCTTACGTCCTGTGGCGTTGGAGTGTCAGCTAGTGCGGCTACCTTATCGGGGTCAGGCGTCATGCCTTCGCTGGAGAAAGTATGTCCATAAAATTTGAGAGTGTTCTTGTGGAATTCGCACTTGTCCGCATTCAGAGTCGGGTTGGCCTGCAACAGTGCGTGACACACTCTGTCCAGTGCAGTATCATGTTCGACTTGATCTTTCCCGAAGACGAGCAAGTCGTCGCTGTAGTTGAAGGAATTCGGAATCCCTTGTATGACCTTCCTGATAGTTTCCTGGAAAATTTCAGCAGCAGATGAAATGCCGAAATTCAGGCGCTTGCATCGGAATAAGCCTTGGTGCGTGGTGAAAGTCGTGATGTAACGTGACTGCTCATGGAGCTCCAGTTGGTGGTAACCTTTATTCAGGTCAAGTTTGGAGAAGATCGTGGCTCCGTTCAATTTAGTGATCATATCACTGATGTGTGGTCCTGGGTGGCGCTCACGTTCGATGGCGGTGTTGGGCGCTCTCATGTCCACACATAGCCGGACTTTGTTGTCCTGTCCTTTCTTCGGGACTACCACCACCGGTGATACCCATGGGGTAGGTCCAGACGTGCGTTCTATTATGTCAGCTTGTAGCAGGTCTTGTAGTTCATCATCAACGGCTTGTTGCAGGTGGAACGGCACTTTCCTGTGATGCTGGGCAACGGGTGTGATGTTTTCGTTGATGTGAAGCTTTACTTTGAAGTGAGTCAATTTGCCCAAACCTTTGAATAGTTTCGGGAACTTTGCCACGATGTCAGGGGCATCTTCTGTCATGTATAGCAGTTCCACCAGTTTCAGTCGTTCTGCTGTTGGCAGGCTGAGCAGGCAGTCTGCGAAATCAGGCCCTTCCACGACGTGGACATATGCTGGGATTTTTCTGTCCTTGAAAGTCAGTGTGGTGTGGAATCGGCCAAGGCAAGGCAGAGGTTTTCGACACATCCACGTGAAAATGCGGACTGCGGCCGGCTCTAGTTTGGGTCGAGTTTTCATTTTCTGATATTCCAGTGCACATATGTAATTCAGCGAGGCACCCGAATCCAGGACAAACTTCGCTGGATGCTCTCCTATCAAGATGTCTAGCTTTGGGTATCGTTTGAGTCTGTCTGGATCAGCCACCATGCATATATATTCGTCACTGTCCTGCATCATTGTCGATGAGGCAAACACTCTGCAGACATATTCATCACTGTCTTGTGACACTGTGGTGAGTGCCGATGAGCTGTTAGATGAGGAACGGTGGGTCTGACGTGATCTCGATGAGTAATGACGAGAGCGAGGCCCACTTGTGGATCGGCTATGTCGTTGGCGGGAGTATGTCGAGCGGGTGCTGGAGCTTGAGGAGTCTGATGAGTGACTTCCTTTTCTCGTCACGGCTCGGGCATGATGCCGAGTGCTGGCTCGTGGAGTGGGTGACCTTCGGGTAGATTGTCTGGCTTGGCAGACTATTTCAAAATGATTGTCCTTGCCACATCGGTGACATCGTTGACCAATAGCCGGGCACTGTCCTGAGTGGGGGTAATCTTGGCCACATCGGAAGCAGGCTGGGGCTTGCTTAGTGTGCTTGGTTTGTCGCGAATCTCGTGAATTTCGCCTGGGTGATGATCTCCTGGGGCTACGGTGGTGCTTGCTAGGTTTATGTACATTCGACCTTGGACGGATACTTGTGCGCGATTGTATCCTAAAAGCTTGCTCTTTATGATCTTTGTCTTTGTGTTCAGGCTTGTGTGTTTCCATTCTTTTCGCATGATCTTCCGCCTGGTCGTTAATTCTTGTGAGTTCTTCAATTTGTTCTAGGGTGTAAGGTTTCTTGAGCAGGCGTCTGCGTAGTGATTCTGAACGGCATCCATCTATGATGCGGAGTCGTAATGCGTCTTCCGTCTTGAAATTATCGAAATCACAGTGTCGTGTCATCCTCTTGATGCGTGTAATGAAGTCGCCCATGCACTCCCCTTTTTCTTGAGATGCTAGGTTGAACACATAGCGCTCGTAATCAACGTTGCGTTTGTGGAGGAATCGCCGATCGAGGGCCGTCTTCACTTCATCATATGTGGCCGTGGCGATATTGGGCATTTCTTTTATGATTTGTGCTATTTCTTGGCCCGCAAGATTCCGCAGCGCAACCAGTTTGCGCTTGGAGTCCTGTACAAGGGATCCCTCCATGTAATCTTCAAAGTCCTCACTCCAGGTTTTCCAGGCAGGCCCCATAGTGTTTCCAGGCGTCAGCACCAATGGCTGCGGTTGCCGCATGAATGGTGCTCCTATGGACGCAACTTGAGGTACCGTCGTCGTGTTGTGTTGCGAGGGTGCGCCTCCAGTTGAGGTCGTACTTTGGGCATCATTGTCCGACATGGCGGCCTGTGGTCTGTTGCAGTCTCTTGTTACAGTGCCTTGTAATTATTGTAATTATGGTATATTGCAATCCTTTGCTAGATTCTGCGTTTTTTTCGCGTTGACTTGTTATTCTTGTGAGTTATTTTCCATGGGTGGTGGTCTTTTGAGCTGATTTGTCACTTTATCAGGCTGGCTTGTGAAGTTCACGCTTCTTTTGCATATTTCGCACTTCTTTTGCATATGTAGGACCTCGCCTGACTCTAAGATGGCCGCCGTGATGGACGCGTGGGTTTGTTAATGGTCGGCGCCTGACTTAAAGATGGCCGCCATGCATTCTCCGGCCCCCGGCAGTCTCAGACACATGCAACAGGCCGCGCTCTCATTTCTCTGGCAGCCGCACGCGCTGCGGGACTCACCCCCGTGGTCCTCTTGCCTTGGCGGTGGCGGAGCGTTCGCGCTCGCTTTGCTGCCACTCTGCGGGGCTTCCGCGTCTTCGACGGGGCGCGCTCACCTTGCGCCGCTCTGCTGGGCTCTCTGCGCCTTCGGCAGGGGTGTCGCGCTCGCGCTCGCTTTACTGTTGCGCTGCTGGGCTCCACACTTCACGCGGCTGGGCACTGTTGCGCACAACAAGTCAGGATGGCGCTGAGGCGTCCGTTGTGTCGCGCTCAGGTTCTTGAGGTCGGCGCTTCTGGAGCTGCTGGCTTGCTTGTCGTTTGGGGCCGTTTCTTGGCTGGGCTTCGTGACGTTGTGTGGGGCATCTGCTCATCCCACCCTCGTCGCCATTGTCACGCTGCTACCCGCCCAAATAAAACACAGCACTCAGAGCTCGGCTTAGGGCAACCTTCTTTATTCCCTGCCAGGAAGCTACTGGCTTACAGGCTAATAGCTCCTCCTTTTCCTGTGTCCTCCATTTCCTGTTCCTTGCTGCCTGACCTGTCTGGAAGGTCAGGCATAACGACATGACAACCCGCAGGCATTATTTTGTGCAAAGTAGAACCAAGAAACAGACAGCGAAATGGAGGAAGGGGAAGAGAGGCCCCAAACACGGCAATTAAGGAGAAAAAAATAGTTTTTAAGTGTTCTAAAAACAGGAAAAGCCAGCAAACTGATGTAAGTGCAGTAGGAACTTTTTCAGCAGCTCTTAACACCAGTTTTTGTGCAGAAAGGGGCACCTTCTGCATAAAAACAATCACTAGAGGCATTTTCCTCTTTCAATGCATGCTGTAGAATGCAGCACGCATTAAAAGAGGAAAAAACGAGGAGAAAAGAAAACATGTCTCCTCGTTGCGCCTCGCTACGCCACCTCTATGGTGCCGTAGCATTTAGATGCATCTCCAGATTTACGATTTCTCGAATATCTGGAGATGCGTCTTGTTCCATGGGTGTTGCGTGGGAACACCCACAGCAACACCCATGGAACGCCCCTTCAACGCAAAGTGCTGCGTGAGAAGAGGATGTATTTACAAGGTGAGGAAAGGTCACGCGGGTGGCTTTTCCTGTCCTGGTAAATATGGAGGAGCCCCGTGTGCCACCAGTATGTCACGAAAAGTGAATCTGCCCCCAAGTTTACTTGAAAGGAGGAGTTATGGCCTCTGAAAGAGAATCAGACAGAAGCAATCTGGAAGGGCAGTAGACGATGATCAGTATAGGCAGGAAGAGTAGACCAGTCTGATAAGAAGCCTAATGAACAAAGCAGAGAGCTTTAAAATTAAAATTAATCTTTTGTGTTTCTGGAAGCCCATGGAGCGAAATACGGACCTCAGAGACATGATCAAAAATCAAATTTGCAAAGACCACAAACAAGCCTCACTGCGGTGTTCTGAACGCGCCGAAGCATCCACAGCTCATCCTACAGAAGGCTAAAAGAGGCACTGTTTCTGTAGTGTTAGTATGACAGTCTTAACACAAACTGTTGAGGCGTTGGGGTTGGTGGAGGAAAGGAGCATTTGCATTTGCAAGACATCCATTCGGCTATATGGGTGTAGTACTGGTTGTAAACTGCCCTGCGGCCATATGCCGGTCCAGTTCTGCACTGGTGTTGCCCTTTCTCCATTCTCAGATAAATGCCACTGTTTACACCACATACAATAACTTTAACTCTACATATTAGAGCATCATCTACAGACACCACAGCTCAGAAACACTACGGGTATATTTCTTTTCGAGCTGTGCTGCCTGCAGATCATACATACTGCTCTCTTTCACAGCTGACTCCACCTTCGGTAGAAATCCGACATCCTGCTGCCAGACTACGAAGTTGAGAGCTGAACGAGTAGTCCTGTTAGCAGAAGATGTGGGTATCCATAATGAAGGGATACAGTCTTCTGTATGTAGACAAATGCATACACCACACACCAGTGTTACTGTTTTCTGTCTCAAATATAAGTTATATGTGTGGGCCAATACATCTATGTGATAAACCATACTTTGTTTAGTTATACATTTTATATTGATCTTTATCCTTGCCATCAGACCATAATAAACAACATGTTACATCAATCCCCAGTGCCCTAACTCCAGGCATAACTGTGAGCATGCAGCGAAGTGCCATGGTAAGGCAGCTTTTTTATTGTTCCAAAAATAAAAATCAGAGGTAAAATCAAACAAGACATAATAAGAACATCATAAAGGGGACGCGCTCCAACCTAGATAGTGTGGGCAGACAGATTCATTGCTTTCCCAATTCAGACGCACTAGGCAAAATGCAATTGGTGTAAATCAACTTGGAAGTCTCAAAGGTGCTGTTTTGTGAGTCAATATATCAATGTTAATTAACTGAACTCGGAAAAAGCGTTGTTATATGGTTTTTGGTGTCCAATCGATAATGGTTTTACTATGCTCTTTGACACGGCAATGGCAGCCGGTGTCAGCCAGTATCTTTGCTTCATGGGGTAGACTGCATTTATATAGCACGTGGACCTGTGCAGGATAAGAATGAACTGGGGGCATCAACCGCAGTGGAAAGAAACTGAAGGCCTGCTTTACATACTATAAAGATAACACGATGTGGTGAGCTGGTGCTACCGAAACATGCTGAAAACATCACAAGTTTTCATAGCCACAGGGCTTAGTCACGCTTTCAGGCTTCCACAGTCATTAAATTAAATTGGGTGAGTAATACATTTCATTTTCAGTACTTAGCCCTACATTTGAAAATGTTTATTGTCAACTAGTACTAAAAGGGCCACTTCAGTTGGAGGCCTTGATTCCATAAAGAGTAAAAAGATAATGTATTTTTCTCCTCATGATTTCAAAGGGAACGATTCACAAAGTTTTTTTTCCATTTTCCATGAGTTGGTGTGTCCTCCTCCAGGCTAATGGGTGAGTATCCTCTGAATAACCAGGCTTCATTCACAAACAATTTTCTAGGAGTATGTGTTAGAAATGGGGATCTCTAGTTGGCAGAGGTATGCACCTTTGTCCAAGTAGGGACCCTTGCTTCTAGTCAGAGTAAGGGAGTTACACACTTTAGATAACCCCTGCTCAATCCCTTGGTAGCTTGGCATGGGCAGACAGGCTTATCCCAAAGGCAATGTGTAAAGTGTTTGTACTCCAAACACATAGTAACACAGTGAAAACACAGAAATGGACACCACACCAGTTTAGAAAAATAAAGTATCTTTAGCTATACCAAACAAGATGAAAACAACAAACATCCAACACACAAGTATCAAGAAAAATGTTTTAAAAGTTACTTCAAAAATAGAACTATAGAAAAAAATTAACTCCACATGGGGCAATTACGACGTTGTGACAGGCAAAAATCCAAAGTATGGCGCAGACCGCGAGGTGCCCGGAGTGGGGCACGGAGTAACACGGACCCCCAAAAAATAGTACCTTGGAACAAAGTCAACAGATGATGCAAGGCGTCGTGGAGGTGAGGTGTCGTGCTGAGGCGAGACCAGCACCTTTCTGCCACAGGAATGTGAGGCGTCGAGTCCGTGAGGAGGCGAGGCGTCAAATCCAGGACAGCATCGGCGGTGAGGCATTGGTTCTGGTGAAGCGATGGGACATTGAAGAGTTTGTGAAGTCACCCTCGTTGGTTATCGGCTACGCAATAACATGATGCAGGCGCTGGTGGTTACAGCATTGGTACGAGCGGTGGCGTCGGGAAGGCCGATACCTGCATGTGTCAAAGGGCCTTGGAGCTTCATTGCAGGTGTGCACTGCCTGAGCGGTGCCCCCGGCCTCGGTGCAGGTCACAGCATCACTGACGGCGTTGGAGTTGTTTTTCTTGCTTTGCAACACCAATCAATTCTCAGGGCCCAGGTTTGGAATAGGTGCCCTTTTTAATGCAGGAATCCATATAGGAGTCCAGGTTCTGGTCGGTGAGTTGTAGGTGAAGTCTTTGTGTCCCTGCAACTTCAGAACAGGAGGCCATCACACCCAGATTCTTCTTCAAGCAGGTTCACAGCAAAGTTCCAGTCTTTGTCCTCTCCCCGGCAGAAGCAGCAACTGCAGGCCAATCCAGCAAACAACACACAGCAAAGGGGCAGTACTCCTCCTTACAGCTTTCTAGCTCTGTTCCCTGGTAGAGGGTTCTCTTGAGTCAAGAAGTGATCATATTGTCTGGGATTTAAGGTCCAATACTTATACCCCATTTTCTCTTTGTGACCAGGGTCTCTGAGCTCAGTCCAAACCAGTTCTGTCCTCTCTATTGCAGCATGACCACAGGAGGCGGTGACAGCATTTTGCAAAGGCGACACAGCTTATTCAGGTGCAACTTAAACTCTTCCCACCACTCTAAATGCAGCCAAGGTCTATTCAGTCCAGCTATGAGTCACCCAGGAAAGGCAGGACACACCTCAACCCCCCTTTTGGCTTTCTACAGTGAATACACATCCCTTGCTCCTGTCACTCTAAAACCAGACAGTCAATACACAAAGAGCAGAGGCACACAGAAGGGTTAAACAAGAAAATGCCTACTTTCTAAAAGTGGCCTTTTCAAACACACAATTTAAAAACAATCTCCCTAAAAATATGTTATTAAATTGTGAGTTCATAGTCCTAAACTCCATTTCTCTATCTTATCCCAATGGAAAGTTATACTTGTGAGATGTTACAAAGTAACTCCCATGTTAGCTTATAGGACAGATAGCCTTTCAATGGTGAAAAATGAAATTGGCAGTATTAACTACCAGGACATGTAAAACACTTGTAAATGTCCTGCCTATTACATACACTGCACTTGGCGAGGGGGGTACCTTGGCCTATCTGAGGGGTGCCTTATATGTAAGAAAAGGGAAGGTTAGGGCCTGGCAAATGGGTGCACTTGCCAGGTTGACATGGCAGTTTCAAACTGCAGGCACAGACACTACAGTTGAGAAAGGAGTGAACGGCCCAGGGATCATGATACTGGATATGAATCCCTGGTGTTTTAAGAGGAACTTTTGCTCAAGGCTCTGGACCTTTACAGCCTTGGATAGACAGTTGGGGGAAGGGTTGTGAGCAGGTGTTCCTCTTTTCCAAGAAAATATTATCGTTTAAGGATAATTCCTTGTTCAAATAACATTCATTAACCCAGGTTGATTTGAGTGAAAGTAGTTCTTTCTATTCACCACATTATTGTATTCATTTCACTAATTTTTGGTTTTTCGTAAAGCAAATTTTTAGGGAAAGTGAACAGCCGACACGTGTTTCACCCTATGTGGATGGTAAAGCCAGGGCTTTCTCAAGGCTAGTTTACACATTCTAACATCATAGTATCAGCGATGGGTCCGTACATTTTCAAATTAGTAATGGAACATTGTGATTCAAGTCCAATTTTTGCTGGTCATGAGAAAGAAGTCTCTTGCGAGGTCCTAGGAATTAGGACCTGACGAGAGACTTTCTTTCTCATAACCACCAAAAATTGGACTTGAATCACAATGCTCCATTACTAATTTGAAAATGTACGGACTCATCGCTGATAGTATGATGTTAGAATGTGTAAACTAGCCTCGAGAAAGCCCTGGCTTTAGCAGACACTACAGTGGCAGGTCTGAGACACATTTAAAGGCCTACTCCTGTGTGTGGCACAATCAAGTGCTGCAATCCCACTAGTAGCATTTGATTTACAGACCCTGACACACTCTGTACACTTTACAAGGGACTTACTAGTAAATCAAAAATGCCAAACATGGATAAACAAACATAATAACAATTTACACAAAAATAATATGCACTTTAGCACTGATTAGCAGTGGTAAAGTGTCCATTGGCCTATAGCTAACGAAAACAGGTGAGGAAAAATATGAAGAAGCAAAAGTTTTGGGTATAACCCTGCAGAAATGGCCACTTCCAACAGTATGTGTCAATGGGACTCATGAATCTACAGGTATAAGACCTACTCACAGTCCCTGACAGTAAGCATATCTTAGTCCTTGATGTTATGCTCAGAATGCTTTATGAATCAGACCTGGGTACTACAGTGCACCTCACATCCAAGAGAGGGGTAGGATGCAGCTACTGAAATATCACCAGAACCTGAAAGAATTGCCACACCTCTGCACACAAAAAAAGTGAACATAACTTTGCACCTGTCTTACTTTACTTAAACTAATGTCAAACACAGGGCCACTCCTCTTAAGGACCCGGGAAGCATTACTGCATTGTTGACCATTTCTTTTACTGAAAATACATATACTTCATCAAGTGTAAGGAGTGATTTTTTGAGACCTCAATAATTTATTATCAGGCTGCCTAATTATAATCATCTTAGCCATGTTCCTTATTGCGTATGTGGCATCTTAAATAAGAAATGGGGTCCCATTTGAACCCATAAACGCTTTGACCCACAAGATTGCAAGTGGTCTACTCAAGGGGTGACCTCGATGGCTGATGATGTTGGTGAACATCTGCAGAATCCAACAAGCCCCTCACCAGAGACAGAGTCAGGCGTCTTGAGAGATTTGCTTTTAAATGTGCAGGTTAGACAGTGCTGACTTGTGCCTAGCGGGCATGCACCACCTTATGCTGGCTTTTATTATTTTTACCCTTTTCATTTGGTCCTGATTTGATCTGTTGAGTTCACCGTCCAGCACTTGGCAGAAAACTCAGTTAACAGGATCGAGAGAATGCTTGTGGTCTGTTCTGAGCTCCCTGTGCTCTTGGGTGGGTGGCTCTGTGCCCAAATTTTGCAAAAATCACTCAAGCAAGCGACCAAAAAGGACAAACGGGCACATGAAAATCAATTCTGGAGTAAACTGGTGTGGGAAAGTAAGCAAAAAAACTCAAGGAAATTCTGGGCGCTTATTAACCACACCAGCTTAGGAAAAATTTGTACGGGATCGGCTAATATCCTTGAATCAGACTGGGCCAATTTCTTATTCGATCACTTTAAGTCTCCAGATTATCCAAGCACCATCGGAAAAGTCA
The DNA here is from genome assembly GCF_964261635.1 of Lissotriton helveticus. NCBI lineage: Eukaryota > Metazoa > Chordata > Amphibia > Caudata > Salamandridae > Lissotriton > Lissotriton helveticus. Next base: position 1,478,237,971 of record NC_136067.1, read on the forward strand.
CCGTAACCGAGACTAGCCAAGGGCACGCTCCTACGCGGAGCATAACACTGGAAAGGGTCTCGAAATTATTGGCAAAAGCAAGATCGGACGGGGCGCCAGGCCCAAATGGCCTGCCACAGACTTTGTTTAACTCAGATATCTCCCTCTGGTCAGGAACTCTGGTCAATCTCTTCAATTATGCATTAAGAACAGCCACAATACCGGAGTCATGGCGGGGAGCCATAATACACCCGATTTATAAATCTGGATCTCATGCACATCCGAGCAATTATAGACTCATCGCCCTTTTGGACATAGAAGCAAAGCATTATGCAGGTCTTCTACTAGAGGACCTAAGGTTATGGGTAAAGAACAATAATTTATTACCAATGAACCAGACAGGATTTGTGGCAAACTCAGGAACCCGCACCAATTTGCTAGCAATATCAACCCTAGTCGATAGGGCAGTTGCAACCTCAAGATTAGTTCATTGCTGCTTTGTTGACTTCAAAGCAGCATTTGAGTCCCCAGGGAGGCCCTATGGGCCAAACTAAAGATGTGGGGGATTCCAGAGACACTACTAGAGGGAATAATTCAGCTCCACACTAGGACGTGGGTGCGGGTGAAGTTGGGGACCGGCACACATCTCTCACGCAAAATAATGACAACCAGAGGAGTGAAGCAGGGATGTGTGCTGGCCCCGCTTCTCTTCAACCTATTTGTAGCAGACCTGTCGGCGGCCCTAGACGACACCAATAATCACTCTCCAAAGGTGGGTGGCATGATTCTAAGTAATCTTTTATATGCCGATGACTTGGCTCTCTTCAGCCTAACCAGGGTAGGGTTACAAAGACTCCTTGACAAATTATTCGATTACACGATCAATAACCAACTCGAGGTTAACCTGAAGAAAACGCAAGTAGTCACATTTGGCAAGAAACGATACACAGGGGGCGGTTGGTCATTCAACAATGTCAGCCTAGAAAATGGCCCGTCCTATAAATACTTAGGCGTCCACCTGGACTCAAAATGTGGTTACAAAAAACAGCGTGGAGAGATCGGAGCCAAAGCAGTGACCCTAATGGTATCACTGGGCAAACTTGCAAAGGATCTTTCTGGCCCAACCCTACCTCCCCTGTTGGAGGTAATGAGAGCAAAGGTTGGCCCCACTTTATCCTATGGCATTGAGATTTTCTGTGGTAAAATGAACACTACCTTGAACCAACAGACAACCAAAATTTACAAAAGGGTGCTCCGGCTGCCAAAGACAGCTTCTGCAGCACAGATTAGGTTGGAGATGGGGCTGATTAATTATGAGGCCTCAGCCACCGGGGCATACCTTAACTTGTGTCACAAGCTAAGACAAGCTGAGCCAGGAACTTTAGAATCCTTAGTCTGGCAAGAAATCAGCCAGATTAATCCGGGGGGGTTGTACGGACTACTTTTCACAGACGCCATTAAGCAAATGTCAGCAAGCGATTTGTGGGCCTTAAACCCTGGCCAGGTAGCTTTTAAAAAAGCTATAAAAAAATGTGTGAGAATGACTTCTTGTCTTACTGATAAAGCACTTTTTCTGAAACGCAGCCATGCTCGGGCAATGATAAATTCCTACAGACACCCAGCCCCAGTCAGTTATTTGGCCAGCACATACCCCCTATATTTGAAACGTGGCTTCATAGCCATCAGACTGGGTGACTGGCGTTTCTTGCAGGACTTACCATCATGGCGACGCACATCGGAAGATCTCTCCTGTAGAGGGTGTGGGAAAACAGCGGAAACCATGTTGCACGTAAGTTGTCTTTGCCCAGCTCTTAATACAGAACGTAGGTCCGAACTCAAATCAGAGTGGAACAGGCTGGGGGTTCGGACCTGCAGGCAAGCCATCAAGGCCGCTATAAACCCGGAAAACACTGTGCTAAACATAAAATTTACAAAATTTGTTCAGCAAGCATATCACACCTTTAACTCAAGGAGACCATGTTAAAGTGCTTAATTTTAAATTTTTCTCTCATTGAAATGAACAATAACTGACATTATTTTTAGCAAAGTTGATATAATCTGGTTACCGAATGTAAGCTGGAGCCCTGCTTCAATTTTTGTGATTTTAAAAATATACTATGAGACAAAATCCGTTCTTTTTTATAAGACTATATTGGATTGTGTTTTTATACCTATACTGTGTGTTATTTCTTAGAAGTTTTTACTTTAATTTTTGGCTAGGTTGTGAATTTGTAAATTCTTTTAAAGATATGTTTTATATCTAAATAAAGATGATTATTAAAGAACATTCTCCATTATTTAGCAAAAAAAAAAAAAAAAAAGTTTGGAATATCTACCTTCTTTCCGTAAACGATGCATACAAAGTCTGGAACACTGTCCCCTTTCATTACAAATGTCATGAATATTGGAATTGCCAATATTCTTACTTAGCTTTGTGCTTTTTAGATGGTAGTGCTCCTTTAGGATTGTGAAAGTTAATCAAAGCCAAAGAGATACAATGTACTCTGTTCTGGTGGGAAGATTACAATACTCCATTTTGCTAAATTTTCAATTACAATATTTGCCTATTTTCACTGTTTGCAATCATATGTCTGTACTACATTTTGTTGGTCATTTTTCGTTTTAGATGCGCTCTGAGACTTGTGAACATTAGAGCTTTCAGTGCACTGCTTAAATACTAGCACTATAAATGTATTCGATTAATTATTTAACATTATTAAAGGTGCAGTATTCTAACCCAACCATGATAGGACATTCATACATTTTTGCAACAGTTTTGTGTTGTACTCTGGGCTTTAAGTGGGCAGGGTTCTACCGGTGCTCAGCACTGGCAGCTCTAAAAAGCAGGTGCTGATATGTGTCCTTATTGGGCTCTCCATTTTTGCCCTCACCCTCACGGTGGAAAATAAATCTTAACTCTGCTGCAGTCACTGCTTTTTATGTAACTTTTATTTCTTTTTCCAGCTTTATATAGCGCAGATTCGACCCAAAGGTATTGAAGTGCTATACATGAGCACCAGCTACATTACACAATGACTTGTTTATAAAATATTATTGGTAGGTATGAGAAGATTTAGTGATTTGCCCAGAATCACAAGATGTTGAGCTGACCTGCGACTCAAGCGTGCTTTCCAATCTCCAAAGTCGGCAGCTCTAGCGTGACACTACAACCTCTACCACAAGAGCTGAAGCATTTTCAATACAATATACAGCTTAATCAAACAAACAACCATTGACAAAGGCAATAGTCCTGGCTTGTTTTAGGTGTAATGTTACTTGCTGTGTTATATATCTAGATGCAATGTCAGAAGCAGCAAAATATCAGTTGGTGGCACAAGCCATGCCCTTAAATACATCGGCAACGCCCCTTTGATAGACCCCCTAGTTTTTGCATCCCACTTAAAGCCCTGGTTGTACTGTTCTCACCCAAAAGAACTCCCGTCCCTTAAGTGAAGCCTTCACTGCTCACCCACTAAGTCACGGCTGCTGCGATGAAGCAGCAGTGAGGCGGGTGGGAAGAGGCGGGGAACACTTAAAAATAAAAATCACTTACCTCCCTGCTCTTCAGCCTCGCCCCCTAACGCAAGCTGCCGCAGCAGGAGGACAAAATAAAATGATAATAACATTTGTTATTATAATTTTTTTCGTTTCTTTTGCTGCTTTGAGGCCTTAGCGGAGGAGCCGCCACTGCACCCACGTCTAGTCAAAGTCGGTGAGCTTTAGTTGACGCCCACCCCATGTATCAGCCTTGACGTCTCGAACATTGGTTACGAGGGACCCTAAGTTGTTTCTCTTTGTAAAAACTCAGTGGCCAGTGTGACTGAATGCCCAGTAATACTTGTTCCAACAATGCTGTACCCCATAATAGAACTTTGTGCAACAGTGCAAAAAGTTTGCATATAATTGCAATTGACTTTCCAAAGTGTCAGTGGTTGCAAGTTTAAAGAAAAAACGGCCTTTGTTTTTAAAGCACAAACCATTTCCATGGCCATTTCATCAGGTATCATCTACTATAGACGTTGAAATGCCAGATGTTCAGAGCAAAACCAACAAAAAATGGGGTGTGGAGGGGGATAAGGCAAAACAAATGTTTTCCTCAAATTCAGTATAAATTCATGAATTATATTTATCGCAGAATTGCAGATCCCATTTTTGCACTAAAGAACGGTTAAATGCAGAAAGAGGGCCCACAATTGTTGGAGTTTCTTATCCCTTTCAATTGGAACCATTACAATCTTTAGCTTCTGCAGATCATATAGAATCAAACAGTACTTTTTTCTGTCGGATGAAAAAGTGATCGCAAAAATGTTTCATCTCCCATTGCTTATTACTAAGATCCTTTTTTTCCCAGTGTTAGATATGTAAAAGGAACTGGGCAGCGCGTAGTGCTGTTCCTTGATGTTTTAAAAACTAAGTTACCTAAAATGTTCCTAAAGACTGCAGTGTGAGCCAGATGTAGGGATTTACCAATGTTCTACAATGTGGAATAAACTTACTCTTTCCATCCATTCTTTCCTTCTCTACCTCTCTGTTCGCTTTCAAGAACTCCACCTGTATACCCCGAGGTGACAAGCGCAATACAATACTGATTGACCTCTGTCCTCTGCCCCTCGTTATCTTTCGAAGCCTGCAGTGACTGCTGGAGTTAACCTCTGGAAGCTGGGCATTTAAGTGACTACTGCACCAGGAGCGGTTGGGGCTTGCCCGTGTGAAACAAAGGCCTGCTGACCCTTTTCGTGATACGTGTGTACATTCAAACTCTCCTAAATGGCCACATACAGCATGGCGTGAATGTTATTTGCACATATGACAAATACGCTTCGCCGGGGTATTTATTACATTTATGGCATGTGTGATTGTAGTCAAAGAGCACGTGCTGTCGCAACCGAGCAATACCACAGACGTCTTCTTCGAGCTGAATGAACAGACGTCACCGTTTGAAGGGCCTCGTTAGTAGTGATGGGCTGGTATCACGGTGTCGCTGCTCACTAGTCACACGCGAGGCAGCTGCTTTCCTTGGGGGCAGGAACACTCAAAGGCGGAAGGACAAGCGCATGGCCAAGGGCAATCTCTGTTCGACTAATCCTCGACGAAACCGAAAGTCCTGATGTCAAAGGGTACGCGACGTCATATTAACGTGCACAAACGAAAGGTGGCAGAGTTCGTTTGTGGACAGTTCACCTCGTGGTTAATTCTTCTTCGGTTCTAGTCAATGTAGTGGTTCTCTTCTGATTATCATTAGAAATGGCCCAAGATCTGTTTACCTCGTTTTCATAAAAGACGGATTGCAAATTGAGAAAGACAATCTAAACAATGGCTCCACAGTCAGTGCAAAAGCCCAATAAAAAGGGATAATTCGGCAGAGAGCAGGTGCAATTGCACAAACCGCACAACTCAACTCTAATATCCTCGAGATTTATATCTCTTCACGAGCTTCTTGCCATTTCCTTGCATACATGTATAGGGCTTCAATATATGTACTAAACATTGTATTAGCTGTCGGTGCAAGTCGGGGCTGGTCTAATGGGAGCTGCCATGGTTGAGTCATGGTACCCCATCTAGCTCTAAAACAACTCCTTGGCCCAGGGATTTAACCCCTTGGCCGCGGCGATAATTCCGCCGCGGCGCTAGGGGGCAGGGGGAGGCCGCGCGGCGCCGCCATGCTCGTGACGGAACCACTCTGTCATGAGCCGCGGTGGCGCTATACTTGTGACGGAATGGTTCCGTCATGGCCCCGCCCGCTCAATAGAACGCGCCGCGCAGGCGCGAAATCAGTGCTGCGCAGGCGCGGCAGCCGGACCGTGACGGAACCATTCCGTCACCAGCACAGCCCCACCGTGGCTCGTGATGGAATGGTTCCGTCACGAGCACGCAAGGGGTTAAATGGGCCAGGTCCCGCCGGTGCTCAGCAACGCCACTACTAAAGAGCAGGAGCTGAGACGGGTCTCTATTCGGTCTCCATTTCTACCCTCGCCCTCAGGCTGAAAAAATAATCTTAACTATGCTGCAGTACCACACTTCACTTCCTTTGAGGTAACTTAAAAGAGACTCCTTATAGTTCTTTCCTCATTTTATCATGTCAGAACTGAAGCATTTGCAATATTATATACAACAAAGCCGTAGTTGTTGGTTATTTATCGTATGCAACTAACAACCATTGACAAAGCCAATAGTCCTGGATTGTTGTAGGTGTAATGTTACTTGCATTATATAGCGGGATGCAATGAGAAAAGCAACAAATTCCAGTTGGGCGGCACACTATGCTAAGCACAGATTTTTTTGCTTACCTGTTTAAAGCTACGCCCTTAATTACAGTGGCCACGCCCGCCCAGTTTTTCATCAAACTTAAAGCCCCGCTTAGTCCTCAGTCTGCTGGTAAAAAGACAGAGTTGCCGGTTCACCATCACAGCGCTTGTTGGATTTGCAAAATACGTGCCTAGTAATTGGGCCAGTTTTGCCAATTAATGGTATAAACAATTCAACAGGTCGGGCCAAGCACAACTGAGAAACAAGTGATGATTTACACCATTACAAAGAGTGGTACTAGATTTCACTTTTCGATTTCTGACTAAAAGAGTCAAACGGGTAACCAAGACCTGACTATTGGAATTCAGTATCGAGGGCAATCACTTGATACCCTAATCATGACAGTGTCAGGTAATTCATATTTAAAAGTGTTTTGTCTCTTGAAATTGTGCAGACAAACTCGATGTTTCAATGTTGAAGGTAATTCAACTAAAATGATGATTTTTGGTTGAACGAATGGTAAAGAAGTGGAATTTAGTATTGATTTACATTTATAATGTAAAAAATGGAGAGGTCAGATATTGAGTGCTGTTCTTCCTATATGACAAAGAAGAACAAGCAAATCCTCTTGACACCCTGCAGTGTCTCAATTTGTAACAATAATCTCCCTTTCCCCTCTCCCTGACATGCTTTTTTGATTGATTGAAACCACCATTTTAGTTATCAGCTATAGACATATATAGCTGTCTGTTTTCAGACCAATACATAACATACATAACATTTACTTGTAGTGGGCACTGGATCAGCCACTTGCTCTCATCTGGATAGCTTTGTTGACTATCCCAAGTGTCTTCTTTTGATTTGATAGATTCTTCTCTAGACTTCTGTTTGTCCCACAAAGGAGCCTTTCAGTCGTACACAGTTGTAATTAGATGAGTTATATCTTTACACTGCTGACTTTAATAAATGGGAACAATCACCCACAGGGGCCAGCACTTCCTGAGTAACCAACTTGCCAGGGACACATATGTTTTGAATGAAATGTAAGCTGCCATTGACTAGTAAATGTTTTAATATACTATCAGTTATTTCATGTAAGATCAACATATGACCTACCACTGCATTTTAAGTGGAGTATATGATTACACTACCTAGCACTGTATTATTGTAGTTTGAGTATATACGTACTATTTGCAACTCTACCTACACTTACCTTGTAAATTAAATATAAGTGAATTGAGAATATATATTAGGAATTAAAATAATATACTTACTTAAAATGTAATGGTCATAAGATGTAATATATCTTATTGTCATGAGTTATAGTTCTCCCACAACCAGCCAAATAGAATTTTTCTAGCGGAAAATAATCCATTATCTTTACAATGATAGTTAATGGCAGTACATAAAATGACCCCAGCCATCGAAACTCCCAGAGTAAAGGCACATATATGTTTAGCTCCTCTGTTTACTGCTTTGTTTTATAATGGAGGGGATGCACAACATAAATGTCGATGGAGCCTCAGAGCAGAGGAGCATTTTTATGTAAGACACCTTTCCATTTTCAAATTACTTTATTTTCCTTTAGATGTAAAAAGCACTTTCACTTTGCAAACTCCTTTATTTTCCAATTAGAGAGAACGCACAGAAATAACCATGTTTTTTCCCTATCCTCCCACTGAGGCAGTGACAAGAGGTTTGTTGGAAGGGTCCAAGGTAGTTAGTGTTTGGGAGCACTTTGGGTAAACTACTCAGATTCTTCTGTCTCTGGCACATCATTTAGGTCCTGCTGGAAAGTCCCTGATTAGATTAATAAGGACTGAATTATCTACCAACAAAGGTACTCCATTCATGGATGTTTTCGGAATGTATGTCTACATCTCAGACTCTCCTGGAAGTGCCTTTCACCTTTCCAATAATTGATATAAGTGCTCTTTCAAATGCTAACAATGTTTCCAGGACAAGACTTCATGTCCCAGCCTTCTGCACGGGTACTCCTGAGAGTCTTGAATTACCATCTCTATTTTTTATTTACCAGTGGCCTTGTCTCCATTAGTGAGGGGATCGTGCTCATGGAAAGGTGCGCTGGATTAGCATCCCATCTGCTTAACCTACTATGAGCTTGTTGTGTGTGATGGTGTTAGTCTGAGATGCCCAATAAAGACGAAGGGTCTTTTTAACGTTTGGTAGGCAGCTCGCCGTCCTGCCAAGATGGAGGACATTGCAGCAATCACCCATATACTGCAGAATATAAGCTTTTCCTAAATACGCCAATGCATAGAATGAAACAAAGACAACAGATAAGCTCAACAAATCATTCTGAGATGGTGCAAAAGCATGCATGGGAAAGAGTAAAGCTATCAGTTTTCGTCTTGGAAATATGTATTCAAACATTGGTTTATGTAAGTGCATAATTTGAAAATTCTGACTATCTAGAGCAGGCAACATTATCATTGACATCTTTAGAAGTTGCTGAACTATTTGGACATATTTTAAAGAGACTGTGAATGTTTATGAACTAACTGTACTTCAATGCTTAATTTGTAATAAAGAAGTGTCAGGGCACTTCTTAGGTGGCCAGAGCAGCTTGTATCACCCATTGCACCTTCCAGCGCTGCTGACACCAGTACCAACACAACTACTAACATCACACTCCTACAGGTGTGCCATTTGAACTATTCAAGACCACCAAAGTTAAAAGGCTGACCTGGGCAGATGGTATGATGTTTTTCTTTTCATGGTTTGAATTGTTAAACACTCTGTTTATATGCTCATCTTCAGGCGGGCAACTAGAGCCACATGTTGGGGGGGGCTGAAAATATTTGGGGGGGTAATTCTTCCAACCACGGACAAAGTGACTGTGAGAAGGGCCTCATTTACAACTAAATGGTCTTTTAAAGACCTATTAAGTACCCGGGTGCGGCTGCAATTACATGCTCGCCAGCCCGCGAAGCTGTGTCATCCCGGGCTGACAGGCACGACGGGGGGGCTGAAGCCCCGTGAGCCCTATGGGTGTTGCGCGCCTGCTCATCTTACACCTAGACAAACAGTGGCACCATGTGGTAAACTGCCATAAGCACCATTGTTGAGAATTACATGCTGGTGTTGTGAACCGGCCAACACCCATTCAAATTAAGCACTGCTGTACTTCCTTGTAAAAAGCAACACAAAAGACTCAAAATATGTGATAGTTTTAGCAGTCAGGGGATGTAATGTTAAGGGAAGAAAGATGGACATAGGATGGACTTAAGGAAATATGGACTTGGTTCATGCACGTTGAGGTGCTGATGAATGCACTCAACAAAACTGGTGCCATGAGTTACGCTCCACTACAGTAACCCTGGTGGTAGCACAACACACAGAGATCACAGAAGCAAACAATAGTAGACACTAGAGGTCATCGCCTCTGATGCAGCACTCTTGAAGGATTCCTTCTTTTGGGTCACTGTTGGTAAAGACCCCCAAAGGCTCCGAGCCTCTGAATTAAATCATAGCACGGCCAGTGTGAGCATCAGCACACACGGGAAGATGTAATAGGGTGCAACAGACTAGGAATGGAAGCGAAGAACTGGGAAGTGGAACGTGGTAGAGACATATAATTAGAACACTGAGAAGGAAACTTTCAGAGCATCAATTCATTTGTGAGCATTCATCCTGAAATAGACTTTATAAAATCAGTGTGTGACTGGAACATACTGACCTCTGATTATGACTCTAGACCAAAGGGGCTAGTATGCTTTCCAGAAGGTCTTCATTGAACTATTCTAGTCTTCATCGTTACTGATTTCAAGGACACCTTGCCAAAAGTATAATCCTTTTTCTTTTTGTTTATAAGTGAGATTTCTATTTAATGCAACAGTCGTGTAGAACATATTTCTTATATTCTTCACTCAAGTGCAACAATAAGCAGGCTTTCTTTGAGAATATTAGCTAATCAATTCACGGTTATTGATGCTCTGAATAATCTTTGCTTTGTTCAAGTTTCCGCTCCAGTGGTGCACCAGGATGACCACATACTGGAGTACCACGCATCTCTTGTGACTGTGCAATTGGCTTACTGTGATGTATGGATTAGTGGGTTGTCTGCCACTGTCAGAAACAAAACAGTGCACCATCCCATAGTCTGCTGAACAGGTGTAATGCACATGTAATGTTGAGAGCACAAGTGAAGCAGAGGCCGCAGTGTCCCGCTACATCCTCATCACCTGCCTAATGCCGCACGCCAATGCTGTATAAATGCTGTTATGATCTCACATTACATATGATCCAGCAGTAACTATTCTATATAGGATACCAATGTATCCATTCAATATGCATCTATTTCCATTGAGCAAGCATCTTCTCAATAAAATTACACTTCAAAATTTCAACACCAACTTGACATGCTATTGCCATTCAGAGACACACTTGAATTGTAGCACTATACAAACATGTAACACTTGGGATGCACCAATGCATCATCACGCAATATAATCATCCAGCTTCTCTTGCTGGGTATATATATATATATATATATATATATATATATATATATATATATATATATATATATATATATATATATATATATAGCCAAGCTCATCACCCCATGCCTATAGCACCTATCAGACTCCATGGCTCTACCAGAGCATATATCCACAACTTCACACTTGCCTGGTCCATTCCATCCAGCCTTACAGCAATCAGGCTGTCTTCAGTGCCAAGTAGAATGCTTTCCCAGACACATGGCGGGCAGTCAAAGGACTGCACTGTGAACATGGCCACAGCGGCTGGTCAGAAAAATCTACTGAGGTAAGACAATATCACATTTGTAATTTTGCTGATGCTGTGTGTGCTGCTCTGTTTGGACTCGAATTACCAAAAACAAAGCTTTGAGTGATTTATTTATACCTCGGTACAAATCTCTATTACCCAATAATTCCCTGGTATGATATTAAGCACTTTATGGAAATGAAGGAGGAAGAACTGTAAGCGGGGCTGCTGGCTTTCCAAGCACCATCTGCCCTGTTTTATCTGTTTCATCAGGGAGTAGAGATCAAATCACAAGCATGTACCCCGTGGTCACCAGAAGGACAGAATACTTAACAGGAAGGGTCTTCCAGTCAAATGAGTGTGTCATGTGTATGGTAATATTATGAAGGGTGTCCTTCAATATCCAGAGGTATCCCGTAGGAATTACTTTCAGATCTGGGAGAAGGGGAAACAAACAAACGAATATACCAAAACCTCCCATAAGACCTATATTGCTTATGAAGGGGTAAATTCAGCGCCCCATGGCTAAAGCAGTAATTTAGGCAAAGGGCAGTGAGCAGGTTAAAAGCTTTACTTAAAGTTTTATGGTCCAGGTGCTCAGTACTTAATCTGTAAAACAAATTGTGCCGTGGCCCTCATCAGGAGGCCACCGCAGTTTGCACCGCACATTGCCACTCTACTTACACAACTGCTAACCATCACACTGCTACAAGTGTGACGATTCAGACTGTACAAGGTCACCAATGACTTAAGCTGAGTTAAGTTGTTTTTAATGTATATTGAATTAACAAACAACAATTTTTCTGCTCATCCTTAAAGAACACAAACAGCGCCACCATGTGGCAGCTTTCATAAGTTCAGGTTCTGGCAATTAAGGGCCAGTGCCGGTATTAAGTGCCGGTGCCGAGCACCGGAAACCACCCGCTCAAATTAAGCATTATGGGTGCTCCATCAGACACGTGGTGGATGCCTCGTTCACCATGTTACAAGTGCAAGTTCTACAGCGGATGTTAATCTCAATACTGTGCAAGGGACATCTGTCACGTTTTGACGAGTTAAAAAATTACTATTCAGCCAACCGCAAGAAACTTTACATACAAAGAACCAGTGAACCTGCATTATTTTTACCTATTTGCAACATACGAGTGAAGATCTTCAATTATCAAATGAAATACTAATATAAAACCAAACTCAGTTACCAATCAATGTTGTAATTGATTTTGGATAAGGCAGGACTTTATGCAATCTGGGATGTATTAAAAATAACTGTGTGATACAAAAGAACCCCAAAAGACCTTAAAATCACAGATTGTATTTCTCCACGCTACCCAGAATCCCACCTGTGGTACTGCGACAAACACCAGCCAGATGCTAGAGAAATAGGTTTCGAGTTGATCAACCACTCCAGGCAATACAAATTATTCAACAAGCATATTATATTTACAAATAGGCTATATTTGATAGTCAATTACTTTTCTGGCTTTGCTTCCAAGTCATATATTTCCTAGAAATCAAGCATCTTCTCAAATATTTCTCAAATCCATCGAGAGCGTAGCTATATTAAGCATCTTGGTTAAATAAATTACAATGCAAACAGGTCTGCTAGTTCTGACAGAATGTATTTATTTATGAGTAATAGTCTGACGCACTGACCTTACCCAATGGGCATTGAGTTACTGCATCGTCAAACAGCAAAGGATACATTTAAACGGATCTTAAGCAACGTGAGATGATAGAAAATGAAACAAAATAAAAACAAAAAAGTTCATATTCAGAATTTCCTTCCATTCCACAAATTACAGGCAATATTTTATCGTTAAGGGACAACAGTACTTTATTGCAGATTTTACGCAATCTAACTTAGTGTAGCGTGGTAAATCACTTGAATACGTAGACATGACTGCAAACAAAGAGCGCTGTTTCTTTTACAGGTAAAGGCATTATTTTGGACAAAACAAGGAAGTGCGACAAAGAGAATGTTGAAATATACAAAAGACTCCATCCATCAAACAAGAGAATGTGAAAAACCGAGGACATTCCCTTAGGTGATTTTTTTATGTACTCATAATTTGCGATCTAATAAATATTGCATCTAGCTCTAGTAAAATGCAAATGCTCTTGCATAGGTATGTATCTAATAGAATGCGCTAGAAACAGGATTGGCAGACTCTGTGACTTGGGTTCAATGCAAACAGAACTTTGGGGGGTTGGCGAAGAGATGTGTTCGCTGCATATAGATAGATACATAGATAGATAGATGGATAGATAGATATTGTACCAAGAGGTAAGGTATAACACTTAATAAAACGGTTTCAACATATTAGTTACCTATCCTTACACAGGGTGCTATTTGGATATAATCTAAAAATTTAATAACAATGTTTAGCACCAATATATCACTTAACATTCTGATTTGTCATCTTAACAAACACTTAAAACAGTTATATTAATAAAATAACAAATAATGCCATCAGTGTAGAACTAATCTAAAACGAAATGTACATAATGGGTCATGTTTATGAAGTATTTCTGTTGGGGAATAAGCTTTCAGAGGAATATGTGCTCACCTTTGCTCTATCACAAAGGTAACTTTAAGACACTGTAGTGCTATCACTAGTATGGGGTGGTTTAGGATTTGCATTGTTCCAGGCCAAATGCTTCCTGTTGAATCTCTCACCAAGCACGTATAAAAATAAATATTTAGGAACTTTTGTAATAATTTGCCACCACCGGTAGGTTGCACTTGTTTTATGGAAGTGCAGGCCCTGGCCTTACTTTAGAAGCAGCCACATTGATAATGCATGTTTGCAACAACTAGTGTCATCTTAAAAATTCAATGTCTTCCCAGGAGCCATCTGTGCAGGTAAGAGTGGTGGGGGAGTGGTCAGACGACGATGAGGGAAGAACAAATATTTATTTATTTTCCCTCTCCTCGTCTGACGACTCCCCCCCCACCCTGCCCCACCGCCCACCGCTCTTACCTGCATGGGCCACTCATGTGTCTTTCACCAATACTCTGTACCTAACAACAGGTTCTTCAAAAACAGACAGTAAAAATATGTAGTAAGAGATTGAACAAACCTTTTTCAGCTGTGGGAAAATTCTATCTTGGGTGGTCGTAGGACGTGGAAAATTAAGAAACAGAACATTGAAGTAATCCGCGTTCCAGGCATCAGCGAAAAGCATGACCTCAGAGAGAAATGTTGTCTGAGAATACCCCAGGAACCGATCTACCACGTTTAGCACCAACAAATAACCTGCAAATGAAAAGTGAGAACAGGTTATAACAGACAGGAACAAGCATGATAAACAAGACAATAAAATACAAGCACTCTAACGCCTCGACGAAGACATCGCACCCACAGCACCCCGATACCCCTAGTGGAGATAGTGCTGAGCTATATTAATGCGGATTGATTGATTGATAACTCTATGGTTCTAGATGTCTTTGCCAATTAAACATTAGAAATTAAGAACAAGATTACTAATGGCAAAACTTCTTGACAGATGCTATCTATTTTACTTGAAGTTCAAAATACATATATATGGGGCCTGTAGACAAAGATACATTTACCCAAGTAGAGTTACTTACAAGTAAATCTTCTCCTGCATCTAGGTGTAAGATTTCACTTTTTTGTTATGCTCCTTTACTGGGTGTAGATTAACTCCTAAGTGTAGACAAGCTTCCATGCCCTCAGTTTAGAGGATGGAGACATCTATGACTGAATTTACAGATATAAAATTGCGACTAGTAACTTTTCACATGTAGGTGGAGTTGCAACTTTGGTGCGAGTATCCAACCAGATAAGATAGGAGAGCCATTTGATGTATTTGCTGTGTATTGCATCCAGTAGTTTTTGTAAAATTTGAGGGGTCGTGTTTTTTTTTGCAAATTGAGAGGGGCGGCTTAGGAAGTCTGTAGCCAGATTCAACTGAGGATCATCTCTCAAGGGAATGGATGTAAGGCAAACTTTGGTAAACTGAGATGCCTTGAAAAGTCCGTCTGGATATCGCTCACAGAGGCCTCCAAACTTCGAACATGAGCTATGCAGTGGTGACCCTGAGGATTCAGAATTTGTTTAAATTGTAATAGGTAGAGAGGAGCAGCAGAATAGAAAGGGTTTTCCGAATGCAGCAAAAGGAAAACATTTAACTTCAGAGATGTCAATAGGGGGAGCACCTGCACTGAAACGGGCTAGCTCCAAACCAGCAGTAAATGCTTCAAGATGAATAAATCTCGACCGCTATGTGTTAATTCTCCATCTAAAGTTTACCAATGATATCTTGGGTGCTGCATCCACCGCACCCCTACTCCTAGCGCCACTAAAATGTTTGGCCCTAACAGAAAAAAAAATACATGTGCCTCCGCAAATTCTTTCACCAAAGCTGATCTTTCTCGTTTTTGCCCTTTCTTTATCTGCCTACTTCTTTACCTATACTATGATTAAAGTTCAAAACAAATGCACAAAAAGGGTTGATTCCATAAAAGTCAATAAAGGTTATGGCAATTCCTTAATTTATTGACTCAATAGTAATGTAAGATCCCATTATTTCTGTGATACAGCTATGAAGTCCATGACTGAACATCCTTTATGCATTTTGCTCAGCACAAAGTCCCAGCAGAGAGCTAAATCTGGTTTATGATCACAACTTTCAATACCAAAATATCTCATTATGGAACTGCACCAAACCATTAAGTATAGCTCACACCAAAAATATCTCAATTGATCTTTTCCCAGGAAAAAGGGAAAACTCAGGATTCAGTTATATGGTGCTCCCAGAAACGAACAAGTCTAATGTTTATTTTTCTTTTAGGCTTTCACTATCATTTATTGTTGAATTCCTGTTTAATTTACCCTCTCTATTTCCATGTCAAAGTATGTTTACAAGCCATAGACTATTAAGACTGAAATGGGTAAGTGTGGTTTCTTTGATGTAGAATTATGCAATATTCATATTAAAACAACACAGCCATCAGAATATTACCACAGGGTCACAGCACATAAATCAAGCATGCCGCACATACTTAGGTTTTGATTTTATACCAGCTTTGATTAACATTTTTTCTTGAAAAACATCTGCTGCAGAAAACTGAAATTTTATTCGGGAAGTTGCAGCTATTCCTTTTCCTTAGGCTAAAATAAACCGTAAACTGCCCGGGTTGATATGCTATATCTTGCCTGTGTTCATTTGCACAAATGTACTGTTTTTGGACCACATTGTTTATTTACAACTGGTGTGCTGTGTTGTTACAGTTCTTTTTGCAGCCATCAGTGTTTATTCGCTGCAGTGCAAATCCTTTATCGTGATTTATCTACTGCAGTTTTAGAAAATGTGCACTACTTGAAAACACGGATGCCATCGAGGTTCAAAGCAGAACCTTGTTACAAATAAGGAGAGGCGACAAAAGCACCACCCCCAGTTGTTTATTGAATCTGATCCACAGCATCCCCACTTTTTTGGTTTGCCCAAAGAGTGGAAAAAGTAAGGCCCCCATTATGGGTGTCCCAATAATCCTGATACCATTGGATTTACAAGTCCCCCACAAACGCTGTGGGTTGGGAGTGTTTCCTCTGGACAGTGGCATAATGAAACTTGAGGGGCCCCCTAGCAAAGTACATGGAAGGTGCTACCCTAACCCACCACCTACCACTTTCGCTGAGGGGGCCCTCTGGAGCTCGAGCCCCGCCCTCTCACCGCTGGGGTTGCAGGGTCTAATGTTACCCCACAGCCTCTGGATAATTCACCTACTGAAAGCAGGTGAAGCATAAGGGTGAAATAACAGAGGAAATTGGGAATAACGGTGGCAAACAGGTGCGAAGTCCAGATTCCTCTGGTAATTCCCCAGTTTTCAAAACTCCCCTGTGTAATTATTTGTGATCCCAATGAAATCCCTGCACCCTTGAATTCACAGTGCCACTGTATTAGTACTGTCCAGGAGGGGGATCGCTGGTTATTTTCCAGCCATCATGTAATTGACACCAACGCATTCTAAATTCTCTGAGAGATTATCTAATGGATGCCATAATTCTCTGGATTTAGCCCTATAAGTGCAATCATAGGTTTTCCAGGTGCACGTATTAGACAGAGGCTGGGACTGCAACCTTCCTCTTCCTACTCCCTTACCACCTCACATAAAAGAAGATCGAGGAAGAAAGGAGAAAAGGGCTCCAAGTGGCAAACAGATCTTTTCTATTTTGCAGTGCTTTGATTCCAAATAAAACAGAATATATTTCTTGTGAAATTAAAATATTTAGAAAATGAAACACCGATAGAAAGTAATGGCCTTATCTAGAGATTTTTGAGCAGTAGTAGATCAGTCAGGTGGTGGTGTACATTTCGCCTACCACCCTGACGACAGCTACTTCTCCTAAATTTAGAGATCACTGTCAATCAAGCAATGATCTTTGTACCTTCAATGGAGCCGCATTTAGGGCCCCTACACCTAGGGAGATTTTGATCCTGGATGTCGAGGTCATGGTTTCTAATTTCACTGTCAGTGACCACCAGGTTTTCCCTGGCGGAGACTGCCATAAGAAAGGACATCAGACTATCTACTCTTTTTTTTTTTAAATGTCTTTATTGGTTTTTCTGTAAGACAAAGTTGATTTCCAGAGTGAGAAAAAATTATACATTTACACCATGAATGTATACAATGTGATGGTTACATGAAACGGAAGATAGTTGGGTGCAGCTAGAGGAGCAACTCTTAGGTTGGGGTAATACAATACACTCCACATCATTGCAATGCTCAATTCAACCTGCCAAGAATTACAAGACATCTCGAGAATTATTTTGTTTAACTAACAAACAAAAACTTAAAACATAATTTGTGTAGTGAGGGTATTCTTTTTTTACCTCTTTTTTTTGTTTCTACAAGTATTCAGGTTCTAACTGACTGTGTGTGTGTTACAGCTGGGTGGTGGGCGGCAAGGTGTTCCAACTGCAGGGGACAGAGCAAATGTTTTGTTTCTTCTAAGAAAAGTGCAGTGTAGCCTATGGCACATCATGAACCATTTATTTATTGCTTGGTTCTGAGGTATCTTGTTGCTCAGAGGTATCTCTAGTTAGTTTTGCCTCGATTACCATTAGGTAAGTCTGCCAGTCTGGAGGATTAGGGGACAATGGGGGACCTGACACGTGGTCACAAGTTATCTCTAGCTTGGATACTAAGGCCTTACGCAGGTCAGTCAACCACACTTGAATATGAGGGGCAGTGTGGGATTTAAAGGACATGGTCAGTCTACGCTTAGGCAATCCTAGTGAAAGATCTAGGAATGTGTTTAATGTTTTGTTTTTGGATGAACGTTTAGTAACTCCCAAGAGAAAGTGTAAGGCATCCAGCGCTATCACTCTGCTTGTTGCCTCCATGAGTGTATCCGCTATCTTCTTCAAGTATCCTATTAGCCCTGGGCAGTCCCTCACCATATGTATGAAGGTAGCTCCATAGCGAGAGCAATGGGGGCAGATATCTGTGCATTTCGGGTACATTTTTGCTAGTCTGTGAGGGGCGAGATATGTGTGATGGAGGTAATTAAATTGAGTGTATTTGAGTCTAGCATTCATCGAAATTATCTTAGGAACCCCTAGGCATTGTTTCCATTGCTTATCCGATAATTTTACAGAGAGTGTTGTATCCCAGTCAGTATGGAGCGAGGTCAATGAGGTTGCTGCTTCTTGTCTCATCGAACTGTATAACATTGTGATGGCGCAACGTCCAAGACCATGAGTGAGCATCTTCTGGAGCAACCTAGATGTCCCGGGTTCCTTGTGTTTTCTATCCCATAGCTTATGTAATTGGTATGTGATGGATGAGTATAATAGAGAGGAGCCAGAAGAAATACTGTAGTCGTCCACTAGGTCCTCAAATGTAGAAAGGATTGTATCAGTGAATGAGTCGCCCCATGTGGTGATGCCCGGTCTACCCATTCTGTCTTCTCCAGTCGGGATATCATTCTCTGTTGGTCAGGTAGCACCCTGAGGGTTAGATCTGGGCATAAGTTGGGGAGGTCTGTCTCTTACGCAGGTAACAATTCCAACAAGAGCGGGCTGTATTCATTAAAATATTTCCTGTTTTCTTTTTTGGAATGGAGGCCTCTGAGCCCAACAACCACCCCAACACCGTGTGCTGGTGTAGTCCCGCAGCCCAGTGTCCTAGTTCGACCAGATTGTGATTCCCCAGCCAATGCATTGGCCACTGCAGGTGGGCTGCCACGTAATACTGCCCAAACCTCCCTCCAACAGTGTGGCGTAAAGTTTTGTAAGGGAGACTCGCGCTCTATGTTTGCCCCATATTAGTGATGTTAGCAGTGACGGGAAATCTCAGAACATTTTTCGCTGTAGGGAGTAGGGGGGAGAAGCAAAAAAGTAAAACAATCTTGCCATTCGCCATCTGCTGGATGGCGTCTACAATTTCAGTGTCTGAGATCGGGGATTCTAATTCAGTAAAGTGCACTAATGATATGCGAGGAAGATTGATATCTTCTAAGAAGCACTGTAATATGGCTGGGTCACTCTCCGGGGGGCCTTATAGAGAGAGGCATAGTAAGAGCAGAATGCTGTGTTAATTTCATCCTGAGTGTTGACCATGTGTTCCTCCTTATTGTATATGGAGTGATAGGGGGTCTGGGTGTATCAGATTTGAAGAGCCATGCCAATAGGCGGCTTGCTTTGTCTCCTTCTAGATGTTTCCAGGCCATGTATTCTCTATAGTCAAGGGCCTCTAACTACTGCATTGTTGTTGTGTGTTTCAATCAAAAGTTGTGCTACGGTGGCTGCGGCTGCCGAGTAAGTGGGGAATGCTTGTTCTCATTGGTGGATTTCCGGTTCTAGGATGGACAATTCTCTGCCTTTATTACCTGCCCCCTTAGTACTAATTTAAATGCATCCCATTCTATTCTGCTCCTAGTTGCCAGACCGTCATTGTCTTTAAAGTAAGTTTCAATCGAGTCTGTTATTGAGGAGCGGAGCGGGATATCTCAAAGTGTTTCTAGTGGTAAACACCATGTCGGGATTTGAGGTCTACTTCTGCCCAACTGTAGATGTAACTGTAAGGAGCAGTGATCTGAGAGAGTGCAGCTTAAATACTCTGCATGGGGGACCATAGTCATGGCTTCATGTGTATAGAATGTGAGGTCTATTCTAGTGTGGAGATCATGCAGCCCAGAATAGTGCAGATTATCCCTGCTGGTTGGGTGTATGCTTCACCCTGCTTCTTGTACATTAAAGTTATCTGCTCATGCATGCAGATGTAGAGTGAGTTTAATCGAGTGGCCCCTTGTAGTGGTGGGTATGAACAGTCGTTATCCAAGTCAAGGGTAGGGTTGAAATATCAGACGTCTAATATAAATAGGGTCGGCAGTGTGATGCCCTCACTCTGATGTCCTGCATCCATCAGGCTGTTGGAGTAAGCTTTCCATCGACAAAGTCAACAGATGCATCACCAAGAGAAAGCTGATGGTCCGCCTGACTTCTTATATTGCAGATGGGTAGAGGGTTTGGCAGAAAGGGCACTCCATCACATTTGTAGCTTTAAATTGGTCCCGAAGTCAATTAAATTATTCCTTTTATCTGATGCATGCCTCACAACAAGCAGTATGCATGACAATGAAGAACAAGAAACACCGCTGACTGAAAGAGTTTGAAAATGTGTATCAAAGACAATAATGCTACAAAATAGGATGTCAAAAATTGCTTCAAAGCTGGAAGAGGACCACATGTAAGAGCATGGCATTTTTATAACACTCACTGTGCTCCATTTAACCTTTGAATCAATAGTGATTTGACTTTACCATTCATCACCCATGATTAAAACCATTACTGGACTTTCTTACTTAAAGACATATCCTCCTCTTTACTTTAGTTTCAACCAAAGATTAAAATTGAATGGCTGCCTCAGTTGGGTAGAACTACAAACAGAATTCTCACTCAATGGGTGTTTTTGTTGAACATAGCATCTTAAATGTGCTAACTGGATCAACAGCTTTTTTTTTACTTTACCCAAATACGAAGTTTGAGTGGAAATAAATGGACAGATGGCCAGAGGTACTCATTAACAAATCTAACTTTTGCTCCCATAGAACTACGTTTATATTTGTAGCAATTGTGCCACTTTTTTTAAAATTGACAAATAATCCCAGAGTCGGCTTAAAAGCTGATGACAATTTTAGATTTCCAAGATTACCGAAACGTATGCAGAATTGCACTGTTCTGCAGGTGAGGATGTTGTCCAGAGGTGTATGTACTTTTGTTATGCCAAGGGGACAATAGATTTCTCCAACAAAGTACCCGTATTCCCCCAACATCCCCATTTTAATTGGGGTGTTCCCTCCTCATTCAGAACGCGGAAAGCTCTTACTTTGCCCATGGAAAATCTTTGTGTACTACCAGAGTGGGGAACTACCTAGAAATAGAAAGTTCCCATAAACATACATGTGGGTTTCGTCAATTTTGTTGGATGGCCCCACCCAGATACACTTACAGGCCCTCGCTGATTTGTGCATTTGTCAATGTAGAATTGCTATAAAACTGGTAAAATGTTCATATTGGCAAGTCCCATTTCCAAAGATGAATTAGAAATGTGACCTTACTCTCAGAATCCTTTGCAGAACTAGGGTAGCCCTTCAAACGGTAATGATTTAAATGCTCACACATTTTCCTGGCACAGAAGGAGATAATGCTGTGTAGTCATGTTATTCACGTCAGTACCACTTTATGTAGTATCCTATTGTCTGCCAAACAGGGGTACATATTGTAAAGAAGAGGCGAGGCAGAAGGTAAGATCAGATACTTTATTAAAAGTATGCCACTGACATCAGGGGCACGTCTTCGCCCAACGCTGCTGGAGACCGCAACTGCCAACTCTAACCGTCGCCCAGGACAAGCAGCGTGAGGCCAGCACACATAAGGAATACAACAAAATAGAAACGCAATAAAACAAGAACATAAAACATAACACATCTCCTTCTCATTACTAAACAAAGTAAGTGTGGTGAGGGAAATAGCGCAAGACTGAACGAAAAGGAAGGCGAAAACCCCCCAGCCTAGTCACACACAAAATCACGTAATTTAACTGGTGGCTTGACCTCCCTACCGTAACTGCGCACCACAGGTTCCCTCCTGACAGTACTACTGGTAGAAAAATACATCAACATTATCATGGTTATCCTGTTCAAGTGTAGCACTGTTAGTACTAGGATCTTGTTGGGAATCCTCCAACAATTCCTCACTGGAAGTACTACATCTGTTCTCCAGAGTGGGTAAACCCTCCCAGACACTCACACCGTGAGGAGACACAATATCCGTCCTCTGTGGGTAAGGATCCCTACAGGCTCCACCATCCAGAATCCAATCATAGTCTGGGGAAAAGGAAGGATCTTGGTTGTCAGAAACATCATGAGAGGGGGGATTAATGGAGCCACCCCTGTACAAAGATAATGATGAATCTTCGCAAAAAACTGACAATGGTTTTTGCATCGGCATTCTGTACCACTTTCACATCCAGCCATTTAGAAAAATGGTCCACTAGCACAATGAGGAACAATTGTTCTCTGTGTTCCCAATTAGGACCACAAATGTCAATGCCAAGTCTAAACCAAGGCATGCAGGGACTGGCAAGGGGTTGGAGGGGTGGCCTGAGCATGTGTTGTGACTTGTCAGAATTCTCACAAGCTGCGCAGTTTCTGACTTTTCCTTCGATTTCAAGATCAAAACCTGGCCACCAATACGAGTTCCTCGCCCTACTTTTTGTTTTCACTATGCCTAGGTGTCTTTTATGACAAATGTCTAGGAGTTTTGCATGTAAAGTGGTGGGAGGTATGACTTTCCCGTTCCTAAATATTAAGTCACCTTCAGTAGACAATTTGTCTCTGAGTTCCCAGAAGGTGAGTAAATGTTTGAGAATTGACCTTTTGGTGGGCCAACCATCTCTTGTATATTTTTTTCACTTCCAGAAGAGCAGAATCTCCCTCTAGGGCTTTACGCCATTCAGAATGTGATATGCAGGGTACCTCCTCGAGAATGTTGGCAACACAGAACGTTTCAATGTCCGAGGTTAAACAGTCTGCCACACGATTCGTTATGCCAGGGAACGTACTCCACATTGTAATTAAAATCCATCATCCTGATGGAAATGCATGAAAGGCGGGGAGAGGCACTCTGTAGACCCTTGGCAGAGAGCACCCTGACAAGTGGTTTATGGTCACTTCTAAGGGTGACCTTGTACCTCCTTATGTACTGCCTAAAATGCTGTAAACCCCAGACACAACCTAGAGCCTTACACTCGACCACAGAGTACCCTTTTTTCAGATCGAACGTGAGGCAAATGCCACTGTCACTTCATTACCCGCTTCCGTGCTTTGGTTAAGAACAGCTCCCAGACCTCTACCACTGGCATCAGTGGTGACCACGCTCTGAAGGGAAGGATTAAATCTATGAAGAGGTGGAACATTGCAAATATCATCTTTAATTCTAGTGAATGCCTCCTCACAAGTGGTGTCCCATTCACATTTGTTTCTTAGTTTCACAAGTTCTCTCAAGGCTAAAGTTTTGAAGGAAAAGTTTTGGACAAATTTGGCAAAAAATTCAGGGAGGCCTAAGAAGGCTCTTACTTCCTCCTTGTTTTTTGGAGATGGGGCTTCTCTAATGGCCGAGAGTAGTTCTTTTTTTGGTTTTATGCCACTCCCATTATTCTCGTCCCCTAGGTAAGTGACTTCATTAGTGGCAAATTTGCCTTTACGGACATCAGTGGTGAGACCATGGTGGTCCAGGATACTTAACACCCTGTTCAATTTGTATTCATGTTCCTTCCTATTGCTCCCCATCACCATAATGTCATCCTGAAAAATGAGGAGGTCTCTCTCATTCTTAAAGAGTGTACGCATCAATCTTTGGAACATGGTCGCAGCCGAGGCCAATGCACAGGGCACTCTTCTAAATCTAAAACAACCTAACGGCGTAACAAATGTGGTGAGGCTCCTACTTTTGGGGTGTAAAGCCACTTGGTGGTAGGCTGAACTTAAATCAATTGTGGAAAACCACTTAGCTCCATTGGTGGAGGACAGCATCTCACTGATCTTTGGCAAAGGAAATTGGTCGATAACAATGTTTTTATTTAGATCGCGTAGATCCACACATAAACGGAGTTTGCCATTGGACTTCTTAGCGCTGACCAAGGGTAAAACCCACTCAGCTGACTCCACTGGTTCTATGATACCAGACTCCTGCAGCCTAATAAGTTCAGATTCTACTTCGCCAATGATGGAGAAAGTAATGTTTCTGGATTTGTGTATACAAGGAATGGCATTCTCTTTGAGTTTGATCTCGTGGACGAACCCTTTAAGTTTTCCAAAGTCCTCAGAGAATACATGAGGATACCTTTTAACAATCAAGTTCTTGTAATCTCTCTTCTGTTTGTAGTGTGAGCACGGGATCAGGGCTGTTTGGGTCTAGAATTATCCCTAAATTCCCTTGATCGATCTATCCTAAAAGAGAAGGACCGACCACCGAGACGTACAGCTTACCTAATACTTGTGTTTTAAATTGGAATTGCAATTCCCTGAAACCAAGCATTTCAAAGGGTTCCCCAGTGAATGTTTTAGGAGATATGTCAGGATTGAGCAAATGGTTACCAATCACAGGAACAAATTTTTCCAACCACACATTCTTATTTACAATGGTATAGGGAGATCCTGAATCCGCAACAATAGAGATCTCCACACCTCCGATATTTAAATGGCACATGGGTTTCCTAGTTTTGCCCAATACATTATCCTCAACTTGTAACTCAAATACATTTATGTCATCATCATCAGATGAATATCCTAGTTCTTGTTCATCAGGTACAACCAGTTTTACATTTCTACCGCCCCTTGATTTTCTCTGACACATTGCAAGAAAATGACCAATAATCCCACATTTAGAACATTTCTGCATCAGTGCAGGACACATTTTTTCATTTGCTAAATGGTATCTACTGCCACATCTAAAGCACTTCCTATCGTCAGACAATTTTGCTTTAGTGTTAGTGTTTTTCCCCTGTAAGGGGTTTGAACGCAGTTTATTATGTGAATTTTTAGAACTTGAGACTTTGGCTATGGTGGATTTGTCCTCAGTAATTGGCTTTTCTTCCATCAAAACTGCCTTTGCACATCTGCCTGTTAACTCTGTGCATTTGAAGATTTCAATGACCTCCTCAAGTGGTAGTTCCCCCTTAGCCCATAGTTTCTCCTGGATGTTCTTACTGGCTGCTCTCATGACGATTTGGTCTCGAATAAACTTGTCGTGCAAAGCACCAAACCGGCAAGTAAGAGCCTAATTTTTTTAAGAAGCTACATAGTCTTCCACCGATTCTTCTGGACTCTGTTTACGTTGGGAAAACTTGTATCTGTTTACAGAAATAGAAACAGTGGGTTTGAAGTACAGGGACAAATCTTCCTGCGCAATCATGTAGACATCCCCCTCCCTAGGCTTTTTGTTGATGCGATTATATATTTTCATCGCTTTTGCGCCTAAACAATGGAGAAGGTTTTTTTTCTTCCTCTCAGGTGTGAGTTCCTCCTCATCCTCGAATGTTGAGATATAGTTTTCAAAATATTCTCCCCATTCTTCCCACTTAAGAGACACATCCCCAGAAGATGGAATAAATGGCTGTGGTGGAGAAAGGTTTCATATGTTACCAGACGCCATAACTAGGAGGACATTTTTGTGTGTATCACTAGTGCAAAAAGGCGTAGAAGAATACGTTGTAATGCATAGGAAGTAACCATATGTACAGTCTGTTGAAGAAAAGTGGTATGCGTGTCACCAATGTAGGAAACGCACGTGGATAAATACACTAGTAAGCTGAAGAATAAGGTGTGCGTGTCACCGTTAAAAATAACGCACGTGGAATGTATATGGTAGAGTAGGTAGCACAAATCCTCAACTTCAGCAGAAAAAAAAACTTAAGGTGTGCGCATCACCGATGCAGAAAACGCATGTTGATACTGCATGTAAAAATTCACCAAGCAAGTAATATTCAAGGTGTGCGTATCACCGAAAAGGAGGACACACATATTACCAGTGGTGAGAAGAGTGAAAGACACCAAAAGCCAAAATCGGAGAGTAAGGTGTGCGTGTCACCGATTGCCAAATGCACGGTAATGTGAAACAATAGGATTTCCAATCCTAAAATTGGCCGCCCAAGCATGCATTCAGTGACATCAATCCGCACTGAGGGGCACATTCTGAGGAGAATTTTCAATCCTCAGCTGCTTGGCGGGAATGGCGCAGTACACTGAATGAGAGCGCGCCACACTTATTTAAGAATGAGAGGTCCATGTAGTGGAAGAAGTCATACAACCAATGAAAACAAAACGACGCTGATCTCACCGCATTCTTTTAGAAGATGCATGGAAGAATGCAGCTGGGTTCATCAACGTGGAGACTTCTGAAACCGCATAGGAGCAAAGACAGGAAATAGCTCGGCTAAGCGGCGTAGAAACTCTAGGAGCCGCACTGGAGTCTTGAAGAAGAAAACTGGCAGCAGGCAGGATTTCACTTTTACCGGGGAGCCACATCGGAGTCTTAAAGAAGAAAGCTGTCAGCAGGCAGGATTTCACTTTTGCCGGTGAAACAATCCTGAGACCAGGAAACCGCTCACAGCTGGGCAGCAAAAGAAAAGAAGATGACCCTCGAAGAAGGAACAACGAGGCAGGATTCGTGGGATCGATGTGGTGTCAGGGCACCTCGTCGCCAAATTGTAAAGATGAAGCGGAGGCAGAAGGTAAGATCAGATACTTTATTAAAAGTAAGCCACTGACACCAGGGACACGTCTTCGCCCAACGCTGCTGGAGACCGCAACTGCCAACTCCAACCGTCGCCCATGCCCAAGATTCCACATGGAACATAAGGACGTCATAATACCCTGTGCATGGGCGCGCGGCAGGAGAAGCAGCGCGAGGCCAGCACACATAAGGAATACAACAAAATAGAAAGCACAATAAAAATAGAACGTAAACATAACACATATCTTTCTCAAGGGTTTTTAATAATTTGTATCGCCTATTTGCTGCATGACATAGGCTTGTGAAAATGGTGTTATGCTGACATTTCTGGAGTATTCCTAAGCTGAGCTCCAGTGATCATCAATGGAATGTTGATGCTGATGGTGAGGTGAGGGTAAGGAGTCAATTAAGTTACAAATGGAAGAGCTGGATTATGGGCACCTGAAGTAGAGGAGTACAGCTGTGAGCCGGAAGGAGGCAGAGGCTGTGAGCCATGTGATACTCCCAGGTAACCCGACCAGAAACATTTGTCCAGTAGGTTTGTGAGGTATTTTATATGTTGCAAGGTTATAGGTTGCAGTGGCCTCTCTTGGTCTAGGTCAGAGAGAATTCTCATGCTTAATTGAAACCAAAAATGTATTTCAGTGAACCAAACTACCCTCCAAATTAATCAGAACTGTGGATGAGAGGTGGAAGTTTCAGAAGAGAGAGGAGTGTTTGAGTTGAACCACCAGGATTCACAAGTGTGTACAGCTCTGAAGAACTGGAATCAATGCTATGAGAGCCTGGAATAATGGAATGAAAATGTTGGGAGTGACTGAAAGAGGTTGGTGTGAGATGTGTGATAGTCAAAACGATCAGAACAGACATTTATGCTCTGAGAAGCTTAACTGAGGAAGAGGTACATCATGGTCATGTAGAGAAAAATACCCTAAACATTGATCAATTGATAAGTTGTATTCACAAAGATATTGAGGATGTTCTGTCATTTCAGTCTCAAATGGATATTGAGGCTTGCTGAATGCATATAAATAAATAAATATAAGGTGGTTTCTTATAACAATACTTTTTACTAGTACAGAGGCGGAGAAGTAAAACATGTTAAATATATGGTAGCAAGACCAGCAAAGTACTGTGGTCAGTAAATTTTTAAGTTGCCTGGTTAAAATAAGCAAGGAAAGTTCACAAAAATCCGGAGTTGGACAATTCTTTATTGTACCAGCACTTAGCATTGTGAGGTGTAGTTTTGACGACTTGCCAAAATAGGTGTTTGGCAGAATGTACAGCTTAGTCAAAGTGGAGGCAATATGTATTCATGGCCAAACAAAATATGAATAATTCATAAAATGGACAGTAGCAACCATAAAGTATTATGCACCATTTAGAGCCCCATCTCCTGGTACACACATCACCAATATATTTTAAAACTGGATATTTCAAATTTCTATGACACAGACATGCAGGAACTAAGGAAAGCAATGTGTATGTACTTGGCTCATACATGGTGATTCTGAGGGAGAGACTGCTGGGCTGAATTAAATTTAGTCACAAAAATGTGGTAATTTATGTTTGGCACGAATTGAGTACATGGTTCCAAATTATGAATTAGAAGTTTAACAAGACAAACAATTACATGTTATCGACCTCATTAAAAACTGATTTTCTAATCAAGTTCTTCAAAGCAGTGAATGAGTTTCCAACTGCTGATATACTATTTAATCTCATCAACTCTGACAAACACGTCCGTCACTAAGCTGCAATCTATCCTTGACCAACAATTGGTACTCACTTCAAAACTATATGATCAACAGTGTTTCTGATTAAACTAAAAACGTATGCAAGAAAAACATGTTACATGGAGTTCTGACTTTCGACTGGTTGTCTTGATGGAGTTTGCTAGTAATTATGTAGAACTATTTATTGATTTAATTTTCAATGCTAAAAGGCATTTAAATAAGTTATTATATATGAAAGTCTCCCTTTGGATGTAAAGATTTAAAATGGACACATTTTGAGAAACTTCAAAGCTGTTATGCGTTGAGATTGTAGAACTTCTAATCAGCAAATCATTTGTGAGGCCTGGGATAATAATCAATATCACAGTTATCTGACATAAAAAGAATTCTGACACCATCCTAATCTCCAAATAGGAATGTGAACAGGGTATGGTACCAGAATATCGTAACCAAAATATTTTCTGGCAGAAATATTGTGTCCTTAATATAGTTTGAAAAACAATTACACCATTGGAATTCATATTTCAAAATCTTCACCCAATCGAACAATATTCGTTAAACAACATTTAGAACACAATATTTCCATCAGACAATATTGTTGATAATGTTAATCTGCCATACCGCATGTGAACATATTCTGTATGACATTATTCTTATGGAATTTAGAATGTGGGCTGGATAACTTATCATAGAGCCTTAAGAATGTATTTAGGTAAAGATTTTTTTAATGTAAAACAATTACAGTCATCTGGGTCTTCAAACGAGCTTTCATTGAGATTTGTGTCATTGATCCTTTAAAAGACATTCTTTGACTTCATTAACAGTGAGTATAGAGACATTGCTAAATGACTTCCATATACACAGACAGGTAGGAGTTAATCACACTATTTAAGTTAATGTATAATCAATCTAAATGTTGTAATTGAGACCAATCTAGCATACATTTTTTCAACAACAAATAGCTTTTTAAACTAACTATGAAGTAATGCAGCAAATAAATAATTGTTCATTTCGAATCAATTTCCTTACATCACATCTATAGGGAACTTGGCAATGATAATGTTAGTTTTCTTCTAGTGCAGAAGAAAAGGGTTTGTGAAATTTTTAATAAGCTATAGTGTAGTTTAAGTTTATGGGTTGGTGATCTGGGGATCCTGCAGACAAGTAAACATTATTTACAATGCACTCTAAAGCACTTTCTCCAAGAACGTTAAATAAGATGTTTCAGACACCGCAAAGTGCGATGAAAGTGCTTTATTCGGCATGTTATGATGCATCAATGCCATGTGTATAAGCATACATTGGAGAGTGTGGTGGCATTTCACCAAGCAAATCGAAGATTTAGAAACGGGGACTTAGGATCCCCAGTCAGGGAAACCAGAACATCATATTTGCACATTTTATCCTAATTTCAAAGTTTGACTGATTGGATATTTTGTGCCTTCAACTATGCTCTCACTATCAGAGGATTTACCAAAGTCGAACCAAGGTGGTTTTCAGGGAAATCTCTCAAACTAAGAGACATCACTCTGAGTTTCTTTATGAGTAAAACCTCCAGGTGTGCTTACACACAAGTTCCAACTCCTGCATACCTTTCACTTATTAGTTTTTTACCTTTCCTTCTGTCGTTTCCCTGTAGGCCAAAGAGCCACTAAGTATTGCCAGTATAACAGGGCCCACCTATGTACTAGCACTTCATGGGCTACCCTTGTGGGAAAACAGCAAATGTAAGCTTTAGTTGTGAAACATTCCTTACCCTCACTCCACAATGTATAATTGCTGCAAACAAAAGTAATCTCCCATTAGCACAATTAGGAAGCCACGCAGTTTCGGGCACTTAAAAATAAAGTATGTCTACATTGTGGGTTCTGGAATTGAAGTCCCTTCTGTTTCTTAAACCCATCGGAAGGCCCAAATCATCTGAATTTTCATGCTGCAAAATACAATGACAACACCTACTCCTCACAAAAAAGTTTTAAACTGGATAAGCATAGGCATGACAGTGTCTTAAAAATCACAAATCTGAAATTATAGATATATATGCCTAGGGGCATATTTATTAAAGATTTGCATTGCCTTTGTGCCATGCAGTGGGACACAAGAGCGATGCAACTCCTAAATTTGATTTATCAAGCTATGCAAGGCCACCAGCGCAAATTGCTGCATTGTGTTACTCTGCTCCAGGGAGGCGTTCTATGGGTGGAACGTTGGTGTTTCCATGCGTCCACCCATGGAATTAAGCGCATTCTCAGATTTGCCATAACTGGTACATCTGGGAATGTGTCAAAATTCTACACCACCCTTGATGATGAGGAGTAACAAGGAGAAAAATCTTTATTTCTGCTCATTACGTCCTCTTTCTATGTGTGCTGCATTCTGCACACATACACAAGGAAAATGTGTCAGAGGAATGTTTTTGTACAGAAAGATGTCCCTTCCTGCACCCTAACAATCCTGCTTACAACATAGGCACCCTTGCACACTGGTGCAAGGGTGCCAAAGTTGGTGCTAGGCATTGTGTGGCAATGCATGAAAAAACAGGAATGCACCACATTATGTAAATCCAGTGCATTACTGCCCTTTCCCTATCATGCAGCCATGCAAGATGACTTGCTGTGCTGCATGGTTATTTCATAATTACGCCCTTTAATCTTTGTTCTTCAATTGGATTTGATGGAACCAGGTGGATGTCAGATGAAGGGCCTTACAGTGGCACAGTGGATTACATTGGTATTGTACTGGAGTGAAATAGAAGCAGAAGCACTCAGGCTACAAAACTGCGACTGGAAGGGCAAAAGAGAATTTACATAGGCCTTGGAAATCTTAAGAGAAACATTCTGAGAGTTCAATGAGCCCAATGCCATAGGAGCGAGCTGAGCAGAGACATACATAAAAGGACTTGCCAGAAGAAGTGGCCATTGACGAGGCTGAAATCTCAAGGCACCTCAAGTTATCATAGACGGTAGAGAAGGCCACCTCTACCCCCACCCCCTGTATCCAAAAGATGGTCACCACTTAGCTTCAACACTAGGCCAATCATACTGACTGAAGATCCCTAAAGCTCAGGCCTCGCATACAGTAATCATGATAGGCCGGAACAGACATGGAAAAAGGATAGGAGACAACAACTGAATATCACTCAATTATTTAGAAGCTATGTTCAAAATGTGTGATTATGAGCAGTGGCATAGTGTGAGCGAGGCCACAGAGATGGTAGCCGTGGGTGCAAATTCTTAGGAGGCGCTACATTTTAAACAAAAACAAATTCATACTGCTACTTTCAAATTTTGCGACAGGAAGTACTAGTGGTCCACGGGTTAGGGGGCGCAATACCTGCCTTGTCCTGGGTGCTGGCATCCCATGCTACGCCGCTGCTTAGTAGTTGAACATGGTATAGATATATCAGAGAACAATTAGCCCGATAAAGGCACTACCAATGTGGAACTATTACCTATGTTATATTATGTTGGTTACACGCATGCTATAATTTATGTATCCTGCAAACACATGTAACTGATGTGGTAACACTACAAATTCCTAACAAAAAGAAAACTAATAAAAAGAAGTAAAAAAAACTAAAATAAATCTGAATCAGATCACAATTGCAATTTATCGCTATGGGGTTTCTTAGCACAGTGCGATCCTGGAAGGAGGGGCGGGAGTGGTCTGTGGTTTGTCAGCATATGAGAGCCTGTTACAAATATTAGCTGAAACTAACATGTGGTTTACAGCTGGTGACATATTTTCTGTGGAGAATACATAAGTAGCTAATTGTACACATTCCCAGCATTAGGCAATTCTAACTGAAAAATTGGGCGGCTTTTGCTAATATTACATTATGTTGTTTGAAGCATTAGTGGAAAATATAGCCAACAATTTCAGTAAAACAAAGCTGCGCCTAGAGGCTTGTATGATATTATGATAGCTCCACAAGGAGAGAATTATTGCTTTGCTTCTGGGCTGGGAACACTGAATCCTTTAAAACACACTACAGACTGTTGTAGTTAAACTCAACAAATCTGAAGACAGCTGATTGTTGCCAAATAATGAAGTTATAATGTTTTACACATGGTTTACTTACAGTTGCATTTCATTATGCTGGCATTTTAGGGCGATAACTGCAATAGTGTCTCACTTTACCACCCACGCCAACTCAATGTGTACAGTGTGTAGTGTGTAAACCGGAGGTCCTATATGAAGTTTTGAACATGTCATGTACCGCTGCTGTGTCATTGGTCATTTTTAACATTAAGGGCTTGATTTAAAGTTTGGCGGACAGGTACTGCATCACATGTGACTGACATGCCGCCTGCCTTATTACAAGTGCATTAGAATATAATGCTCATGAGAGACGGCAGAAGGGACTTCCCTCACATTTGCGATGCAGTAACTCATCGCCGAATTCTAAATCAGGCCTTAAGTGTTTGACCTGTGAAAGAATTTTGTTTTGTTAGAAGCATCCAGTGAAGTTGCCTACAGCGAATCTCTAAAGATAGCAAACATTTCTGCCCAAATGCCTTTCCAGTTGTCATTTTGTTTCGCTCTCTGTCAAGTCCTTCTCACAGTACTTGAACAATTTACAGTTGACGCCTCATGTCACTTGCAATTCCGCGGGTTATGGCTTTCTGCCACTAGCTATAACCAGGAGTGAAATTACTTCTCTATTTTAGATTTCTCTTGAGAGGTCTTCAAAGAAAAATCTAACAATCGCCCAAAAGCAATATGTGAGGCTCACAATCACTACTTGACATCTACTCTTGGCATTTTCTGTACACCCGCCTTAAAAGGAACAGTGGAGTTAATATAGTTTGAGAAGCAGTAGAAGACATTTTGACATGCTGCTCAAATCTCAGTGTTACTACTTCTGGCAAAAGCTGTTCTTTCAGTTACAGATTATTAAAGTTTCCGAGGATGGAGGCTTGAGTGTGCAGAACCGTCATGCTATGATGCTTGAGTGCTGAGATTGTATTTATGAAAATGAGGGTTGATTATAATTCGGAATTACTGAATTCAGTATTAGGATAGTGGATTCTAGCAGAATCTTTGCAATCAGAAGGGATTTGACCTAAGTCCATTACAGAAATGTACCATTTGGGTTTTTTGTTTATATGTTGCTTATGCCAGGGCTTTTAGCATGTTATTCCTTTACTTTTCGCATCTTTTATGTATGGTACATTTTCACAAAGAATGCCTGATGCTGGCGTTTGCCACCTTTTCAGGACTTTACAGCATAACTTTCCGCTAGGGTCAGGACCTCCTGATACCCATGTGAAGGCTCCAGAGTGAGAAGAGGTCCTGTCTCTGGATGCGGACACATTCCTGCTCAGGTTGCTCTGTAAGGGTGAACATTTGGAGGTAGAGACTGGTAAAAGGGTCTTTCCCTGCCTGGAACTCCACCCATTTGACTTGTTCCTTATAAACAGAGAGTCCTACAGTTACCTCTAGTTATCTTCCAAGTTTAAGGATATCAACTCTGCGGAACACTCACATCTTTCTAAAGGGAAGGAGCTGGCTAGGCTTGGTCGTCCTATTTCCTTCCCTCTCTGGGGCGAAGAACATCAGCTGGGCGGCTGTGAAAAATGTTGGATGAGTAACACTCATTAAATGTCTACAAGCCTCAGGTATACAACTTTTTAGCATCGAGGTGCTAGTCATTGAGAAAGTGGATTTATATTTTTTCCTGGATAAACTTGTAACCGCTGCAACAAACATGATATGAAATACATACCCCTGTCATCACCCACCACAATGGTCTCCTCTTCAAAAACAGCAAAGTAGCCATTATTTACTAAAAACATGCCTGTTTCAACTCCCGCCATGCACCTTACAGTGTGATAATGATAACAATCTGCCTAGACTGACCATTGGAATCATTGTCACCCATTGGGTCTTGCCTCCCCACAACTACCCCCAAACTGCATGGGTTAAAGAGAACACCAAGGCTACCACTCACCCATGAGGTACTAAAATGCATATAAGATTGTTTTGAGAAATGAACTTAACCACCTTGGTTTGGTCAGTGAAACATGACAGAGGATCAAACAAGCCAAGCCCCACTGGCATTGCAACAGCAAGCACAACTGAAAGCAAACCATTGGCTAGGACTATGGGGGCACAGTCACAGACAGATCTTGTTGGTTCTACAGTCAAAGCAACACTGGTGAAAAGCAAAGAAAACAGTAACAGAAAATACCCAGCCTGTGTAATAGATTTGGATACAACTTTCAATTGCTAAACATTATTGGTAAATATGTACTATTATCGCCAGTTCTATTAGTTACAGACACAAGCCGTCTTCATACAGGGAACAATTACAATATCGATGTGTCTATACAACTATGCATTTAAAAGCATCAGGTGGCTTCAATATGTTGTCTTTGCATTATATACTAGAGGGTTATTTTATATGTGGTTAACATCTTGTTGCAATTATGAAATCGAGCACAATAATCTCGCAGCACCTTTCTTGCCACCAGAAGGGTGTCTGTTCAGGAATATGGACATGCACAATAAATTCCCTCAGAGCAAGTTAACCAACAACTCTCACCAGACACAATGTTTTATCTTTTCCTGAATATTGTTTTTGAAACTTAGAAACAGGTGCTGCTTATTGCACCTGTTCAATATGGCAGCATTCAGGGGGCTCCACATGATGTTTGTCCCAGCCCTCCCAATCCCTGCGTAAGTAAAGTTTGAGAAATAATTTCATTTTATTAGGTACACTAAATTATTATCTTGGGTAATACTTTAGTTTTGGAGTGTGGATATTTCTATGTTGCTGATAGGCTTGGGTGTTGGAGTTTTGCAGAGCTTGCAGCATGTATCATCACGCATCATCTGACATTGGTAATTTATAATGAGAATTCAGCTTGACCCATTGCTATATACATTGTGAGATTGACCAACCCTACTTAGTACCATAAGGTAATCCTCGCCTGATGTCCCCAAGGTCTTATGGAATTGGAGTATCCATTTTAAAAGAAGAGATGCCATAACTGTGGAAAGGTTGTAAAACTTCTCCTATTGCTCCTCCTATAGTGGATTGTCCACTGAAATCTCAACAACCACCCTGTATAGTGGCCTGAAAAAAAGACTTTATTAAAAGTTAATAATACATATTCAGGATAGAGTAACTTTGCATCCCAATCTACTTAATGATAGTGTCATCCAGACACCTACGAGGTAAACCACTGTGACGGAGTCCTTGTGAAGGCCTAGCTGAAACGTGTTGTCTTCCTACAAGCTGCCAGTCTCTGTGGATGTATGATGTTACAACGCATACTTTTACAACGCCTACCTTTACATCGCAAGTTTTACAACGCATACCATTACAACGCATAATGCTTTTGGGCACTGGATAGTGAATAGTTTAATTTACTATTCCAACTCCAGTCCCCGTGGATAGTAGGGAAGGTGTTGGATAGTACATTAAACCTATTCCCTATCCTAGAGCACCCCCCAGCGCTATGCGTTGTAATAGTTTGCGTTGTAAAAGTTGCATTGTAATGGTAGTTCGTTGTAAAAGTTTCGTTGTAAAGGCTGTATACCAGTCTCTGTGCATGTAGCTATCTGTGATTTATGGGTTTTTATTATTAACTTCCTTGACTAAAATAGCAAATGAAAAAAAAGATAAAATGATGCATGTACAAATGAATTGACATTATGATAGTTGTGTTACCTGAAATATAAAATCATGAACCATTTGAAATGTATTTTCTGTCTAAGGAAGAGAATATATGTGGTTTATAGAATATCATTTATAAAGTAAATGTATTTATCTTTGTTTATTCACTATTTATTCAAAAACATTTTCTGTAAGAAGATATAAGAATATTAAAAAGAAAATAATAAATAATTTAAATTGTGTATTAGTATTGGTGTTTTTAGTATAGATATTCCATTCCTGTCTAGAGTTAAGATGCCATCCGAAGATATACACTGAGCCCGGTGTTTTTCATTTTCCCAATAAGCTGAAAGCAGACTGTACAGTATAGATTGGTGTGGCAGCAGCACAGTGTTATCAAAGATGTTTATTGCACGTTGTGTGTGTAGTTGTGATTTTTCCACAGCGATGTCTGGGATTTGCATTGGGAAGAGGAGTTTCATTCAAATCAGGGAATATCTACGGCTGACAGTGATTTTTGTGTTGCTTACCCGTGCATAAAGCCTTGCACAGGATCTCTATGACAGGTCATGCAATACCTGATTTTACCACTACTAAGGCCACTCGAACAGCCTAGGCGCCTGCACACTTTTTTTGGTGCTTTTTTTTTTTAGAGTTTTATATAGCGTGAACTAGACCCGAGAAATCGAGTATCAGAGCGCTTTACATGAGCACCAGTTTCGTTACAGAAGAACACATTCATTTTTGTTAGGCCCAGGGAGATTAAGTGATTTGCCCAGAATCACAGGATGTTTTAGTGTTGTTGCCGAGACTCGAACCTGGTTCCCCAGCTTCGAGGTCCACCGCTCTAGCTGTAAGGATACATCCTCTCTTTCTAGCCATAAGGGTACATCTTCTTAGAGGTGTACTCCAGTCTATGCATCTCATGCTGTGCAACAGTTTTGCTGAGACCTGTGCACATACAGAAAATTGTGCAAGGCCTCTGCTTAGAAATGTATGTTTTGCAATAGAGCAGCAAGCCGTTCACTGCAATAAATAAAGTGGAGTCTCTCAGGTGCTTGTGCACCATTCGGTTAGTGTCACAACAGTGAACAGAGAGTGCTATCTGAGCAGCGTAAGGTGAATGCTGACACCTGATAATGTCCTGTGGTATTGTGCAGGTACATTCTATCACAGCAGAGTGATTGCTGCCAAGCAGTGCAGAATAAATGCTGTCACCGCACTGCTGAGTAATTGCCACCAGAGTGCCACTTCAAAGTGAGTCTTTCCATAGCAGACTGAGCGGTGTCAGAAGATGATGAGCACTGTCACAGCAATGCAGATACATTTTGACATCTGTAGATGGAGCCTTTGGAGCCCTCTAAAGAAAAATGTTGGTCCCTGACATGTATTCTTTTATAGAAACGAAGCACTGGCCCTGTGCCGTTATCTCACTGGACACAGTTCAAGGGCAGGTCCTGTGGGCGCAGACCACATGGACCAGATTCAGGGCGTGGTCCAGGTTATTGCTGAAGGCTACACCCTGGGTCCAGGTTGTGCTAAAGGCTACACCCTGTACCCAGTGCATGCTGCAGACAGCCGCAGCCCATGCCCACATCATTGTGTTAGTCCTTAGAATTACAATGATTATGATGGGCCCTG
The DNA here is from genome assembly GCF_964261635.1 of Lissotriton helveticus. Classification (NCBI taxonomy): domain Eukaryota; kingdom Metazoa; phylum Chordata; class Amphibia; order Caudata; family Salamandridae; genus Lissotriton; species Lissotriton helveticus. The sequence continues at coordinate 1,478,275,714 of NC_136067.1, forward strand.
AGACAACTAGGCCCCTGTGGCATCCCCAGGCTCCTCCATGAACAATTGTACATTGACGTAGTCATGGAGATTCTTCAGGATCCATAAGCATCAACTATGTGGATCTTGAGGTCAATCAGTTCAAACAGGGACATCAGCTGTGCTCGCGCCCAGATGCTTAGGTACACTAACACCCAGGCATCTTTTATATTTGATTGCAATATCAGGATCTTAAGAACGGAATGGTTCAATTTACGAATAGATGTGTGAAATGCACGTAATTTGCATTACATAATTATGTGAAATTTTAAGAAAATTATGCAAAATTATGCACAGTTACACAAAGTACAAAACCAGTACTTAGTGCTATATTTTAGCATGAAATCCGTTAGTTTTGTCTATTTTGGACCCTCAAAAAACTGAAAAATAAGTCAAGCGCTGCAAACAACAGCCACTCGCGTATTGTGCGTTTGTGTTGTTCCGGTGCACTCGCACTAACGTTTTGGAGGTGAATGGCCCATGTTTACGTGATGTGATATGCTAGCATCATTTCGAGAACTGGCCTAACAATCATAATCCAAAAGTACCAGAACTATAGAAGATTACCTTAAGGTAATGGACATTTTGCTTAGTTATTAGGGACTTCTTGATTGACTTCAGACTGCAGTTTGGAGAATACTGACTGCAGAGTCTAATTCTATTTTATGTGGATATCTGTCTTGCCATTGCAGGGTGCGTCAGGACAAACCTAGGAAACATGTTATAGGTCATTGTTTTTGAATTCATTTGACTGCCAGGTTGATTTAGACTTCAATCTCATCCTTTGGCTGTGCTAAATAATGAATCCCTCTCACTGCATTCTATATTGTTTGCCCATCTCGAGAGAGAAGGTTACAATTGACAGGAAACATTTGAAATGGTGCAGTAGCGTTCCCTACAAACTCCAGTGGCAAATTCCTGGATACATATGATTTGGTAGAAAGATGATACTAAAAAATGACATTTTCTATTTGTGTAAGTCCCATTCTTTAAGCTTCTATGTGAACAGCCCATCGATTGTAAAAGTAAGCTTTTGAAATATGGACCCCAATTTAAATAAAAAATTAGACATATTTATAGAAGATGGTATGGCAACGCTATGTGCATGGCACATTGTGATATGCAAGCTAACACCCTCACGAAGTTTGGGCATTTCCCACACAACTATGCCTGATAGAAAATAAAAATAAAATGTTTTGATTCCTATTTCTTAACATTATAATATTATATTCTTATAGTCAAAATAAATATGGCACAATAATGCAATTTAGAGAAATCGTACTAATTGCCATAGATTAAAATATGTATTGCTTCAGTGCTAAGGTATGCTTCCATGTTATGACCACAGTGCTGGCTCACAACATTCTTCCGCCAATCTATTCATAGCAAAAATAGCTGGGGTCCAAAGCTCGTGAGGGTTTTGTGTTCTGCTTCTGGCTAAAAATGTTTATTATACGACTATATCAATTACTGTTGAACCAAGATAGTAAGGGACACACTGTACCAAGTAATAATTCTAGATTGTAAGGACACTCAAAGTGTCTCCTTTGCAAAATACAATACAGACTAGAAATGAAAACACAACTGCCACAAAGATAGGCTTCCTAAACAATTGATGTAGGAAAAGTAATATAATCAGACATGCTCGGAGAACACTTAATGGAGCTGGACTTTTTCTCCAATACGCAATACCTTTTTTTGGAGTTCGTTTCTGATTAGCATGGAATTTACGTACATTTCTATGATTTCTACTAGGAATTTGTGACAGGCAAATATTCCGTCAATTAGCTATGATAATCTTTGTGAATTGCAAGTTATTTCCATCTAAAACTATTTTCACATGCATATAGGAAGTGCTCTTTTTATATGGATCAATGTTCTGCACAAAAAAATTGCATCTGCAATGTGTTTCTCCATAGAAAATGTTTTCCCTTAAAAGAATCCCCTTCTTATACACCCCATCAATTCTTGTCTCTCCATTCAAACACTGCTTTATTCATACCATTGGTAGGAGAAAATGTCTGACAACTTTCAATGTGGGAACGTGTTTGCACAATTTTATGAATACACACAAACATGTATGCTTTTCGATCTTCCCCTCCACTGGCAGACATCTCTGTCCCTAAATGCCAACGACCTAACCTGCAAACAGTTTTGTTCACAGGGGTAATGGTAGCATACAGGTTTACTTTATGGGTGACTAATTCCATTTACTAATTTTGGAAGTTGTCGGTTTACACTTAAAATGACGGTATTTGCACAAATAACCTAATAGAATGCTGAGAATTGCAAGTACAGAAGATATGGAAACATTAAGGCCCTAATTTGGATGTCGGTGTGAAAGACTCCGACTGCAGGTCGGAGGCTTTCGGACCAACATCCAAGGTTTCAAATCCAACAGCTGTATTGCAATGACAATGGTTGGATTTGAAACCGGCCAGTTAATCTGACTGGCTTCCAATAAGCTCAAGAAGCCTGTTGGCCAGTTGAAACTGCAACATAATCCTTTATGGACAGCATTTCCGCCATCAGGCGCATATAGCGCTAGCTAGACCTGTGAGTATCAGACCACTTTACAAACATAAAGGAAAAAAAGCATGACGTAGCAGTACATAAGGATGCATGAAGAGATAAGCATAACATTATAAGAGGGCAAACAATAATGGGGAGGGTGAAAGCTTAAGTAGTTTAAACAGTCAAATAACCACCTATCCTTGATGATCTAGTTAAGAGGAGAGTCAGCTAGGCTATTGAAGTCTGGATCAGTTGACTTGTTCGGTAAAGTATTAATTGAGGAGAAAGAGTTTCAGGTCCCTTTTGAAGCAGGAGAAGGAGGGGTTACATCTGAGCTCTGTAGGAAGTGCGTTCCACATCCTAGGTACGTTACCAGAAAAGGTTCGGGACTAAGTGGTTATCCTTTTCAATTTCAGAGGGATGAGAAGAAGTGAGTTGGAGCCTCTCAGAGTTATGGATCTTCCTGCTTTTACCAGTTTGTTGTATAGGTAGTTCGGGAAATGTGTTTGAAGGGTTTTGTGTGTGATGCAGGCCAATTTGTAAATACATCTACCTTCAATGGGAACCCAGTTGAGGGATTTGAGGGTTTGTGTGATGCGTTCAAACCGTTTCACACCACTTATGAATCGAGCTGCCATGTTAAGGACTGACCTTAGTGGGGCTAAGTGAGCTTTTGGCATCCCTGCTAGGATGGCGTTCCCATAGTCCAGTTTAGAGAGGACTAAGGATTGTACTATTGTCTTGAAATCATCCTGGGGAATGAAAGGTTTAATTTTCTTGAGATGTTTTAGTGAGTAAAGCACACCTTTTGCAGAGTTTTTGATGTGGTCCTTCATTGACAAGTTCCTGTCCAGGGTAATGCCTAGTGACTTTATGGAGTCGGATAGGACAAGAGAGCAATTTAGGGCATCTAGGTTCTTGAGCCAGTCTTGGATTGGTAGGTGGTTACTTTTCAGAGAGAACAGTATTAAATCCGTTTTGTCCGGGATCAGCTTTAAGTGGTTTGAGTTAAACCAAGTTTGTATCTTGGTTAGTGTGGCATTGAGGTTTTGTATGTCACTGGGTGATTTGATTTTGTAGTAGAGTTGCGTGTCATCTGCATATAGGTGATATTTAAGTCCTGCTTGCTTCAGATTGATAGTAAGGGGTTCCATAAAGAGATTGAAGAGGGACGGGGAGAGGATCGAGCCTTGTGGGACCCCAAGTGTGACTCGTCTGGGCTTAGAGAGACAGAAGTTGATTTTAATTTGTTGCAAACGGTGTTGTAGGTAGGAAGTGAATCCTTTTAGTACTATGCCATTAATGCCAGAGCGCCTCTTCAAAGTCTCAAGTAAAGCTGCATGATTTACTGTGTCAAAAGCCACTGATATAAGGATGAGAAGACATGTGTCACATTCATCTAAGGCTCTGTGGATATCGTCTGAACAATTGAGCATGGCTGTTTCGGTGCTACAACTTTTCCTGAATCCCGATTGAAAGGTGTCAAGGAAGTTGAAATCATCAACATGTTTGTTGAGTTGTTGGAGAACACACTTCTCCAAGGTTTTTAGCTAGGAACAGTATGTTGGAGATAGGTCCGCGGTTGTTAAGATCGTTAGGGTCGGCCCCTGGTATCTTGAGTATGGGTGTGATTTGTCCTAATTGAAGGTAGTCTGGGACACAGCCTGATGTGAGAGAGGAGTTGATTATTTTTGTCCAGAAAGGGGCAATGATGTCATTGAGATTTTGTACTATTGTGGATGGGAGAGGGTCCATAGTGTGGGAAGTAGGCTTTAAGCTAGCAATAATATTAAATACATTTTTTTCATACATTCATACATAGAAGTCAGACCAATTAGCATCAGGGATTATGATGTCACTTTTAAGCCTGTCTGAAAGCGACTTTGGGGGCCCCTAGAAGGGTCCCCTTCTTTCACGGCCTCCATTTGAAGGCCAAGGTGCCCCCATGTTGTGGTTCTCAAAAATCCGGACCCTGGTGTTTTCCCGATATCGAGGTCCAATACCCGTGTCACAAAACCTCAACGCACCAAGACGATTTTGGTATCTATGAACCGATAATAATTAGGACATCATTCCTATGTATTTGCGTCACAATCGAGGGTTGCCAACACCCCAAAATCGTAGTTTCCGTCCCCATCCCTTAAACTCCATTTTGTGAACGGCATCCATCTTGCATCTTGCCCTCATGTTAAGTCAATTAAAGGTCGAGCTTGATCAAAAGGGACACGTCCACCTTTTCGTGACTTCCCCCTGACCTGTCCCAACTGACTCCATGGCCTTAGGCCAAACCTGTTTGGGCAGCTCCTCGCCCAGTGGCCGAACACGATAGCATCAATACATAACATTCCACAAACCATTCACACATACAGACCATGCTTTCTGCAAACATGCACCTGTCCACATTCCTTGTTTATGGCCAGTTTTATGACTGGGTTGTGCCTTCCTTTATTAAGGTTTCATCGATATCTGATGGGAATTCCAGGCCTAACTGGGTAATCTATCAACAAACTGGACATCTAAAATATGGGCTTGCTTACATGACTCTGCTCTTTGTATTATTGTAGAAATATGTGTATAGCCATATCATAAACTCAGGAATTCTTGCTTGCAGCTATTATTTTTGTATATAAGGAGACGGCTGGTTCTGTAAAAACGAACAGTCTCCCGAGAACCTACTCTCCGTGCAGTGTACTTCTGGGACACGTGTTACTTGGTAGCTACCAATAAAACTTGATCTTTGACGGTAACTAGAAGACTCCGTGTTTCTGTGGTCCGGAACAAGGGAGAACTCAGAGGTCCTCGGGTGCTACCCCCTGGCACCACCGGGTTCCTAAAAACCCGGCACCTCAGTTGGCGCCCAACTCGGGGCGATATCAAGCGGTGACGGTCCAAGCCAGATGTTCGTGAGGAGCTTCGTGTGAAAATTCCGGAGGACGGCCAGCCACTTCAGCGACCCCTGTATGTCGACGTGGTTCCGAAGGTCTTTGCTACGAGGTTCCCCGCGTCCCGACGGCTACGAAGGACTGCTGCCCTGACTATCGCCTTGTTTTGGACCCAGTGATCTTTGGTAGAGCGAAACGATAGACGAGTCTTCTAGCGATGTCACAGATCTTCAAATACTTCAGTTAAGTATAAGTGGAGCGTCTCCCAGTCCTTAGTTTGTCCTTAGTTTTTGGTATCCTTGAGATACGCTTTGATTTGGTACTTGCAAGCCCCAAAGCCGAAGGACTCGTGTATTCACGAGATATATCGTAACAGATAATCCTTTGAAGTTTGAAGCTAGACTAGTGAGCGAAGATGCCTGGTTTTAGCAGACTTGGAAACTTGTTTTGTCTTTGTTGTAGTAAGGACTCCCGATTAGAGGAATCTTGTCCGGTCCCTCCAATTGGAACTCCAACGTATGAGCTCTATGTAAAGCACGGCGTAGGTCCTATAACATATAACGAAGTATGGATAAAATACACCCGCAAGGATGGTGTTTTAAAATGGCCCCAATACGGTAGTTTCGACTCAGAAGTTTTAGATAACCTAGAAGTCAAACTATTCAAGAAGAAAGCCCGACCGGCGATGTTTGACTCTTTCCGCTTATGGCGTAAAGAGGCCAAACAGAAGGAAATTAAATTAGAAAAGAAGAATAAGAGGGAAAGAGGTATTTCAGTAATGCAAGCCGCGATAAAATTTAAAGACAACGAAGAGGATCGAATAAGTGAGCAGTTGCACAGGCAACGTAAAATGGCAATAGATAAATGCTACCCCGTTTTGCCATCTCTTCAGCGAGAGACAGTAAAAGAGCGTGAAAAAGATCCATTAATGGCTCATTTGCTAAGTTCGCCACCACCCTATGCACAAAATGCCACAGCACCTCCGCAACCTTTAGTTGCACCTCTGGTAGCTGTTATAGAGGCTCCTTTACCGCACTCACCGGCTACTCTTCAGCTGGCTCCTGTTTCTCTGGCGCAGCCTCCTCAAGGCTCACCGATCACATCTACTTCTCCTACTGTTCCTTCTAAAATTTCACCTAGCACACTTTCTAGTCTCTCTGATACTCGTTCTACGAACATTTCTGTTTCTACTTTGCGTGACTCTGTTCTACCACCAGTTATTCCCCCACTTTCACCTTTCGTCTGGCATAAAATGGCCAGCATTGTTACTAACTTTCCTTCACCACTTTTTCGGTCGCCTAAAACGACCCCTAACACGGAACGAAGACAATTACGAAGCCAAATGCCCGATTATCAGGAAAGGGAATGTTTGAATAAGTTAGCACGAAATTGGGCTATGGACACAGCAAGATATGATGTAGAGTCTGTCATGAACGTTTTCCGTCAATGGGATGAACCAACGCAAAGATACGTCTTTGAGTAGATGTGTGTTTTTCTGTGTGAGGATTTGGTAGATAATGGTCAGAAGACCAACGAGCAAGAGTTGTGTAGTGTACGATTTAAATTTGGGGAGGGTATGATTGTAGGTCCCGACGTTGAAAAAGCAGTTGAGATATTATTATCACATAGAAGTACGGGTGGTAATTCTGGGTCATCCTCTGACAGTGGTACATCCAGCAGGAAAAGAGCGAGACAGTACCCCATGAGAGAGGTTCCTCCGGTCTGGAGGGAAGGTGACGCAACTGCAGTTCCACCAGTTCTGCCTCATTTCCAGCGTGTATGGGTACATGTCTCCTGGAAAAGATCCGAAGTTTTAGCACTCAAGCAGACACTACCCGATCCCCGTAAAAACCCGACTGGGTATTATAAGGAGTTGTCCCAAACTGCCAGCTCATGTATAATGAATTTAGCGGATATAGACATGTTGTTTGGGAACGTTGTTCCACATCCTTTATGGAGTAAGATACGTCATGCAGATCATGACCAAGAATTAGGTGACTCGTGGGCGAACATTGCGACTACAGATACTAGACAAGTCGGTGGTTTCAAGCCTGAGCCGTTAATAGCTGAACTTCCCGGTAGAATTATTGCGTACATGAAGACACTTATGCCTGAAGTACGCGTAAACTGGGACAAGCTATCCGCGTGCAAGCAGAAGAAAGACGAGAATGTGTCTGACTTTTTCACGAGATTTGAGGAAACTTTCACTGACCATAGTGGTCAGGATATGGCTACCGAGGGTGGCCAAAGATTGTTTGTAGACAAGTTTGTACACAATCTGCTTCCCGAACTGTGTGCTAAACTAAAAGATTCAGAGAGTGCTTGGGCTGTCTCTACGTCAGCACAGATTCTAGCAACAGCTCAGTACTACGAAAACAGGCGCAAAGACGAGCTAGACAAGGCAGACAAAAAGACGAAAGATCTAAAAACTAAAGTTCTTCTCCAACAGGCCTATCCGCCTCGTATGGCTAGCCAGCCCAATTATCAACAGAATAAGCAGTATTCTAGAGACGCGCAAGGAAACGAGTCTTCCCACCAGCGTGTTCCGTATGGCCCGAATCAATGTGCGTATTGCAAGGAAGAGGGTCATTTTAGGAGTAATTGTCCGGCTCTTGCGCGACGCTTAAACGGTGTTTCAGGTGTAAGAGGGAGAGGTGTTCAACATGCCCCCAGAGGTAGGGGCCGTGGAAATTTCGCCCAGTACACAGCTTCTTTTCCGCCTCAAAATTCCATGAATAGCTTTGACCAACAGAATAACGCATTGTCTAGGTCAGCTCAGTACTATGCTGACGACTATTACACCGAACACGACAATGAGGGTAACGATTGCTAGGACAGCCATGGACAAACAGAGGGAGTTGTTTCAGTTCCAGTAGACCAAGATGGACCTTATGTCAAGGTAATTACCTCAGGAGTGTCAGAGCCATTTCTGCTGGATACTGGTGCTACAAAAAGTTCTATTATGCACTCAAAACTTCCTGGCGCACCTTTGTCTGGCGAAATAAATGTCTCAGTAGGCTTCTCTGGCACCCCTGTTAGAAACCCGATCTCTAGTCCTATATCCCTTTCTGTTGGCCCCTATGAATTGGAAGCACCCCTCATTCTTACAACAGGTTGCGGTGAAAATTTGTTAGGATTGGATTTGCTAAAAAGGTTGTATGCGACTTTGTACTGTTCTCCCTCGGAAGTACAACTTACCTTAGGGAAAAAAGTCATTTCTCCAATGTATTTGTCAAAAGAAGGTATTCCAACCGAATTATCATCACTTCCTGATATACTGTGGGCTAATGGTTCCAATGACGTAGGTCGTTTGGAGATAGCACCGTATGTCATAACCTTGAAAGCCAACGTCGGATTGCCACGTATTCCTCAATACAAAATATCTAACGAATGCGAGAAGGCGTTGTTAACGATCATTTATGATTTGATCGATAAAGATGTTATTGAAGAAACAACAGGGAACGTTTGTAACAGTCCAGTTTTACCGGTCTTAAAACGTACTGATCCTTCACAGCCCCCTGTGTATAGGTTTGTGATTGACCTCAGAGAGGTAAATAAGGTAGTTATCCCACAGTTTCCAGTTGTCCCCGACATTACTGCTTTATTGACAATGGTTCCAGCTTCAGCAGACTGGTTCTCGGTGATTGACCTGAAGAACGCTTTCTTCAGCATCCCGATCGCCGAAGAGAGTAGAGACCTTTTCGGCTTCAATTTAGGAGGACGAAGCTTCCGCTTCAAATGCGCTCCTCAAGGCTACTGCGAAAGCCCATCTATATTCAGTCAGGCACTGAAAACACAACTAGACACAATTGTGCTGCCAGATGGGTCAACTTTGATCCAGTACGTAGACGATCTACTGATCGCCGCAGACACTGAGGAGATTTGCAAACAAGCCACGTTGTTATTATTGCGTCACTTATGTGACATGAAGCACAAAGTCTCCCTTTCAAAGCTGCAATTTTGCCGACAAGAAGTAACCTACCTAGGTCACATCTTATCGAAGGAGGGAAGGAGACTGACACCAGAAAGAATACAGGCAATTACAGAACTAAGTGCCCCAAGGACACAGAGAGAGGTTCGAGCCTTCTTGGGCATTACATCGTACTGTAGACAATGGATACCGAATTTCTCACTACTAGCCAAGCCCTTGCTGGCGCTACTCCGCAAAGACACGCCTAATCCTATGCCTTGGTCTGAAGATTGTCAGACGAGTTTCCACGAGTTGCGTGATGCATTGTGTTCGGCCCCTGTGTTGGGAAACCCCAACTACAGTAAGCCTTTTACATTGTATGTCCACGAAAAGGAAGGTTGTGCATTATCAGTCTTAACGCAACACTTTGGGGACAAACAGCGCCCATGCGCGTATTTTTCGGCAACTCTGGATCCAGTGGCTAAGGCACTGCCAAGTTGTCTAAGAGCAACGGCCGCAGCAGCTGTCTGCATTCGACAGTCTGCTGGACTAGTCATGAATAACACTCTGATCGTTATGGTTCCGCATGCAGTTGACATTTTGCTAAATAGGACCAAGACACAACATCTTACTAGCGCTCGACTATCCAGTTACGAACTTACCCTGCTAGCAAGTCACATCCACATAAAAAGGTGTGATACACTCAACCCCGCTACGTTATTACCCATCCCGACAGAGACAGACAAGATTGACAAACATGACTGCTGTTTCAGGACAGAAGAAGAGACAAAAGGGAGAGTAGACTTACAGGACACTCCCCTTCCCGAATGCAATGATACTTTGTGGGTTGATGGTTCATGTTTCAAGTTGCCGAATGGTGATACGACCACAGCATACGCCGTAACGACATTATACACCATTGTAGAGACTGCACGCATTTCCCACAATTCTGCACAAGCTGCAGAGCTGATTGCGCTTACTAGAGCATGTGTGTTGGCGAAAGGAAAGCGAGTGAATGTGTACACTGACAGCCAATATGCCTTTGGTGTGGCTCACAGTTTTGGGAGATTGTGGCGTGAACGTGGGTTCCTTACGTCCCATGGTGCAAAGATACAACATGGCCAGCTAGTTAATGAGCTCCTTGAGTCAGTCACCTTGCCCCTACAAGTCGCCATTATAAAATGCAGTGCACACAAAAAGATTCAGGATGATGTTGGCCGCGGAAATGCATTGGCAGATGAGGTTGCGAAAGAAACTGCAAGGAACACAATGAGTCGGATGTATGTTATGGGTCCCGCTAGATGGACTGCTGATGTGGGAATGTGCGAGGACACCATTGAAAGCGTAAAATCGATACAAGCTGAGGCCACTGAGAACGAGGTGAATGAATGGAGAGAAAGCACAGGTAGATTGGATGCGAATGGTTGTTGGGTCGAACTATCAGAACACCAGCGATGGCTATTACCTAATGCATACGTACTTGCAGTAGTAACAATGGCTCACGGAATTGCGCACATCAGTTCGAAAGGAATATGTAAACTATTGGCCCCAGTATGGCAGAATAGCAATATCCCAAAATATGCAAAGAATGTGGTTAAAAAGTGTATGGTGTGTTTGAAGTACAATCCCGGTAGGGGAACCCCAACTCCAACTGGTCATTTTGCGCCTCCAACGTACCCGTTCGAGGTTTTACAGCTCGACTTCATCCACATGGAGAGGTGCAACAACCTAAAGTATGTGCTCGTTATTGTCTGCGCCTTTTCAAGATGGGTGGAAGCGTACCCCCTTAAGGACAATACCGCTTTATCAACTGCCAAAGCACTCGTCAAAGAGTTCTTTCCGAGGTTCGGTATGCCTAGAATTGTCTGGAGTGATAACGGAAGTGAATTCGTAGGATGCGTGATGAAGAGAGTGTGTGAGTGTTTAGGCATCCACCAAAAATTCCACGCTGCAAATCACCCCCAATCAGCTGGATTAGTAGAGTGCTACAATGGCACTCTAAAACTCAAACTAGCCAAGATCCAAGCCAGTACAGGTCTTAAATGACCTGACGCACTGCCTCTAGCGCTTTTGTCAACCAGAATGACTGTCCACTCCAGATTAGGACTTAGCCCCCATGAGATCGTGTTTGGCCGCCCAGCCAACGTCTGGGGCGTGCCAAGACCCAAGAAACTAAGTGAGATAGAACACCCTGTACTACTTGACTATTTGTGCGAATTGACAACTAAATTGCGTGTTTTACACCAACAGGTTCACAGCTCCTCTCCACCAGCCTCTGACGATCCAGGTCACCTCATCGAGCCCGGCTCGTGGATTTTGGTGCGGAATTTCCAGCGCACCAACAACGGACAGCCGAGGTGGACCGGACCGCACCTAGTGCTGCTTTCAACGAGATCTGCTGTTCGGGTGGAAGGCAAGAAGAACTGGGTACATGGGACCCACTGCAAACGGGTCCCTCTACCCCTTCCATACGACCGGTGGGTCAACAAAGGATTTGCCGACTCCGAGACCGAATCCGTACCTCGCTTCATTCCTTTCAGCGATGCACGTTTGAAAGAAACTAGTACTGAAAAGGAGAGTGATCATATTTTACAAGGACTTGTGTCGCCGTCTATGCAATTGGACACTACCGAACCTGAGACGCTGTTTGAAGACCACACCATACCTGGGAAACGACGGTACGACCTGCGGTCTAAACAAAGAGACTAATAAACGATTGACCTAATGTGATTTCCCTTTTTTCCTAAGAACTATTTTTTGATTGTTTTTAGCTCTCTCGTCCCAGGGGAACTAGCTCATTTTTGATTTTTCGAACCGCCATCCGGTTCTGCTGCTAGGGTCGCGGTTGAAGTCTGGGGAGTGCAACTGGGAAGTTCTAGGTCCACGGTTCTGATTGGTCCACGGGAGTTACCCCGGACTGAGCAGAGCGCGCTCCCTGGGAGAATCAATCAACCACCGCGGGCAGCAACTAGAGGATGGAGTTTCCAAGGGTAGAGAGACCTATCAGACTCACGAACTTCGGAAAACAGTTATGCACAATACTGTCCAAAAGAAGATTCCTGATACTATGTGTTTTACTGTTATGTAGCATACTTGTGTTTTTTACTGGTTATACTCTATTCGTATTTAAAGTTACCTTTTCGAATGACACCCAGCCACCATCTCCTCCCACTATTTCTCCACACTACTTTCACCCTCTACCTGAACACGAGTCTGCCCGAAGACTCGAATTTGTAAACAATTCTTTCATTCAGCTCCTACACCAACACCAGTCCGTAATGAACGCATCAAACTGTTGGATATGCGGACTTATGCCACACACAACCGATAAGGGGATCCCATACTTCATTTTGCCATTCAGCTACTATGGTTCTCTGTGGGCTTTCCAGACCATGTTCCTATTCTCCCTAGAACCATACCGGACCCGTTCCACTGCGAGCGATTCCAATAACAAGGCACTAATTGCAGGGATAAGGAATATGAGTAGGGATATCGACACATATCTGACAATGCCCAAAGATGAACTCAGTCCCTACACCCGTTGGAACGTGACCAAACATGGGGTTTACCTGGTCAAGAGCCAGGCAGCAAAGAAATCCCGCCCAGTTTGGATAGTGCCCCACCGAGGTCACTTATGCTTACAGGGTATTGGTAGGGACCCCACAGCACAGTTAGGAAAGAGCATTTGCACGGAAACATACGTATTTACTTCCCGAACTTCCCCTATACTTTTGGCAGCCAAAGGCACGTATTTCGTTTGCCACGACCAAGCCTACACGTGGTTGCCCCCTGATTTCTCAGGTACATGTTTTATCTCATTTCTGCTGCCTCCCACCTACACGGCCAGAGCAGATTACCATCGGACAAGGACAGCTAGGGGTGTCGTGAGTAAAGACGACACCGCGGGTCAGGAATTCGCTGACTTCGCAAAGGGTTTTCTGCCATTTTGGGGGCCTATGGTGAACAGCAGAAATATTCGCCAGTTATCGAGGATAGTTGAATCCGCCGTGACTACGACGGCCGGAGCACTTGGCAATCTGACAACCGAGCTTCAGTCGGATCGACTTATGACCCTTCAGAACCGAATTGCCTTAGACATCATACTCGCCGATCGTGGTGGTGTGTGTAGAGTCATCCAATCCAGTTGTTGCATATTCATCCCTGATAACGCACCGACAGTATACCAGGCCATCTCCAAACTACATGAAATATCTGGTTCCCTTCACGTTGAGAAAGGGGATTGGTCCCTGCTGGGGTGGTTCTGGGAGCTGATCACTGCCTGGGGATGGAAAATTTTGATCTTCATTGGGATGACCTTGGCACTTCTGTTCATGTTTTGCCTATGTATACAGTGTGCTCCTGCACTATGTGGCCTCTGTGCTACCTCGTGTGTACGGAAGCCTGTGTCACGGGACGAGCTGAGTAACAGAATGATGCTACAGCAACTTCTCCACGAATTTCTTCATACCGATTTGGACTCAGATTAGCATGAGTTATTGCCTTATATGAGGGCAAAAGGAGGGTCTGTGGTTCTCAAAAATCCGGACCCTGGTGTTTTCCCGATATCGAGGTCCAATACCCGTGTCACAAAACCTCAACGCACCAAGACGATTTTGGTATCTATGAACCGATAATAATTAGGACATCATTCCTATGTATTTGCGTCACAATCAAGGGTTGCCAACACCCCAAAATCGTAGTTTCCGTCCCCATCCCTTAAACTCCATTTTGTGAACGGCATCCATCTTGCATCTTGCCCTTATGTTAAGTCAATTAAAGGTCGAGCTTGATCAAAAGGGACACGTCCACCTTTTCGTGACTTCCCCCTGACCTGTCCCAACTGACTCCATGGCCTTAGGCCAAACCTGTTTGGGCAGCTCCTCGCCCAGTGGCCGAACACAATAGCATCAATACATAACATTCCACAAACCATTCACACATACAGACCATGCTTTCTGCAAACATGCACCTGTCCACATTCCTTGTTTATGGCCAGTTTTATGACTGGGTTGTGCCTTCCTTTATTAAGGTTTCATCGATATCTGATGGGAGTTCCAGGCCTAACTGGGTAATCTATCAACAAACTGGACATCTAAAATATGGGCTTGCTTACATGACTCTGCTCTTTGTATTATTGTAGAAATATGTGTATAGCCATATCATAAACTCAGGAATTCTTGCTTGCAGCTATTATTTTTGTATATAAGGAGACGGCTGGTTCTGTAAAAACGAACAGTCTCCCGAGAACCTACTCTCCGTGCAGTGTACTTCTGGGACACGTGTTACTTGGTAGCTACCAATAAAACTTGATCTTTGACGGTAACTAGAAGACTCCGTGTTTCTGTGGTCTGGAACAAGGGAGAACTCAGAGGTCCTCGGGTGCTACCCCCTGGCACCACCGGGTTCCTAAAAACCCGGCACCTCAATGTAAATCCCTGCACCGTTTGGCAGGCACCATGAGGTGCCTGCCACACAGTGCTGAGATTTACAGTGACTCCTATTTCTCTATGTGAGCTTGTGCTGTGGCCGGATTCTGACCGCCGCATTAATTGCAGTTTTGGACCACCGACCAGAGGTCGGTTGGTTCCGAAACCTCAGCGATGGTAGTCAGAGGCAAATCCGACTGACATACATATTAGGGCCGAAAGTCTTAAAAAGGATAGCTAAAGATGATGCCTGGCAACAGGAAAGAATTGCCCAACACTGCAGGCAACAACCTGATGGCTTGAATAGTAAATAGTAAATTGTGATTGAACATCAAAAATAAAACAGGGATGACTACATTACTAACCTTTGCAAAGAGAAACACATTTGTGTTAACCCAAAAAAATGGTACTCTGGTCTATGTTTACATCCTTAATAGAGCAACCATTCGGAAGCCATGTGAGTAACCAAATGGTGGCAGAGATAGCTTCTAATGGATAAACCAGTCTCAACTGTGTAAATGGAAGAATTTCTACCCACCTCACACTAAATATTGCAGTGGATAAACGAGTTTGGCACTCAAGAACCTTCCCAACAGTTAGTGGATGAACTATTACTGCCAATCTCCAAATGAAGATCATAGCTGTTATTCTTCAGAGCTTAGAAGAGATTAAAGCATATTACAAACACAATACGTCAAAAAAAGTTTTACTTACAGACATAACAAAGACTCTTGTTTAAGAATAATTGGAACTCAGGAAGGATTCTCAAATCATAGCGAAGAGGAAAGATATATTTAATGAAAACATCCATATTTAACCCTCCATTTATACCTGTATAATCCTGCTAGATCTTGCTTAAATGATTTTTCTTAATTTGTCTTTAATTACATTGATAAGTTGGTTTAAAATGACCAACTCATGTAACAGAAAAAAGCAGGGTTTCGATACAGAAAGTCCACAAGAGAGCATTGCTTTACACCAGCATGGCCAGAAGGGAAAAAGTATATTACAGGAAAAATATATACCCTATACATAGTTACCAATATTTGAAAAAAAATCCCTGGGACACTTTGCAGCACAAGGCTGGTGCAGATAGAAAGTTCTTGTTTGGGTACCCATGTGTAATAAAGAGGAACAGGTACTGCAACAATATTACCTGGGACAGTCTCTAACTTGCTGGTACTGTCCCTCCAAAAAAGGGACAGTTAGTAACTATGCCTACATTGTTAATCAAATGGTTTTAATATTGGGAGAGAAAGACCACAGTCACAATGCAAGTGGTGACTGATCTCACACAAAGCACAAGTAATCTTAATCCTAAATGTACTAGTTTCTCTGAGGAATCTCTGACTCAAGCAGCAGAACATTTTCAACCAAATAAAAATAATACAAATCAGATATTATAATTTATAAATCAAGAATGATAAAAATGAGAACAGTTTAATGAGTAAAATCACACAAATATAAAATTTGGTTCTAGGGGTTGAAAGGATATAGCGCAAGCAAATATGTTTCATTACAAACAATAATAAATGGGGAAGTTAATGTTACTCTGTAGGATGCTGGAGATGGAACAAAGACTCACTCTGCACTCTGCAGCTGACTTAGAAAGGACCATGGTAGGGCAAATGTAGATGGATTGTCAGGGTAAAAAAGTTTATCTTCAAACTGAGAAGCTTTTCTGGAGGTTTCAGTACGGCAAGAGTGGATACTGTAACCAATGATGGCTCTACAATGTCAGATGAGTGATCCCGCTGCTGCCTCACACTTTATGCCACAGATCTCAAAGGAGAGAAAGCACTAAGATGAAGCTGCAGAGTTTATGTCTTTTTCGGGTAGTTTTGGGACCTTCTGTTGGCCCCCCAAAGAGTACATTCTTTAGAAAAGTTCTGTAACTTCAGTTTCTTGGTTTCAAGAGTTACATTTTAGGAACTGGTTTCACAGGCAGCAGAAAACGTGTTTCATTGCAGAGAACGGCTCACTAAGAAGTCCAGATCCAATGCAAAATATCCAGTTCCAAATGGCTCTTCAGATTTTTCAGCAGCAGCACTGCTATGATATGATATGGGGCCATATGTATCAAGGCCAAATGGGTTCGCAAACGCCGAAATTCGCAGAAATTCGGCGTTTGCGAACTCATTTTCGCAAAATGGTATGTATGAAAGAATTTGGGTGCAAAATAAGGAATTGCAAAATTTGCCATTCCTTATTTTGCGATTGCATTTAAGGAATCCCAAATTTTGCAATTCCTTAAATGCAATGTATTAAGCAAAAAAAAAATCCAAAATGCCCTTAAGGAATCGCAAATTACCACCAACTTCTAGTTGGTGGTAAGTTGCGATTTCCTTGAACAATGCACATTTCAGCATTTTTCAAAGTGCCATGTGACGCACATACATGCCCTTAGGGCATGTATGTGCACCACATGTGCACCCATGCTTATTTCAGGGGTGCAACAGGGTGTCCTTTGGACACCCCTGCACCCTTGAAATTATTCTCAATTTGCGATTAGCAAATTGCGAATCACAAATTGAGAAAAAATTCCCATTCCTTCCTATGGGCCTCCTGGCCCATAGAAATGAATGGGAAAGTATTCCTTAATTGCGAATTCGCAATTTGCGAATTCACAATTAAGGAATATCAAGAAATCGCTAAAAAATTGCGTTTTTCTTGATACATACCATTTTGCGATTCTGAAATAGCGATTTCTTACAGGATCGCAAATTGGTTCCTTGATACATATGGCCCATGGTGATTTGTAAAGTGCATGACTACCCAGAGAGGGCCTGCCAGCTCTAAGACAGGAAGGAGCCAGACAAGAAGTTAACATGACTGCTCAAACAACCACATCTTAATGGATTTCATAAAAATGCATACATCAGGAGAATTCCGGAGTTTAGATGGAAGAGAATTCGAGAAGTTAGAAGCTAGGAGGGAGAAGGAACGGCCACCAATTCCGCTTTTATGGAATCTGGGGATTACTGCAGAGTAGGATGTCGAGGATCTAAGGGTTCTCGCTGGAGTATAAGGTTGGACCAGAAGAGGCAGCAGACTTGACTCCCTTTTGTTAAACACTCAGAAAGCAAATAAAAACGCTTTGAACTCAACACTTTTTAAAATCAGAAGCCAGTGAAATTTTGCCAGAGATGCGGAGACAGACTGGTGTCTAGGCAATCTCAGCAGAAGACGAGCTACTTTGGACAATTTGCTGTATGCGTAGGGCTGACTGAGGTAGACACAGGCAAAATACAATTTCATAATCCAGATGGGATGTGATCAGGGCCTGACTTAAGTTCTCCTGGTAAAGAACTAGCTTTTATTTTCTTCTTGACCATCTTCACTCCCCAGGCTCAGGAAAAGAACTACAGGACTAGGCAGGAGAAATACCCTGTTGCAATTCGCCCACTGGTTGTCATCGCAGCAGATTACAGCTTTCTCTCTTTCATGACCTTCTTCATTCTCAAGTTACAGAAGATGAGATCAGCAGACATAAGTAGTCCTCTCAGGCAGAACCTTGTGTCAACAAGAGGTTACCACTACCAGCCCTACATAAATGTTCTGAATTCATGTCAATAGCTGTAGTCGCCTCTCTCCTATGCCCAGAACAGCTGGCAGGAATTCTTCATTGCAGCAGGCATGAAAGTCATGTTGTCTTTTCCACTCAGTCCTATTGAAGTAATGGACCACGCCGGACAATTTAAAGGGTTACACCAACCAACAACTGGTGATGACCCTTAAGGCACCCATGCTTACCACCAGTTATCCTTTGCAAATTGTACAGAACTATGTCCCATTTCTTGTTCCAGAAGTATGCCTATTAGGAAAATATATCCCACAAACGCTTTCTCCATAAAGTCCATTACCCTCAAATCAATTTTCCCTTCTACCCATCACTCTCCTGCTCAAGCCACCACTAAGAACTGCCCAGTTACTCTCACTATAAATATAGCCATATAGCCACAAATACACCCTGAAGCACTACGTGGTCTATCCCCAATGTGAATTTTGGCTCAGAGAGTTTTGGCTAGTTCCTCCTCCTTGTCTCAATTTTGAGGCTGCATTGAGACACTCTGCGTTGTGTGTCAGTGTGGATACTGACTACAATAAAATGCATTACATACTGGGTCATTGTGAATACACAATTGTTAAGGGTTCTGTAACCAGACAGACAATTCTACTGTCTGACCCTGTGTCTGGGAGGTCAGTATTCAGAATACTATTGTTGAGCTTGCATAATGAGCAGTAAATCTCAGCAGCACCTCTTGCAGTCTAACTCTCTGAGCATTACACTATTTGAAGAAACATTGATTACTTGAGCAGCACTCTAATAGACTTGACTGCAACTTTGAATATTTAAGAATCATCCATACATATGTTTTGGAAGTACCATGGCATATAATGACAGCCCGATACTACTCCAGCATTTTGTATTTCCATATGCGTGACTTCCTACAATGGAAAATATTTCTGCTAGAACTTTGGAAAGATTGTGGACTTTTTGAATATTTAATTAGTTTCCCTTTATAACTGCCCATAAAATGTATGGATTTTTAGCCAAAATATTTGTAAAGTTGTCATGTAGAATTACAATTACCCAGTGGTTTGGGGTCCTACCCTCACAATGTCACCAAAAGTAAGCGGATTGGATAGCTCGTTGAACCTAACCAACATCTGGTATTAACTCCATGTGATCAAGCCATTGCTTTTTTTCTTTTTTTTGTTTTTTTATTATTTCAGTTTTTCAACAATTTAACAATTTGTGGCAACAAGACAACCCTTGAACAGATAATGCTGAAATCAAATATTACTATGAGTTTGAAATGGCCCTTTTTGCGTGGTTATCCCAAACTTTTTTCCTCCTTCTGCCTCTGATTTTGACTTCATTTTGCTCATTTTGGACTCTGGGCACTTTTTCACTGCTGACCAGTGCTAAAGTGCAATTTCTCTGTGTCTTAAATTTCATGGAATTTGGTTTCTCCATGATCGGCATGTCTGACTTACTAATAAGTTTCTAGTACAGTTCACCACATGTGCCCGGGGCTTGTAAATCAACTGCTACTAGTGGGCCTGCAGATCTAATAGTGCCACCCACACGAGTAGCCCATCAAACCTGTCTCCGACCTGCATCTGCAGAGCCTGTGTGAATAGCTTTACACTGCCATGTCTACATGTCAAGTTCACCCACTTGGGAGGCCCAAACCTTCTGTTTTATTACATGTAAGACACCCCTACGTTAGCCTCATTGGCAGGTTTACGTGTATTTAAAAGGTATGACATGTGCTGTTGAGTCACTTGACATGTCTTGGTAGTGAAAAACTGCTCAATTCATTTTTCACTACAGCAAGGCCTATCTCTCCCATAGGTTAGCATTGGAGCTTTCTTTACAGAGGTAACTTCCAATTAAGAAAAGATCAAAAGAGTAAATTTGGTGTCTCTGGACTCAAATTTAAAAGCACATCTTTTATTGAAGTTGTTTTTTAAGTTGCGTATTCCTACTATACACATCTGGGTTGGATGACAGCTGGGCTTTTTTGTACATTCCCTCTAGACAGTCACACACAAAAGGAGCTGAGGCGTGCCCTGCCCATCCTGTCGGCCCATCATGGTCTTCCAGAGCTAAAGAGCGAGGGAGGAGCTGACACTTGCACCTGGATAGGGCTATGCTTGTCCCCACACAAAGAGCTGCATACCCTCTGTAGTGGGTCTGGAGTCAGGGTCAGAAAGAGCAGTGTCTTGTGCACTACAAAGACCTTTCTTTGAAGCCTCCCTACTTCAAAGGCTAAAATTGGCATAAGTACTGGACCTCAGACAACATACACAGAACACTTCTGGACTGAGGACATTGTAGCAGGAAGAAGAGCTGTGGGTCTGCCAGGAGGGACTGCAACTTTTCTGCTTGCTTTGCTGTTTTGGCCTGCTGCCTGCTGCTACTTACCTGTGAGTGAGAGGCCTGGACTCTACATTCTGCATCTAAAGGTTCTTCAATGACTTGCTTGGGCTTGCCTCCTGTTTCTGAAGTCTTAGGGGTATGAAAGTCTTCACCTGCATCTTGCTACCAGCACCGTGGCTCCTCGGCTGTGAGTCCTGCTCTGACAAGTGGTGCCAAATCCAGTATTGAGCCCTTGGAAGTGAGTCTTTGGTGCTGCAGCTCAAGAAACCAATGCATCTGCTCCAAAGCATCATTCTGAACTGGCACATTTCCTGCAAAACCAATACATTGCCACTGCTTGCAATGAAGTCGTGGACACAGCTCTTCGAGTGTGTGACGCAACGACTTCAACCTACAATGCTGCCCTGACTTTGTCGATGCTGTGCCTTTGAATCATTGCTACTGAGTGAGTCTCGCACAATGCACCACAGACATCTGCGATGCCCTGTCCAGCTCCGACACATTCCTGGTCCAGTGTAGCTTCTAACCAACGCATCATATTTAGCCCAGTGGTTCAACTTTTACATCTCCGAACCGATGCACAGCGCTCTTGACATTAACGCATCAACAACGTTGCCTGCCTTCAGAACCTACGCATTGCCTTCGACAGCGGCGCATATCGTGCATTTTTCAATGCATCGTTCCCTGAGCATCAACGCATCTTAGGTACTGTCAGCAGATCTGCATGACTCCTGTATCCGGCCCATGATCCAACGCGGCACGACTGAACTTTTGGATTTGCCCAGTCAAGCATGACCAGATTGCCCAAGTTAGAGCTGTTGAGTTCTAAGCAAAGCATTTTGATTTAATATTGCAAAGTTCATATCCTGACTTGTGTATGTTGGATGTTTGTTGTTTCAGTCTTGTTTTACTCAGATAAATATTGTCTATTTTTCTAAACTGGTGTGGAGTACTTTTGTTGCGTTTTCACAGTGTTACTGTATGAGAGTGTGCACTAATACTTTACACATTGCCTCTTTAAATTAGCCTGACTGCTTTGTGCCATGCTGCCAGAGGGTGAGCACAGGTAAGCTTTTGGTGTGTACTATACTTACCCTTACTAGGACTGTGGTTCCTGCTTGGACAGGGTGCATACCTCTGCTAACCAGAAACCCAATTCTTAACACTGTAAAATAGACATCATTTCACGGATGTACCATGCCAAAATGAGGATATACTTCTTGTACAGTAGTATTGCATTCTCAAGTGACATGTATGCAAACATATAACCTCAAAATATAATAACAGTAACTGGGAAATGGGAGGCGATAGAGGTAGAGTTGTCTGGCATAAGCATGGTGAGTAGCAGTGGCAGTTCAGAAAAGAATTGCAATTTTCCTGGGACAATGTTGGCCGGTAGGGAGGGTGGGTTCGTCATGCATCTCTTCCGTGCGATCATTAGAGTGAAGAGGAGGGAAGAGGGTCTGGGTGCAAGTATGGGGGATGTTTCATGGGGTGGGCATGCACGTGCGGGGATTCAGGGTTAAAGTATGGGGATATCAGTCTCAGGGAGAAGATTTATCTGGGGACATTAGGTGAATGAATTGATCGAGAAGTGGTTCCAATTCCTTGTATAAATGGCATTTACGAAGAAGTCGGAATTCTTCATAGCGCCCCTACAGCCGTCCCCCGCTTAAGCCATGTATTCTGCCAAGATGCCAGTGGGAGATGTGTCCTGGTCCTTCCATTGTAGTGTAAGTGTCCTCTTGGTGAGTAGGTGGGCCAGCCCAGCAAAGCGAGTGCATACAGAGTGTTTTTTCTTTCTTTTGACAATGCCTAGGGTGCAGGCCTCCCTAGTGGACATATCTGTAGGTTCAGTAACATTGCGCATTGAGCTGTGGACACCACACCAGTAAGTGGCAAGGGCAGGACAGGACCACAGCCTGTGGCGAAGGTCCACATCCCCAATCCGGCAGCAGGGACATTGTGGATTGGCCGGGGGGAAATGGTGATGAAGCCATGCTGATGTTAGTTGTGCCCGGTGAAGGACATGGAACTGTATATTTTTTATCTGGCATTCCTAGAGACATTTTGGGGAAAGCCTAGCACCTGGTCCCACTCAGCGTAATGCAGGGCCCTCCCCATGCCTCATGGATGAGGCACCTGGACCACCTCCCCTGACAAGTAGCTGTAATGTTTTCAGGGCTATCTGGCAGCAGCTGGTGCCCTATATAAGTTGAGAAGGTCAGGTGGGGGGTGATATAGGCGAAGGCCCAGATACCAGACTGTGTTGCTTCATCAGGTGAGCGGAGCCACACCTAAGCAAATCGCCCATGGAGGCAAGTCAGGGTGTAGTGGGTAGATGGATGATTTGTCCCAGTAAACCACAGGGCCAGTACACCTAGCAAATGGTGGAGTGCCTCTTATATGGGGGTTAAGTCTGTGCATGTGTCCTGGTGGTACAATAGGAGGTCATGTGAATACAGCAACACTGCATGTGTCCTGTCTGCAGGGGAAATGCCCAAACGTTTTCTGCCTCTCCACAGTCGAATGGCCAGAGGTTCCATGGCAATTGCGAAGAGCTGGGGAGAGAGAGAACACCCCTGCTGGGTGCCACG
This sequence comes from Lissotriton helveticus, assembly GCF_964261635.1. Classification (NCBI taxonomy): domain Eukaryota; kingdom Metazoa; phylum Chordata; class Amphibia; order Caudata; family Salamandridae; genus Lissotriton; species Lissotriton helveticus. The sequence continues at coordinate 1,478,298,951 of NC_136067.1, forward strand.
TTCGACTGGGAATGGAGCAGAGATGTATTGCCCCAGTCGGGGCCAGAAAAGGGGCCTAATGTATGACAGCTGTGTGCCGACTGTAAGGTGTTTACCTATGCCAATCAGTGTAAGGACCTGAAACAAGTAGTTTCAGTCGAGTAAGTCAAATGCCTCTTCCAGGTCCAGGATCAGCTATGTGTCATTTGGGAAGCATTCCTGAACCTGATCCTATATATGAAACAGACGTTGAAGATTGTGTGATGTTCAATGACCTGGGACAAATCTGTTTTGGTCTGGATATATCAGTTCTGGGAGGATTTGTGCGTAGCTTGTTGACAGGATTTTACTCAGTATTTTGTAATCCGCCCCCAGTATGGCAATGGAGTGGTATGAGGAAGCATTGCTGGGGTTCCTGTAGGGTTTCGGAAGAAACAGAAGTAAGGATTCCAGAAGGGAGGGTGGTAATTCCCCTAGGTGTAGTGCCTCATTGTACATTGTGGCCAGTCGAGGAGCTAGGCTACGCTCAGAGTGCTCTAGTATTCTAAGGGCAGAAAGTCGAGGCCAGGGGTCTTCGTCCCTGCTAAGTCCTGTATCGCTTGTTTGACATCAGCAGTAGTTATGACAGCATCTAGGGCTTTCTGTTGTGCTGCGGAGATTTGAAGTAGGGTAAATGCGCAAGAAATGTGCCTTCGCTCCTATGATGGGGCACATGGGTCTGGTATATTTCTGAGTAATACCTGTGGAGTTTCCGGAGGATGTTGTGCCTCGTGTGCAGGGTTGTGCCTGCTGGGGATTTGAGTTCTAGGAATGGTATCTTCCTTTGCTCTTGATGGATCAGCCAAATGAGGAGATGGCCAGATCTGTCACCTTCCCTGTGGCAGTAAGGTTATAGCATTGAAGGTGCTCTAAGAGAGCCACATGTTGACGCTTCGCCTCCTGTAATGCAGCCCAAGCAGCTGAGTCACATTGTTCTTGCCATTCCAGCAGCATTAGGCATTGTTCCACCTCTGAGATTTCTATTTCCAGGGCTCTGTGAACACCTACAATCTCCTAAATACACACCCCACAGATGACCACCTTGAAGGCGTCCCACTCTAGTGTCCTGTTAGGCGCTGTGCCTTCATTCTCCATAAAGTAATTATGTATTCAGGTGCCTTGGGTATTGCAAAAGGACGAGTCCTCCATTCAATCACGGGGTAGACGCCACATGGGGGGTCAGAGGGACCACTGCAGGTATACTGTGTGGGTATCACAGTCCGAGACTACATGGCTTAGATAGTCCACGGCACAGACCAAAGGCAGTAGAGAGAGGGAGCATAGAATTCAATCAAGGTGCACATATAGGTTGTGTGGCACTGAATAGAAGAAACAGGGCTGGGAGTTGGGGTGTACAGCCCTCAATGAGTCTCCCAGAGCCCAATGTGTTACTCAGGTAGTAAAGAGTTCAGCCTGAGCGAAAGGGGGGCACGTGATAATGGTGGGTGAGAGCGATCTAAGTGCAAATCTAGAACACAGCTATAATCACCTCCTAGTATCCATGGTACATGTGTCTTTTGGGCTAGGACTACTGAGAGTTTGGTCCAAAATGCGTCTTGTTCGTAATTCGGGGCATATATGCTCCAGAGGAGTACAGGAATACCATCAAGTCACCCCTCCAGAAATAAGTATCACCCTATCCTATCAGTAATGGTGTTGGAGATTTGGAAGGGAGTTTCCAGGTGGATCCATATCATGGCCCCTCTAGCTAAGGTGGAATAGGTAGTAGCATGGATTGATTTGCGCAGCGTTTCTGGAGGTGTGATAGTTTTGCTGAAGTGTTATGCATCTCCTGAAAAAAAATGACTTGCGCCCGGTGCCCCTTGAGGTATGCATAGACAGAATAACGTTTTCATGCTGTTTGCATACCCCTTACATTAAGTGGAAGAAAAACAAGGGGGAAAGCGAGCACACTGCCTCCCATCCCAGCACAGTACACCCAATTCTAATCTGGTAAATGCAGTACACGTACTTCAAAGTTGCTGTTGTTTTTCACCAAAGTTAGTGCAGGTAGTGCTGTTATCTCTACACACCTGTTTCTGGGTTTAGCCCTTCATCAGTAGAGAGCAAAAGTAGTACAGAGCAGAGAAAAGTCATGTGGCATTGCTGAAATGCTGCCCAAGTCTTCACATGTCACAGTACCACTCCACAGGTACACAGGTGCATCCCAGGTGAGCTTGTCAGCTCGTTGACTCAAGAATGCCATTTAAACACAAGGCGGAGGGACAGGTATTTTAAGCCACAATGGTGTAGAAGGTGGACATGGTTGCTGGTCGAAGGCACTAGGCCTCAAGGCTGTGCCCCAGGGCTTGGTGTTGGGTGGCATTTTCCCCTCGGGCGATGGGTCCACCATCTGGTAGTTTTGTACGGCCCAAATGTACGCAGGATTTCTGAAATCACCAGTGGTGTATTAGCAGAGTCCAAGACTTTCCCTGGGGACTTAAATGTGGTGGAGATGCCTGGCCCAAATTACAGATTGAATGCAATAGCAGGGTGAATGGCAAGGGGCTCAGCTAAAGCACGCACACCATCGTAGTCTGCTTGAGCACGCACCCATGATCAAGCAATTGCTTGGCTGAATATTTGTAATACAACTGTTTCTTTTTACAGTCTTTTTTTGTACAGACTTACATGTTGCCCTAACAAATCAAGGAACATGTAGTGAATCACAAGTAAAATGCATAAGAGGCATGGGAAAATGGTTTAAAATATGAATCAAAACAGTCCATGTCAAATATTCTTCTTGCACTGTGATACAGCCCTTAAATTCGGTGCTATTGTTGCAGCATAGTCCTCCTTTATCATAAGGTTTAAATATTAGACATCACACATTTCTAAACCACGTTGATGTTGAAAATGAGCAATATAGGGCTCGATATGATACTGAAGCTTACTTCATAAACTGCTGCAGTCTTTGCCAAGATCTAATGCCCATTTGCTAATGTTTCATGAGACTGTTTCTACTGCCCAAAGTATTTTGCTTTTTTTGGTTCCAGCTGACTTTACAGCAGGTTTCATCATGCCACGTATAATGATCTTTTGTTTGAAAAACTTAATTTTAAGATAGTTGTTTAATATGTAAGCAAAATGCTTTTGTTTTCATGAATGTAGGTTTTACTTAAAAAAAGTTGTGAATTAACTTTTCGCCTGCCTTCATTTTTCAAATCAAATGGTTTGTAAAAGAAAATGCCCACTGATGTGGCATGTATACCTAATTTGTCCTAAGGGTTAACATTTAAATAAGAATTGCCTCAATTGTTCTGCCAATGAAAGCCACAGGCACAACCAGCGGATGAAAATGACCCCCACCCCCCTTTTGCAGATCTCCTCTGAATTACCCTTGCACCTCAGAGCAAATATTTGCATCACATTATGAGTGAGAGAACGAGGCAAAATATTACAATGACTTTGAACTCTGAGGAGGATGTCTACTGGGTGTACAGGTGAGAGCCACAGCACAGGCATGGAAATGGCGGGATAATATCCTCTTGTGTCTGAGGGAGGGGAAACAGCAGTGATGCTTACTAAAGTAAACAAAAAAATAAGACTACATTTTTGGGCCAGTTAATCTATATTCATCTCCAAAATCTCGGCTGGTTTCTACTTCTCCGCTGTAGCAATACATCCTTAGACAAAAAATAGGCTCAGTCGGAAACTACGGATAACAATAATCTCCCTAGACATGGACTCACCAAAGTACCATTATTGTAAAATGATTCAGATAAAACACGTTTTAGCTACATCTCGGGTGCCCTGGCGTATTGAAAACGACATTTCATTTAGAAATACCTCCTTCTTTGGATTCCAATGTTCACTGAAACGGCTGACTGAATACAAATAATGTACCTAGCTAATCAGAGAAAAAGTGAACGGCTAGACACAGTTACTGGGGGAGTTGAGGAAGCAGTATCAAGTGATAGGAAGAAAATATGGTTTTAAGGAAAGAAATCCTATGGAAGAAAATAGCGATGTGACCAGAACTCACACTACGCAACAGGTATTGTAATAACATGTTTAAAAAAGTATTATTTTAGCAAGTGAGGACTAGGAAAAAATAATCAAAGAAATCCTAGAACTTTGGTTTCTGCACAACGGTGTGGAGAGTGATCTGGTGTAATAAGAATACTATAAAATGCCAATAAAATCAAACAATAGAAAATAGAGACTGAAAAGTAGGTAACCATTAGCAAATACAGCATAAACCGAATTCCTGGTTCTAGTGCAAGAAAGCCAGGCGCAGGTTTGTTGAGAATGGGTCCTGCTATAATCTCTTCTGTTTTAATGTAAAGAGTTGTTTGATATCGTGGTCCTTCTCCCCACTTCCTTGCTGTGCTGGTCAGTGCACAAAACCAATGACAGAAGCAAAATACAAGCTCTCTCAGAGTAAGATTGCATTGCTGCACTTTCCTGAAGACGTCTATGAGAAAAGAACGACATGCACGCAGGAGATGTCCTGAACAGATTTATTTTTAGGGTACATCATTTTCATGCTATCTTCTAGGTTAAAAATCATTTTCCTCTTGTCCTTGCTAAAGGACTTGCAGCCCAGTGAGGAATTTCAATCCGTAGTGCATTTGGTTCACAGTAGTTTATTGCATCACTGGCCAAGGCTCCCATCTCTGTTGCAGGGTTGGAGTAGCAAAATTGTGCTCCACTCTTTTATCTTGATAAGGCCACAAATATGTGTGTACTTTTGGCCTCATGTATTCACGTCATAGAATCATAATCAATATACGAAATGCACTAGTATAGACAATGCAGGAATGTAGTGTTCTAAATGAGTATGTGCATGAACTATTTTTCTTTTAGGAACATTTGGACCGTCGACAAATTTCACATATACGCTAAAATTGTACTGGGGTTGCACTAAAATGCATTTGATGCAGTGCATTTGCCATAGGTTAGGAAAGAATGAATCATGAGAGTGTTGATGTTTTGCCTATAACGTGATCAGTTCTTCTAATAAATAAAAGTGTATTCTGGTGTGAAAGTGAGATATGGATGAATAACCCTTTATATATTCATGTATTCACAGGATTGTAAATGTGTTGCACAATTATATGATTTTGAAAGTAACTTGCTAAGTTAGCGTGACTGTGGGCCTTAAGCTTATGTTGGGACATTTAACATTGAACGAAAAAGTTATTTGAAATATATTTTTCCCTTTTGCAGGTGCAGACCAAAGCATTCTTAGTTAGTAAAAGAACATTGGGGCTTATTTACAAGCCCCTTGCGCCGCTGATGCATTACTATTTCCCATTTCTAAAGCGACGCACCAGCAGTGCAAAGGGCTTGTAAATAATCACCATTGTATTTTAAGAAAGCGTGGCGGGAAAGAACTGGTAGGGTCAATTAAATTTAATGAGGAGAACAAGGGAGTGCAACCAGTTGGTGATATCTGTCGAAGGGAGAAATTCAAGGACGCCTCAGCAGAGGAGACTGGAAAATGGAAGTATTATACCAGGAGCTGGAACTCTTCATGGGAAATGAAAATAACGAGGCTGAATAATGTGAGGTCATGTGTCTAGAACTTTCTGTGTGTTTCTTATTTGTGAATTTAACTTGTGGGCAGAGAGATGTCTTTTAGACTTCCAGAGGAAGAGATCTCTCCTGACTTCTGATTGTGTAGCTTTATGCTATTTGGTTACAGAACGTCTACAGAAGTACTGGTGCTGCCACCTTTTCTTGCTTCTAGATTAATAGGGTTCCCTTAACTCTTAGTTTGGTGTAGAGATAGCTAGTAATACTGCAATTCTTTCCCATGCATGGGGACAAGGATCAAAACCATTCGTCCATTCATCAGACTTTGTTCTAAATCTTTTGCATTGCAATTATGGAAATCTTGATTTGTTCTTTGCTGTGAAGGACCAATTTTGTTTGTCGATTTGGCCTTCGTTCAATAACTCTGTATATTTACAGCCTATTTTTGCATCTGATTTATATTACCTTGGCAATGAGATTATAATAAATCCTTTTTTAATTTTAAGATACGGAAACCGTATTTATTTAATGCGATTTTATATAGCGCAAACATTACTCGAAGATTTCGGAGCTACATAAGAGATACAAACAGGGAAAATTTGCAAATGAACAAGTTGTAAAGTCACACAAGGAAGAGATACAAACGGATAAACTCTAAAATCCAGTAGGAATGGTAGTAAGTACTAAGGTCTACTACATATACTAGTGGTTAGAGTTATATATATGTACAAATAGTAAATTCACTCAGGATTACATTTTAGCAGTGATTAGGTTTGGACAATTAAATATTACATATTTACAGAGTGAACAGAGAAATAAAACATCAAAAGGGGTAAAGAGGGGTGGGGGGAGAAGAGTCGAACGCTGATATAGGTGAGAGGAGAGAGGGGGACCTGAGGGGGAGAAAGAGATAAGGCAGTCCAGCAAAAGAGCAATGTCTGAATGTCGGCACGATGGAGTCTAACGGACCGAAGGAAAGGACAAGAATCAACAAAATGGTGGATCCGGGTCATGGGCATTGAAGGAAACCATCTCAAAATGGCAAGATGCACCAAAGTCAAGACCCAAAAAACCAGGAGAGCAGAGTTCCATTAAGTAGGGTCAGAGGGGGGACACAGCCACAGCACCAAGAGAGGGCGGAGGGCAGTAGAATGTCTGCTGTTTGCGTGCACAGGCAAAGTACCGCGAGGGCATCAAGGTTGACGATTAGCGCATCATGGAGAATTGAGAACGGGAGTGAGCCTCTGAACAAATAGGGACCACAGAGACCGAAATAGAAGAGTGTCTAATATGTTGCTTGCCTTGTTGGGATTAGTGATGAATTCAGGCCAAAAACGTGCACGAGGAGGGAAACCGGAACTACCGTTAAACAGCAATCGCCACCGAGGAGCACTCTGCCGTCTTGTGCTCAGCAAGCGCGTATCTGACCTGGAGAGTTTAAGGCTGGTGGAGGGTCAGGTGATCAGAACCCCCCTACCGTCAATACCGAAACATCAGGGGAACCCAGGGTCATCAGCAGTGCCCCCGCTCACCGTCTATTATCCCGCAGCAAACAGTGGGGACCTGATGCATTCAGCACTGCGTTCTCCCCTCAAGAAGCACATCGACAGCCGCCAACTCCTTGCAATTCGCAATTAGGAAATCACAAAAACGGCATGCATGAAAGTGTGTTGAACACTTTTTGCGATAACTAGGGGATCGCAAATGACCTACCTCGTGAATATTATTGAGGTAGGTCGCAATTTGCGACCCCCTAGGAATCGCAAAATTTACATGGATGGTGGCCTGCTGGGGTCTGCAGACCACCATGTCTGTGATTGCTTTTAAATAAAGCAATTTGCTTTTTGAAATGCATCTCGATTTCCTTAAAGGAAAACGGGATGCATTTCTAAAACAAAAAAAAAAGTTTCTTTTTCTCTTTAATTTTTTAAGAGTAAGCAGTGGTCTGTGGGGTCTTCTCAGGCTACTACAAAGGTCCATTGATTTAAAGAAAATTGAAAGGTTGGCCCAGAGCTTCATCAGGGTACTTGCACTTGCAGAAAGACCCTGGCAGCAAAGAACCCAGCTGTCTCAATATCGGAAGGGTCCAATTGCTATGCTTGAAACATAATTCTTCTTGAAAGTGGGAGTCAGCCATTTTTGCCAGGATGTCATGTTGCCTTGTAAGTGTATTCCCACCCTGTGGACTTTTATCATGTCAAAGGTGTCCAGGCTCCCACTGGGCTGCTCATAATGTGTCCATTGGCTAACTTGGGCTGGGTCACTCCTCGATGTTGCAGTTACTGATAAAGCGAATGACACTTCCACCCCCACAACTCACTCCTGATCCAGAAGCACTGCAGACATATCCAACTCCCATGGGGGAACTCCACACACAGTGGTCAGGTTGTGGGTTGGAGGGGATGGAGCAGTGTATGTGTGTTTGCTGCCATTGTACTACCATCTTTGACCAAAGACCCATACAGACATTGCTTTGAAGACATTAGGCATATCATCTTGATTAACAGAGATAAGTCTATCTTATTGTACATTTGCCTTCTATCTTAAAAACAGCAGTCTTCTCAAATTTCATGTATGAATAAAATGATGTCATACACATGAATTAGTTACTGAATTTCATGGGAATTACACATTGACAATGAAATAAGGATTTCAACAAATCAGGAGTTGAGAAAGAGTTCCTCTGTCTGATTCATTCTCAGTCGGTCTTGTTTTTCTCTCAGCATGAAAATGCTCTTTGCAATTGCAAACAAACTAACAATTTAATAATCTTCCTTTATTTAATCAGCCATGTGAGCCTTGAAAATGAGATCGTCAGTCTGGTTCCCTTCTTAGACAATTAGTATTTGCTCTTTCAGATGGAAAATTTGTTTGAGTAATGGAAACACTCCATTAGCTTAATCACTAGTGTGCACATTAAAAGTAAACAAAACTTGAACATTCAGAGACATCACATTAATCAAACATGCATGGATCAGATGCAAAATCCATCACTTCTATAGACAGTTACCTTGGCTGGGGAAGTTAGTCAGCTTAGCAGTCGCGGTTGATGGCTTGACCTGATTGCCACCTATGCCAACTCGTATGGACCTCCAGAGGTGAGGAAGCTGAGAGGTAAGGCCTGTCGCTTCTCATGATGGCGACCATGGGGCAGAGTCGCCAGATGAGAGTAAGATGACAGGGCAGGCTGTGTGGGGATGAGGTGCGGCTAGTGGCTGAACAGTGGGAGCTTTGCAGAGTGTGGGGAGCCTCTGTGGATACACATTGAAGCGTGATGCCTAACAGTGACCCCAGTGAGGAATAACAATTTACCTTGAATGGTGCATAGCACAATTGGAAGGCTTTCAGGGCCACAATTATGGGGATTTGAAGTAGAGTAGGGGAGCAAGTCACCTTGTTGCACTGCCCTACATCAAAGTGAAAGGGTAGGAATGCAACATATTCCTCTAATACAGTGAATTGCTGTCCTTACCCCAGCACTGGGGCCGTTTCAGCAACCTAGCGCCAACACATGATGACAAGAGTGCCTGTGTTGTCGGCAGGATTGTTTTTGTACTGAAAGGGACACCTTCCTGCAAAAAAACAATCCTGAGAGGCATTTTCCTCTTTCGATGTGTGCTGCAGAATAGAGCACACATGGAAAGAGTAATAAACGAGGAGAAATAAAGCTATATCTCCTTGTTACGTCTCACCTTGGGAGGAGTAAGGTTTTGGCGTTTACCCAGGTTTACACGGTCTTGTAAATATGGCAAAGTGTCAAAATCGATGGCTGCTGCATGAGTACACCCACGGACCCCCCCAGAGTGCAGAGTAAGGCAACACAGCAATTTGCGCGGACTTGCCTTGCACTGGTAGCTAGAGAGATGGTGGACGAGGGTGTAGGAACAAAACTTATCTTTGGGGTTTTCCCACTGAGAGTGGGGGTAATAGCCCTGAGTTTCCTGATGCTATGTGATGACTGACACACACTAGTATAGTTTGATGTTCTGGAATGTGCAAGGGTTAGGGAGCCCGACTAAAGGACATAGAATTCATATACTGGAGAGGTATTACCATTGTGTTTCTACAGGAAGCACGGCAAAGAGGGATGAGCTAAAACAGTTGCCTCAGGTGGAAAGGCCTATATATCTAGGCAGGGGATACCCTATATAACCCTATGGCATCTAGGTCAAAATATGCATATATCAAACAAAGAAATAATGCCTCGGGATAAATACATCAAACATAGGTCAGAAAGATACTCAAATTACCTTTCCCAAATATTTAATCTAAAGATCTAATCTCGCAATTTGATACAAATCACTAACCACCAGTTGACCCACAACAAATATCAAATGTTTTCAATTTATACAGCAAATATTTATTTATCAGATTTTTTCTTTTTTCTCTTCTGAGTGCTCTTTAGAATCAAAAATCTACATTAGTATGACATTTATATACATATATATATATATATACATTTATCACAATAGACATATATACACACAATGTTTAAACAATCGACATGAATAGAAACAAAAAGTTGTACACTTCACTTGTCGTTTCTCTTAGCCCTTATCATTCAATAATGGATGCTCTACTTAAAGTTTCTCTGAGCATTCCTTATATGTAAGATCACCCTATTGCGCATTAAAGATTATCAGCTTTAATCCTACATTTTATATAAATGCTCATGGATATATTTCTTAAAATGTTTAATTTTTTTATTTTATTGGGTGTCTTCCTCTGTATGTGTATGTGGGAGCCCGACTAAATGACATAGAATTCATATACTGGAGAGGTACTATCATTGTGTTTCTACAGGAAGCACAGCAAAGAGGGATGAGCTAAAATGGTTGCCTCAGGTGGAAAGGCCAGCTATTCGGTACTATGTACTCCGTTACCACAGATGGTACACTTATATCGATGGACCTGTTGCTACCATTTGATAATTAAACATGTAAATGAGAGGGAGGGATGAAATATGAAATTGGACAGCAAACAGGATGACATGTTGCTTAGGCTAATAAATGTATGTATTCTACGAATGACGCTCAATTTGACTTCCTAGATGATGTCCCCAAACTATCCGTAAACAGTTTATATCCCAAGCTAAACGCCCACCCAGCTGTACACACTTGTCATGATGGCATTTGTCAACATGCTCATTTCTGGCTTATCTTGGACTACAACTTAAGAAATTTTCATAACAGGTTATACTGTGTACATCCTATACTTTATTGCATATTAATAACCATAACTTTCCTAATCCTACAATGCATCATCCTTGAATCATGATGTCGCTTCAAGGGTATCATAGATCACTTTCCAACTGCCGTGACAGCTCTACTTCCGTCACTTACTTGGTACAGTGGGTCGCGGCATCGAGGCTTCAACTTGCAACCAAATGACTGGTGTTAGTGGCCCCCTGGCAAAGCCTGCGCTGCAAGTGCTGTGTCTGACCCGCACTGACCATTTCTTACTTTTCGTTCTGCCCTCAAGTATTCTTGCCCTGAGGAATCCCAAAGACTTTGTCTGGGCACTTACCTCAAGAGTAAGGCATCCTAAGGACCTTGTTAGGGCAATTGCCCTTTTACGTCCTTATGTGAAGATATTTCTTGTTAAACCCTGTGACTCCCTGCCACACTGGAGGTGGCTTACTGACCACCAACAGCTCCTCCCATGACTAGTAGAACCAACAGCTGAAGTATCCTTATAAAACGTTGAATGGGAACAGGTTGCTCACTCCACTGGACATGAACCCTTACCTTGTGTTAGCTCCGAGGAACACCAGAGGCGAAGGCACATGACTTAACACCCTTTTTTACCCTGTGGTGCACACATGCCCCCCCCCCCCCGGTTGGTCACATCAACCTAGTGGCACCAAGTGTTTTTCCGGGCTTAGCTGCCGCCCGTTCTTGTTACCGCCCTTTGTAGGGTTTGTTGCAAGCCCCTCACCATTCCAGCTGCGCCTCCCCGGTCTGTGTGCTATCTAAAGGTCCACTGCTATCTAAAGTTCCACTAGACGGATGACCCTGTCCTCAACCAGAGGTGAAGGCACTTGACTCTTGAGGGGGTAGGACTCCCCATGCCTTTTTAACCTTGTGGCGCACTCAGGGGGGCCCCCACCGATTGGTCGCTCCAAACCAAGCTGACCAATAAGCCACTGCATTTTTCCGTGCTTATTCGACACGTGATCTCCAGTATTGCCATACCCAACTAAGGTAGTGAGGTTGGTGTCTTTGCCCTTCAAAAAGACCAATCGCAGAAGCCCTGATTTCACTGGAATTATGCAGCAAGAAATGACAACTATGCCATGTAACAGTCTTGTGTCATGGCCATATTACTAGGTATTTTCTATTTTTTCTGAGTTGCCCTGCCTGGCAACAGGCTTCCTCCCCATCCTATCTGTACCATATTTCAATATTGCCTTTGTCGACTGAAGGATGCTTGGTTGTACCTCATCATAGGCTTGGCGCTATGCATTGACCCTTTGTAATTACTGGGCAGACCAGATGTGCATACTCATATTTATGTTGTAGGTGCAGTAACAACCATCCTTCTATGGCAACTTGTGTGGCCGATGAATCGCCTGACACTAATGGCCTTGGGTCTAGTGCCCTCACACAATCCCGCTATGTACTCCTTTGGAGACATTCTGTCCCCCCCTACTATGCAACTGTAATCATGAGCCGAATTGCTGTTCGTGGCTAGCCTGCCTTCCTTGTTCATCTGCCTTTGCCACAGCTTCTATGAAGAAAGTGAGTTTACTAATCATAACGTTTCTATCTAGAGTTAGCTAGCGCATCACGCTAGGATGCCATTTAAGATAAAGCCAACCTTCAACTTTGCAGATGCTTGTTTGATGCATTAAGCTATGTATTCATCGGTGTGTCGTACCATTTCACAGGTGGGATAAAGGCAACCGAGCCCTCAATGACCTATCAGATTAGTATCTGTCACCCAAGCCCTTATTAGGCTTTGGGGGTGTTGGACACTCTAAATAATCATGTCTGTTGCAGTGTGATGGTTAGAAGCTGATGGTACTGTAATTGATCGTGCTGGCAGTGACAATTGGTGGTGCAAGCTGGTGTGGCCTTGTGACCGTAACGAGAGCCCAGGCACTTTTCCCTTCATACTAGTGTAGGGTGTCAGTGCGCTTACCCCAAACACCCGTTACACTGAGACAATCAATTATATGCGTTTTATATAATTGTATAAGTAATGTCACATAAGACAGATGACTACAAGGTGTAGTAGTCACAACTGCTTGTTCCGTAAGAAAACAAACTGAAAAGTTAACATGTTAGCATGTTTGTGGGGTTCTCTTTCCCAGAGAATTGGTTTCTATCCAAATTAACCCTTTTTGCAACATTAGGATAACGAAGGACTGGGTCAATCCTGCTGAGCCAAGAGACCCCTTGGGGAGCACGTTTGTTTTACGAATACACGTTATGCTATTTCCTGTTATAGGAACCTGGAGGGACACTAATTTAATAGTCTTTATACAGGCCCGGCTCCACAATTTTTTTTTGGGTGGGCCCAGGGTGCTTTCGGGTGGGCCACTACCGGCCCAATTTGTCGCTTCTGGAGGTAGTCTATAAGCCATAGATTACATCATATCTACTTGAAAAGTCACCAAGATACAAGGATTGCTTCTGTGTGTATACAGAGCATGTGGAGAGTTATTTATTGGCACCCCACTACTAACCTCTTTCTCTGTAGATACCTTTACTACCATCCTCCAACAGTGCACTCCATCTCTTTGTAGCCCCTCCCCCTCAAGACCTCCTCCTCAGACTCCCTCACTACCACCCTCCACCAGTGCACCTCATCTCTCCGTATCTCCCACCCTCCCCCAATGACCTCCTCCTTGGATTGCCTCACTGCTACCCTCCAACAGTGCCCTTTATCTCTCTAAAGCCCCTCCCCCTCATGACCTCGTCCTTGAATCCCCTCAGTACCACCCACCAACTGCACCCTCCTCTCTCCAAAGGCCCTCCTCCTTATGACCTCCTCCTTGGATTCCCTCATTGCCATTCTCCACCAGTGCCCCTCATCGCCCCATAGCCTCTCTACCTATTGACCTCCTCTGCAGATTCTCTCATTGCCACCCGCCAACAGTGACCCCATCCCTCTGTAGCCCCTCCCCCAATGACCTCCTTCTCAGATTCCCTCACTTCTACCCTCCAACAGTGACCCTCATCGCCCCAAAGCCCCTCCCCCTCATGACCTCCTTCCCACATGCCCTCACTGCCACCCTCCAACAGTGTGCCTCACAATCCCCCCATAGCCCCTCCCCCTCATGACTTCCTCCTCAGTCTCCCTCACTACTACCCTCCACCAGTGCCCCTCATCTCACCGTATCGCCCACCCTGTACGTGCACAAGTGTGCGGGGACACAGCCCACCTTCCTGAAAGGGGATGCGTGATTGGGGGTGCCTGTGAGAAAAAGCCCAGGCCCAATCATGCAACTCCTAGAAAAATAAAGTTCAGATGAATGTTTTAATTGCCGTGGCCATTTGCTGTTGTCCCCCTGACGTCAGGGCGACGGTTCATGTTTGGGTGGTCCAGGCTCGTGTTTGGGTGGGCCTGGCCCACCCGGCCCACCCGCTAGAACCGGGCCCGTCTGTATACATGTCATGCATACGCATGCTGATCGCATTATTCAAGCTCCAAATAAATGAGTCTGTCACGATTGATTCGATAACCTTCCACAAAGGTTGCACCACAGGCCTGCAGCACGCGCTCCGCTCTCTCTGAGCTGTCTCCATCTACAAGTAGCCTGTCTCTGTGCTTTGACGTCTCTCACATCGTGAAGAACCTATTGAGAAAGATCAAAGTTCTAAAGCCTTTATTCTTTGTACTGTGTGAACTTGCACACAGTCAATATAATCGCATGGTTCACTTCACATTTACCAATGATTGATGAAAAGTTGCATATTTGGTAACAGGAGTAAAAATTGGTATTCCACTGCAAAAACATTTATTTCCACGCTTTGTGTTTTATAGTTATTTACAGCAGGATTTTAATGGCGTTAGTGCCAGTAACTGTTACTTAAAACCTACATTGTATCCCCTCGCAGTTAGCGAGACACCAACTGGCATAGATACGGCATGGTAAAGATTGAAGGGTGCAGATGTGTGGGTTTGGCTGTTACAGGTTTGTCTTCCGCAAGGCATTATGGCGGCTGGTGTACAATCTTCATATGGGGCATGCTCTGATTGCACCTGAGACCAGTCCACACTGGGATGCTTACACCAGTGGGGCTGTGAAAGTGAACCCGATTTGCCACTCTCACGTTACACCCTGCCTTGTCACTCTATTAACAGATTTGTGCCCAAATCTGCTCAAATTGTGACACAGCCGACCCATGGCACTTCTATATGTATGAAATAAATTCAAGGCCGACACGATCATGTGTGTAGATCACTTAACCACTTGGCTGCTAAGGGGTGTGTGCGAGGTCCATTCACTTTCCATTGAAATCAATGGAAAGTCCATGACGAGTTACCCTTGTCATTAGCGCTGAAGGGGTTAAACAACTATTATGAACATGCCTGAATTAGTGTTCAGACGTGAAGCCCCTAATTTACACTCAGGGTCTCTGGTATCATGCCTCAGGGGAGGACCAACCATGATAGTCGCATCCTATTGCGGGAAACTAATACGGCTATAGCAGTCTGTGCCCGGTGGGATCCAAACCCGCGCTAACTAACTCAATGGAGTCTAAATCCAGCTTCTTGCCACTTACACAGTGCCCTCTGCAGATAACGACTCAGTGGGACAGGCAGTTATTCTTCCTTGATAAATGCAAATGTATGCACTGTTTCGAGAGTGCCCTACTGCCTACTCCTCTGCCCCCCCGTGACTTGCCATGAGCCAATCACCTTCTGACCCTCTGCACAGGCAATTCTAACTCAACCGCAGGAGGGCCGGCCTGTCAGTCCATCTAATAGATCTCATGCATTCCATCCCTTGAATGACCACATGCCTAATTGCTGGCCTTGGAATTTAAACATGTGGCTTCTGCAATTGAGCAAACTGGTGTGTGATTCTGGGTAAATCACTTCAACTGCGCCTAAATGATACGCCTGTGGGGAGTGATGTGAACACAACTCTACAGAGTGATGTCTAATATTGGTGTAAACACATCATCTTCTCACTTGCGATCCCCTGATTATTTATAAAGCACTGTGCTGTTTCCGGGAGCTAGGTCCCCATCTCGCGAACAATGTCAAAATAAGTGAAAACCCTGGATTTATCTGCAGCGATCTCTGTTCTCCCATGACTGGATAGAGGAGAGATGTGCCTGGTGCGGACCCTTCCCCCTGGTTGCAAACCTTTGCCTAACCATGGATTACCGTTAAGGGAATCTATAGAGCAAGTATCACGAACCTAAAGTGCCAGGAGCTCCAATGTACCCAAACTTAACTCTGCTGGGGTACCACGCTTCACTGCTTTGCTTGAAATTCAAAGAGATATGATGTGTATGTAACTGAAGTAGGGCCTGGTATACTGGGAAGCAACAATGGATATTCCAGTGCCCTGCAACTCCTGCCCTTGATGCACAGCCCGAGCCTAGTAGGGCTCTCAGGCGAATTACAAAGTGCTGAGCTATCACCCATTGACCCGACTCTGCATAGATATATTATCACAGCTCAGAATTCAGAAATTAGGGTCATGACATTTTTCAGTGACTCAGTTTTGACTTGATCACGAATTTTAAGAAGCTACCTTTGGGCAGCTGTGCCAGTGTACCGCTTTTAAGCTGTCACTGCCTTAATGCACCGCAGCACCCATCCAAGCTCGTAGCAGGGTCCATCTCTAGGTTTGCATGGTTCCTGTGCAAGCTCCGCCTTTTAGTGCTGTGCCTCCTACCTGCCATGTGCCCAGCCATACAGTAAATATTGCCAGTGCTCCCTTAATGCCTGCTCTTTGCTGAGAACAAGGCAGTCACTCCACCCCCTCACTCATACTGTGCAGAAGTTGCACAGCTTCTTTGTGCCAACTGCTTCGGGGGCACAGCAGCCCACGCTGACCCTCGGTGCGGTGTGAGAACTGGAAAAGGCTTGTCACTCAGCGAGCACCTACAGCTACCCGGATTTAATATTCCGGAATGCCATGCTGGGTCCAGGGGCCCATCTGAAATCTTCACTTCTGATCCAGACTGTACCTGATGCCATCTCCTGGACACCCCACCCTGGCTGCAGGTGCTCGTGCGGTGGGACCAGTATGCCCCTCTCCTGCTGTAATGCTGTTCCTGCTGTCCTCGTTGCTCTGGAGGATCCACGGTGCCAGCTGCTACCCTCTGGGTATATTCATTGTTTGTCGCCTCCCTGCGTGATTGCCACTCAGCACACTAGTCCCTCTGCCCAGCGTTAACTTCTTTGGGTGTTCTTCTCTGGGTGCTCGTTTGCTTTTCTTGTGTGGCATCTCGGCTAGTGCCGATCATCTCTTCCCTCTAGCAACTGAGATTAGGACTTGTCCCTCTTGCCTTTTGTCTGGGCATGTGACCATGCCCCTTTTTCTGAGTGGGCCCTTCAAACCCAAACTCACTTGGCCTCTTGCTGACCTTTTCCTTGGCGCACTCTCACACCCTGCTGGTGCTGTGCCCTTTGTCTGTTGCCCACGGGAGGGGCTTAGCCACCCTCCCTCTATGGTCAGCTGCGCCTCCCAGTCGGTGGTACTTCAAGCTGCCCAGCTCACCACAAACTTTTGAGAATGGTTGGTTAAATTGAAACATTTGGCTGGTTGGCATAAAATGCATCCTGGAGAATGAGAGTACACTTTTTACTCACAGAAATTGATGTTATTTTTATGGCTCTCATGATTTCTGGGAGAAATTCTTCCCTCTGGGAATCTGTGTTAAATGATCGTAGATCATGGCCAGTTGAAAGTGGTGTTAAAATGGTATGCACATATAAGCAAAATTCCAATATAGCAGCTGCTCAACATGCCATATAGAGTAGATCTCCATACTGTGATAACGCTTCAAATCCAGAACAACTGATCAGCAGTTGGTACTAAATTCACCATTAATGATTGGCGAGGTGAAAGCTGTGGTGGAAGGGCTGGCAGCAGGCAAACACCCAGGGATCGATGGACTACCACAAGAGTTTTATGCGACTTATAATGATATACCTGCACCTTGATATTTAGAGATGTATTTGACATCCAAGGATGCACATCCACTGCCACCTAATATGTCTAGAGCAATAATATTAGCACCACTGAAACCAAACAGGGACTCTCTAGATTTGGGATCTAATCTCCACTATCTGAATTAAATCTAGTTTATAATATTTTGGCTAAATTGCTCGCAAATAGTCTCTCTCCACTTTTATCTGATCGTGTCCCCACTATCAATCAGGTTTTATCATGGGCAGGACTACCTCACTGTTAGATCTGGGGGTCTCTAGTTGGCAGAGGTAGGTACCAATGTCCAAATTTGGACCCTTGCTTCTAGTCAGGGTAAGGGGGATACACTCTTTAGATAACCCCTGCTCACCCCCTTGGTAGCTTGGCATGAGCAGATAGGCTTATCAAAGGCAATGTGTAAAGTATTTGTACCAACACTCACAGGAACATAGTGAAAACACCACAAATTGACTCTACACCAGTTTAGAAAAATAAAGTATCTTTATCTAAACTACTTAAAAGACCAAAACAACACAAAAATCAACATACACAGTTCAAGAATATGATTTTAAAAGTGTTCTAGGGTTTCTGTTAAAATAATCCACTGTGGCGTCCCATTTAGCCAAAAGTACCTTTAGATGCGACAAAAGTTCCAAGTGAAAGCTGCAGCGTTGAAAAACAAGCGATGCATCACTCCTGAGACCCTGGGGAGGCGATGCAACAGCATCGCTGGACGCAGCGGGCGTGTTGCGACAAATCCGGTCTGTATGGGGAGGGAGGCAATACCTTGTATGGATTCCGGGGCGCAGGTTTAGTAGGAAACGTCTTGCAAAGGTACGATGCAACAATCTTCTTGACGGCGATGATCTCAGGTGTGGCGGCGATGCGCAGCGTCGATCTTCTTCTCTCGCTGCCCCTCAATGCGATGGCTCTGCGACAATACTCACAGCTACGTGATGCGGTCCGCAAGCAAGCGGTGCAGTGATCTCTCCCAGCGACAACAGGCCCTGCGACAATACTCGCAACGATGGTAATCTTCCCGCACCCGAGTGATGTGTTCCACAAGCGAAGGATGCGTCGGTTCTTGCAGTGGCAACAGGCGCTGAGATGATCTAGATCTTCGCGGTGGCGGGAATTTCCTCGCACTATCGGGGATGCGCTCCGCAAGCGAGTGATGCGTGAAAATTTGCAGATTTTCTTAGTTTCTCCTTGTCCAGCTTCCCAAACACAGGTACAACTTCCAGAGTCACCACAACTGGACCAAGCACTCTAGGAAGGACAGAACTCTCTCAGTAGAGTTCAGGGGGAAAGCTGGGGGTGAAGTCCTTTTCTTCCTGGGACTTCTTAACAGGGAGCCAGCTCTTCTCAGGCCCTTGGAGATCTCTTCAAGCAAGGGGACGCAGCACAAAGCAAAGTCCTTCCCCTCCCCTTGGCAGCAAAGCAACTGCAGGTCAGCCCACAAGTACACAGCAGGACAGTCCTTCCTCTTCAGTCTTCCAGCTTTCTCCTTGGTAGAGCTTCCTTTTTGATTCAGGATAATCTAATTTTCTGTAGTCTGGGGTCCTGTACTTATACCCCAAAAAGTCTTTGTTCCCTTTGTGCAGGAGGGCTCTGAGTCCGGTCTGAACCAGTTCTGGGTGTTCCTTGAGCACTTTGTTTTCCTGGCTTCTCCTTTCCTTTCAGAGAGAAGGGCAGGGTCGTCAGCCACCCAGCAGAAGGTGGAGCCAGCATTGTGGAAGGCAGGCACAGCCCTATTCAGGCCCAGGTGCTATCCACTCCCACCACTCTAGATGCAGATGGAGCTATTCAGCCCAGGGATGGCCCACTCAGCCTCTGGGAGCCACCCAGCCCCTGTCACTCACAAACCAGACAGTCAATTCACAAACAGGCCAAGGCAAACAGAAAGGTCAGACAAGAGAACAGCAACTTTCTAAAAGTGATGTTCTCAAACACAGGATTTAAAAAACACCTTTCCTAAAAGATGTGTTATTAAATTCTGAGTTCAGGGATACCAGACTTTTATGTCCTATGTTGCTCCTATGGAAAGATATGCAGGTAACCACTGTACACAGCATTCCTAATTATAGCCTATGGGCAAGATAGTGAAAAACGAAAAAGGCTGCAATTCACTACCAGAGCTTGTCACCCACACTAGTACATGCTCTACCTCTCACATACACTGCACCCTGCCTTGGGCCTTCCATAGGGGTGTCCAATGCATACATAAAGGGAAGGGTTAGGCTTGGTCAGTGGGGACACTGGCCAGGTTGACATGGCAGTTCACAGACTGCACACAGGCACTGCAGTGGCAGGCCTGAGACACCATGTTAGGGCTACTCATGTGGGTGGCCCAATCAGTGCTGCAGGCCCACTAGTAGCATTTGAATCACCAGCCCTGGCACACTCAGTGCACTTTACTAGGGACTTCTTGGAAATACAAATATGCCAATCATGGATAACCAATTACACTAACAATTTACTCAGGGAGCACTTGCACTTTGACACTGTTTCGCAGTGGCAAAGTTCCCAAAGCATCTAAACCAGCAAAAATGAAATCTAGGACAGGGTCAAAAATACAGGAGGTAGAGGCAAAATGTCAGGGGAAACCAAGCCAAAGATGCCAGTCTAACACTCACCGAATATCTGCAGGCTTTTCCACCCAATTAATGATCCTTTCCTGAGTGCTGGAGATCTAGCAGTGGCCGCCGCAGATATGGAGATGCCCTCAACACTTGAGGTTACTTACAAGTAGTTATGGAAAGATGGGATTTTGAGAGTAGTTTAGAGGATGGGTGCAGTGACAACTTACTACATTACTGAATGTGGCTGAATACTGTTGGAAAAAAGTCTTAATTGCACAAAGGCCAAAACACACATACCCCTGGGCGTCTACTATGGCTGCACCTTGCATTATGTGGCAAAGGAACTTCATTGAGTATGAAGCATTTGAATAGTGCCAATATATGTACGGTTGGGGACCTGTTCGACAACTATAGGTTATTTACCTTAGATAAACAATGACAGGGTACTCCAGTGCCGGTAGGACAACTTTTACCATATGGAGCATTAAATAGATGAATAAGATGTATTTGGCAACAAAGAGATATAGAATGGTCCACACAGATTACTTACACTTGGTAAATCCAAAAGAGCTGTTACACTGTTATATCACTTATACAAGAGAGGAAAATTGACATATCGACTCTGAAAGAATTGTGGGAGCATGACTTGAGAGCAGTTACTGCCTAAAGAGTTGACCACGATGCTACATTATCCTTAAGTAGTATCATGTAATGTGTGGTTTAAATTAATCCAATTTAGGGTGTTACATAGAGCATACCTGACGCACTACAAATTGCACAATATATGTAAAACTGTCTCTAGTAAATGCCCTAGCTGTAAACAAACTGGAATGGACATTGTGCATAGGTTCTGGAGCTGCCCAGCATTGTCAGCAGGACAGTGTATGAAGATCTAGTAGAACTTACCCTAATTCCTTGGATGCAATTATATTGAAGTCATGCAAGGAAGTGAGAGGAGCAACATTCAGAATAGGTTTGCCTTCTTGGCATAGTTGCTGGCTAAAAGGGAGACAGACATGGTCTGAAAGTCGCCACAGGTCCCCTCACTG
The DNA here is from genome assembly GCF_964261635.1 of Lissotriton helveticus. Classification (NCBI taxonomy): domain Eukaryota; kingdom Metazoa; phylum Chordata; class Amphibia; order Caudata; family Salamandridae; genus Lissotriton; species Lissotriton helveticus. The sequence continues at coordinate 1,478,320,202 of NC_136067.1, forward strand.
TATTTGTGGTTAGGAGACCTGTTGATCTGTGCTGAGGCAGTGAGTGAAACCCTCATTCACTATGTTGCAGAAACCAGCGAGGAGAATGGTGAGTGTTATAAAAAAGGATCCAATTAGCATAACACTAGGAAACAAAACAGAGGAAAGAGCTCCTTAGATAGCAACTGCACAAGATTCCTAATGAAATATGCTCTAAAATGCATGCAACCAGCGGGCCAGCCTTGGCCAACTGTTTTCAGAAAATCTGATGCATGGGATAACAACGCTAATGTTCATTGGGGGTACCGAATGAGGAGGGAAACTATACTCGCACCTTCAGGGCTAGTGAACGCTCCTAAAATTCCATTTGCTTGTTCACAATATGACTAACGAGAACACCTCTCCCTTGAACACATACTCTCCTCCGTTCAAATGATAGTGATGTTCAATACTGATGGTGCCTGGTTCTGTTGTAAGGTGGTATTTTTATTATGAGCTGTAACTGAAAATATGTAGTTAATAAATATGATGAATTAAGTACATGCAAGTGTTAATCATGTATTTTCATCTTGCTTAAAACACAACCATTTCGTATAAAATTTGAAAAAAATATGAAACATAGACCAGTGCTAATGTAAAATTCAGCCATACCTCACACCTCGCTATAGATCGTTTTGCTGATCTGCCATTTTGGATTCCACAGATTTCTTTTTAGATTAGGTTTTTGTTCGGCTGTAGTAATGGCCCTTATTCACTGGCCTTAATGTTGACTCTCTAGAAAGTATATTTCAGGGCCCCAACTGAGGGTACACACAAAGTGACTGATTTCATAAATTATGACAATCAGGCTGCGTATGAATCACCCAACTACAACTATTGAATTGTTTTGGCGTCAGATTTAATTAAAGGAAAAATAGGATCAAGGTCGATTCGATTTGATTTTGTCTAGAAGGTTTCGTGATTAGACTGTGTCCTATAATAATTGTTAAGGCAGATCAAGCCTGTCGAAATGCAATGGGGGAGAGTCCCTGTACATACTGGGGAATGTGATCTGTGGTGAGAAAAGCAATGCTACGCCCCATTTTTAAGGGATCAACTCTTAATACATGCTATTTATTACACCTGTTAAATTGCAAACTTTCGAACTTAATTAGTGCAAAAAAGAGCACTTGCCCCTCTGACTCCTCCTAATTAAGACAAGGGCTCCAGAACGTTTTAAATAAAAGGCAAGGGCCCTCATTTCAGGTTGAGAGCAATCCTGATATGCTGCAAACATGAGTATTTACCTGACTAGGGATTCCAACTCATGCCATAATTGCACACCCAGTGGGTGGTTGTTCACACTAGTTTCGTTGGTTCAAACCTGGTATAAACTGCATGATTTATGAGTTTGTACAACTTGGTTTGAGAACACACCACTACTACTGTGTTGGTTTTTACCGCTATTCCATGCAACTGGGAATGAGCCTGAAGGTGGACACTGTTCCACAGGCATCAGATATTAAACGTGGGAGTCTTTAAGAAGTAGTGTTATACATGCGACTTTACATTTGTGATATTTATGCTTCTGAGAACAAACAAGCGTAAATGTTTTTGTCATTTAATTAAATAAATTATCATGCTGAGGCCACTGAATCATTCTCTAGGTCTGCACTAACTAGGAGGACTTTGGTATCTTGCTATTATAAGCAGTTAATTTTTACAATAAATGTAGTCACTGGACACATGTTGGAAAGTCTTTGGATACAACAGCCTCCTCCACACATCTGGCATTCTTTCCTGTCTCTAGCTCGACGGCTGCTTGGAGGCTCTTCTGTTTGAACCGCCAATTTCTCTGTGCCTTCCTCCAGTGAGCACTTCTAGTAACAGGATTAGGACAATATAACATGGCAGGAAATTTGGAAGCCCCAGATAATATGGCTAAATCTACGGCGCATGTCTATGTGTAATGGGCACTTCAGCCAATGTCTCTAACTCTCGTCATGCGCAATGTACACAATGCATTCATGGTACAAGAAGAGGATTAGAAAATGCCATGAACGTTTACATTTCTAAATGTTTGATTATGTATTTCTTCTCAAGCTACCATTTTCCCCTACATGCCACCTATTCTTACACACACTGGGCCTAATTACAATGTTAGGCGGGACACCATTGAGGTCTGGGGACCGGCCGACCGCTGGCCGGTGGTCCCAACACAGCGATTACAATGTGACCGCACATGGTGTGGTCGCATACTCCCATTTCTCTATGGGAACTTATGCTGCAGCCTTAAACCGGGCATAGTACAAACTCCCATAGACAAATGGGAGAATCTGTTCTTCCATGCACAATGTGGCAGGCACCTCAGGTTGCCTGCCGCACAGTGCAGGGATTAACATCCCCCAACCAGAGGCCACAGGGTGAAGGGGGCCCTGCTAGGGGTTTCCAATGTCGCTTTCTGACAGGCTTTCCATGTCAGAAAGCCAGACATGGAAAGCCTGTCGGAAACCGACATTGTAATCCCCAAGGCAGAAACGCCGTCCATAGGGATTACAGTGAGGCTTCCGACTGGCTGATGGGCTTCTTGAGCTTGTCGGAATACAGCCGGAATGACCGGCGGTTTCACTTTTGACTGCCTGCATCGTAATGATGTGGTCAAAACTGAAACTGTGATGAGGCACGGAAAATATCCACCCTGTGGTTGGTGGCTTTCCGTCTCTCATCGTAATGAGCCTCTGTGTTAATGATGGATTCATTTGCACACTTTTTCACTATCTTTCACGAATTGTGGCAAATTCATTCTAATGAATTTTAATAAGTGTTCTTATAAGAGTAGTAAGTGCATTCATAATGGAAAGTGAGTAGTTCTTCAGAATACAGCTCCATAAGTTCAAAATCTACCTGATCAAAACGTGGAATACCTTACACAGTGTGAGTAAGAGAGACAATGACACTTAGGGCCCGATTACGAGTTTGGCGGTGTGGAAAAGGGACCGGCCCACCACCGCCCCTCTCCCACACTGCCAAACCTGTGTGCAAGCCAGATTGCAACTTTTACAGCCACTGGAGGGCGATTCTTTGGCGGCCCCACGGCGGCGCCTAAAAATTGGCATCACAATGGGAACATCAAAGGCAGTACTTGCACGGCATGGACTGGTGCAGTCCATGCCGTACAGGTACTGGAGTGCATGCACACAGAGGGTGTCAGCATGTGCCACCATGCATGCACCTCATGGCCCTAAAGCAACATGGGTCATTTGTTTCCTCTGTGCCAAGGTTTTCATGCCGTAGGAACCGCCATGAAAACGGCAGTGCAGCGAAAACTCGTCGTATGCTTGGTGTAACAGCGGTTGTCCTGCAAAGCATACTGTGGCCTCAATACCACCTTGCCACCACCAGGGATCTCTGATCCTTAGCAGTTGTAGCAGTGCAATGAGGGTCTGACTGCCAAAGTTGTAATTGGGTGGCCTGACTGCCGGTGCTGCGGTCCCCACACTGCCACTGCAGCTATAGCAGTCCATAGGACCGCAGTAGTCGTAATAGGGTCCTCAATGATTAAGTGATGTGCTGGTCCTGGATTGACAGTATATATTAGAGTGGTCCCAGTGTATTGGTAGCATTGGCATAGAAAGTAGAAATGAACGAATCAAAAATGACATTCAGGATATTGAATGAAAAAAACAAAAATATTCAACCAATGTTACTTAATCACAATGGAGATATGCATCTTATGCAGAGAATACATCTTAAGGAAAACCTAACAAGGTAACAAAATTCACATGAATGGTGCCCAGAAAAGGTGGGGAGGGAGTGCAAGATGGTATAGTGGTGAGAGAGAAAGTTTGTGGTGGTGACAAAATATCACAAGCAATTCTGGTATATATTGTTCATATACCGGATGGTCAAAGTACACATAGTATATACATAGTCGCCATTTAACACATGAAGTCACAGTCTATTCATTACTGTTGAATGGGTATTGGCAAGAGTGCTAGTGTCGACATTTCAACCCCTTTTCCCATAGGTATCTTAAACCTCACTTGCGGGGTCTTCCTCGGGACAAGTGAGAAGTGGTAAGGGCTGGGGTTACCTAAAGAGAGCGGGATGGTGTGTCATTACCTAACTGCGAACAGGAACAATAAAAACAGAGTCCCAAAACGAAGGGCAACGTTACTTAAGATTACCATAAGTGCTGGGGCGGAGGGTCTCTCACAAATCTATCGTGGAGTAGGGGGGCTCCGTGGCTCTCCATGAAACACTCTAGGGTAGGCGTGAGGCGGCGCCTGTGTAATAAAGGTGTCGGGTAGCCAAACTAATAGGCATGGAGAAAACTCACAATCTGAATTTGAAAGGCCACTACGCACTTACTGAATGTACGTATGTAGCGTACTAGGGTCCAATCTATCAAAGGATTTCTTCACTGGCGGGCTGGAAAGTCCCGAAGTTCTATGAAAATGTTGACAATCCTGAATCAATCAAGGGTGGCACGTGGAGTAAATCTAAGGAGGAGAGAGAAAACCAGCTAGTGTGTATGTCGAGGAGGGCATTCTGAAAGTAGTAAATTAATGTGGGGCGAATGGCAAAGAACAATAGTGGTGAATTAAAATATGGCTGGTGACCGGCGCGAGTCAGACCGGCTCAGGCGGTAGGCATGCATGGCAAAAGCCTAAGGATTCGAACTGGAATGAAAAATAATTTCCATACCATATACCATGAAGAAGCCGCTTATAAAAGCGTCTGACATTTCTAAGATCGTCTGAGTGTCACATGCATTAATCAATCATAAAGGTCAGCTGCTTGGGTAAGTAAGAACTAGTACAGGTGGCAATGGACGCGGTGCATTGCAAAAAACACGGATTATGCTGGGAAAAGGGTCCGGGGTGCAGTAGCTAATGTGTTTAAAAAGGGGTGAGTGAATTTAGCACAGTGATATCACTAAGGTTTGGCGCGGGGAGATAGGACGCTCGATACCAGAGGCTCAGAGCGGGCATATGCTTTAAGTTGTAGGGGCCTTGAGTCAGAAGCCCGTTAATGTAGTCTTGATTAAATAAACATGGGTAAACAATCATTGCTGTTGTGAGTGGACATGCATGGCATTTTACAAGGGACGCATCAGTTAGATTATAAAAACATACGCCACGACAGTGCTCGATCGAGTTATGCCGGGGTGCAGATAAAGTGAAGGGAACATTTGTGTGGCGCTAAATACTCAACCGGCCGGTAAATCGTCCGTTTGTGCCAACTACAAGGGACGTGTCAGTATGATTATAAATACCATAAAAAATGGAGCGAAATTTTATTCCAAACCAGACGCACAGCACACTCCATATTTCTTAATGAAAATGCCATAGATTCATCCACGTTTTGTAGTTTATTCACCATATTTCCAAGTTTAATAATGCTTGTATCCTTTTGTCATGTTACATGCGAGGCGCTTTATGTATGATAAGCTTTAAATGCGGCAGATATGCCCATCCAGGTCTTTTTCCACAGCATGACACATACATAATTCATCCTTAGTGATCGATCTTGTTAACCCAATGCATTTCGGCTTTTCCATTAGCCTTCTTCAGGGGTTCACTACAAGTTTGAAAAAAACAACATTAGATTGTAAATTCAGACTTTTACGCATGCTCAATGCTAAACAGTTCATCAAAGAAGATCATAATATTTTCACCGTTCTTCCCATACCCGACGTTTTCCCTCTAAGTGCGTGAATAACACTATCAACATGTGCCCAAGAAAACCTCTCTCGAAAACTGAACCCTTTAACGTTCAACCACTGTCTAATCGGGAACTCCCCATAACCATAACCTTTGTACTCGTGTTAGCCGTATCCTCGGTTAATCTTTTCCCATCACCCACTCGATGTAAACCATCCCCCATACCTTCATTCTCTGTTAATGTGATCTCTTTCACAGCGCGGCAAAGCAGTGTTACCCTCGATATTGTCATCATCCTTATTAACTCACATGACTAAAGCTCCTCCCATTCCAATCAGCCTATCACTTTCAACTGACCGTTAAAAGCCACCTTCCTCATTACTGCAAGTCCCATTAGGCGCTGTTTCGGTTACCTCGATCACCTACACCCACGATAGCAACCACAGATTGAATACGCTCACCTGTTCTCTATGCTCACTAGATTCCCTCAAGTATTATTATAAAAACATACGGCACGACAGTGCTCGATCGCGTTGTGCCGCGGTGTGGATAAAATGAAGGGAACAATTGTGTGGCGCTTATTACTCACCTGGCCGGCAACTCGTCCGTAACGTTGGGAACGGCATGGACTTGGTGCGCTGCTATCTGATTTAAGCAGAAGGGTACGCTTCAGGCGAGTACGCGGGCACTATGCGTGACGCGTCAGGCGAGCGTCGGAACTTGGGCCTGATGTGAAGAAAGACTCAGCTACCCTGGGCAAGGGGGATTTTAAAACAGTTTTACGGCGAAATCGGGGGGAGGGGTTGTTTGATTGGCAGCTGGGGGCAGCAGCATTATTTCTCAGGGTGACACAAACATTTTGAATGGGTTTCATCTAAAATTATGGTACACATATTATTCTACCAACATGGCAGAGGTCACGATTAGATTGATACATCTTAAAGATCACGTAGCGTAAATGTTAATAAGAGACAACGATTGTCTTAAATAGACGTTATCTAATATGCAAAACGATACACATCATTTTTTACACCATGGCAGCTTAATCCTAAATAGTGGATATTTGGTGAACAGAGGTCATGATTTGAGTTATCCATGTTGAAGAACAGGAAACGTAGGTATTAATAAAAGACAATAGAGACTTTACATTTGCGAACGTTATATGGAGGAAATCAGGTGGTACAGCAGTCTTGAATTGGCATAGACACGTTGGAACAAACCCACCAATGGGCATAGTAATGAACAAATGGGGAATATGTTTTACATGTTAGTCTGTCATTGTGGCCGGGTTGATGGGCAAAACAGACAGTCATTGGTTGGACAGTCAATCAACGGGATACAACAGTATATTATTTGTATTTGCATGCCAGAGCAAATCAACCAATGGATACAGTGGAAAATGCATAAATGAAGGGGGTTAACAAGATAGTCTTTCGTTGCGGCTGGGATGCCAAGTAAGAGGTAAAAAGGGTGACCATCATTAGTTGGACATTCAAGGGGACAACCCATATTCTTATAGACACTGCATGAGAGAGCAAGAACAACTTAATGATTATGGAATTACTGGTGTGGAGAGTCTATTGTGTACTCAGACAGGCCAGCTGGGCATTGCTGGTATCCTGTTCGTTGAGACCATTGATGGTAGTGTCAAATCTTATCATCCATTTGGATTCTCTTATATTCAGGATGGAGCTGATGCCCCCTCCTCTTGGGCCCAGTTCTGATTTTTTCTGGATTGAAGCATTTTGAGAGAAGGGTATCTGACCATTGGCCATGGGGAAAGCCTTATGACTCAAGAATTATAAAATACCACTGCAAACAGAAGTGCTGCAAACTGGATATTAACCAGGTATCAGAAAATGCAACTTGACATTTAGAAGAGAAGAAATAAATGTATTTCTGAATACACTAAAGAGAGCCATTATACCACAGCCCTCAGTGTAGTAGGCTCAGGAGAAGTGTTCGGTTTGTGCATACGGAGCCGTTCATATCCGAAGCGGGTAATTCACAAAGTTGCCGAGCAAGGCTCAGAACAACTTTACAAGTCTTTGAATAATAAAGCGCCGTGAGCAACTCTTGGAATTGTGAAATCTTTCAGATGGCAGCGAAGAAGGGATAGTTTCCAGCTATCATTAAAAATTATTCAAAGGCCAGCATGTCGCAAGGTCTCACAGATGAGTTGCCTAAACCAAGTCACATTGATCCACCAGTGGTATCATTTTGTTCCATACTGGTCTACAACACTACTGCGATCCTGAAACCACCACCACCTTTCGATACCTTTAAAGGCAAAATATTGGCGATAGATTGGCTGCTTGAATAGAGATATTTGATGATTTCAATGATGCACTTGAAGAGACTGATAACAAAAAGGTTATCAAGTATCTCAAAATCTTGCTAGTGACGGTGTGAAAGAAGTCTTAAAGAAAATGCTGCGAACTGACAAAGAAATCACATACTGTCAGATTAAAGAAACACTGATTCTCAAGTTCAATCTAGCACCAAATGTTGATTACGAAAGATACATTTTCAGTCAAGCGTGAGGTTGTGAACCATTGATGAATTTGTGGAGAGAGTCAATACACTCATCAACACTGTAAATGCAATACATTTGATGCTGAAGAAGTTATCCGTCTTAGAGTTTTTGACGGATGCTTGTCAGACTCATTCAGACGACGAATGCTGAGAAAAACTCTTAGTCTGGAGCATGTGTAAATGAATAAATAAACCATTTTGTAATGGTTTGTAAAGTGAAGAAAAAAGCGAGTGCATCATGGCGCGAAGACAAAATGGCCACCAGACCATTCCAGAAACAACGTTCGACACACACCCAGAAGGCTAAGCGGCGACATCAATTGAGGCGAATTGTCACTGAATGAAGCCGATCACCATCTAAATCATTGTCTAATATTCTCTCACCTCAGTATAAAGTGAAAGTGAGGAAGATGGTTGTGCCATGCCGATGTTTACCTCAGAGAAATGTTTACATGTTGGACTAGCAGCATGTGAGTTAAAATGTCAGTCAAAGAAAAAGCAACATGCCAAAGTATCAAAGTCATACAAACATTGTCTGAAGATTACATAGAAAATAAATGGTTGCTCGATACATTTCATCATCGACAGTGGTGCATCGAAAAACATAATGCCCTAAGAGAAATACAATGATTAATCTCCATTGCACCGACTTACGCCATTGAAAACCAAAGAGTACACATGGGCTTCATCAATACCCATAAAAAGTCATGGTTCATTTGTAGCAACAATGAAATACAAGAAAGCAAAGATGCAAGTGCCCATTCATGTTCTTTAAGGTACAGCACTAAGTGACTGTCTGCTCTATTACAGTGCTAGTTCTGATATGGGACTAATATCTGTGAATTACAACATGGACGCTCACCACAAATAGTAAGACAAGTCCCTCCATTGTTTCATGGTTTAGGAAAGCAGAAGACTATGAAAGTAGAGTCGCATATGAATGAAGATGTTCTTATTGTTGCTAAGAGATATAGACTATTTGTTTTTTATTTACAATAAGCTGTTGAAAAGGAACTTGAATCGTTACTTAAGCATGACATTGAGCGTTCACTTGGTCCGACGCCATGGGTTACTCCCATAGTGGTACTACCCAAAAAAGGAAAGTGAAAGAGCTGTACGCATATGCATTGACATGTGTCAAGCAAACAAGGCAATTGAACCAGAATGACATCCAGTTCCCCCACAAGATGTTTTTATGATACGTTCATTTCTTGGCATGGCCAGTTACTGTTCAAGATACATACAAGACATTTTGCTACTATAAGTGCTCCATTATGAGAGTTAACAAAGAAAAATGTTTCATTCAAGTGGTCAGAAGAATGTGAGAGAAGTTTCAAGAATATCAAACAAACCATTGAAACTGCTGCTGAAATGGCCTTCTTACAAAAATTCATACAGAGGCTATTGATATTGCCCAGTCAGGTTAGGCACTATCTTTGCACAGCACAGTGGACACCCAAATGCTTGAAGGCATATTGTGGCATTTGCCAGTAGAAGTTTGTCCAGACAAAATATGCTGACTCACAACCTGAGAAAGAAAGTTTAGCTGTGGTGTGGACTTGTGAACATATCCATGTATTTCTGCATGAACAGCCTTTTATGCTGGCAACTGATCATCAATCTTCACTGACTATTTTTGGCAATCCAAAAGCCAAAATGTCTCCTCGCATTGAATGGTGTGGACTACAAGCGTACACTTACACCACTGGGCATCATCCAGTGAATGATCAAAACTTATCTTACTACTTTTCCAGAGTGCCCATACAAGATCAGGCTACTCAATCCATCCAAGACAGTTGAAGACTACATTCATTTAAATGAAAAATCAAATACGCCAGCCGCTAAATCATTATCCCACATCATCACTGCCACAAGCCAAGACAGTGATATGCTGACGTTGAAAGATATAATTAAACATCAGTCATGGATCCGATACTCTTGACCTCTCACCAGAGATGGTGAATACCAAGAATACAAAATGTTAAAGATGAACTGTCCATAACTCAAGAAGGAGTTATACTGCAAGGGTTGAGGATTGTAATATCAGGGAGTCTGCAACATAGAATAATTAAAGTAGCTCACAAAGGAAATCCTGGTATTGTTGTCACCAAAAGAGCTATCTGATACCAAGTTTGTTTTTCTTATTTAGATGAGAGGCTTGAAAAGGAACTCAAGGTCATCTATTCAGCTGCCATTCTACAAATATTGCTCAATATACTCTTAACATGTCAGAACTTCCTAAGTATGCATGGGAGAGAATAGCCATCATTTTCTTTAGTCCACTCGATAATAGACATCATCTGATGGTAATTGTGGACGCGTACTCACATATTCCATTAATAGAAGATCTTGCATCCATGACTCACGAGAGAGTCATTGAGAGATTTGATGGCATCTTTGTGAAATGGGATGTTCCAGCCATTTTGGAGACTGATAATGGCCTGCTTTTTAGCAGTCGAAAATTCAAGGATTTTCTGGAGCATCTGAACATAAATCATCAGAAGATAATACCTCTATGGCAACAGGCCAACTGACTGGTTGATCGTTTTAGGATTACGCTAAAGAAAGCAGTACAGCGTGCAACTCTTGAGAGGCTCAGTTTAAAAATTGTATTGAATTCCACCCTATGAGCCTATCGTTAAACACCGCATGTGAAAGTCCTACGACTTTGATTTTCGGAAGAGCAATGACAACCAAGTTACTTCATTAGACCAATGAAAGAGAAGGAAATGAGAGCACAACTCACACAAACAACTTGGTTACGAAACAGATAATGAAAGCCTATGCAGACAAGAGGCGACATGTAGAGAACATTGATGTTAAGAGAGGCGATCAAGTGATCACCCGAAGAATGCAAAGGAGGAAATCTCATGTTCCATATTATGCTGAACGCTTCCATGGATTGTCCACCAAGGAACACATTGTGACTGCCCAGCATACTGAAAAGTCTATTACCAGAGACTTTTCTCATGTTTGCCCTTTGATTAATCAGTCTTCTGATTGAGACAGTGAAGGAAAGACTGAACCTGAAAACTCAGTGACTGCTGTTACCTCTTCACCATCTTCAAAAATCTCTCACACTGATGATAGCTCCCAGCTTCCAGTAACAAGATCAGGTTGAATAATTAAAGCACCAAGAAGGTTGATAGAAGAGATGTTATTGCACATACATATATCTATACTTATTTGTAAAAAAATCTATTTTTTTATTTAAAAGAAGGGGATATGTAGTGTCTTGCGAGTTTCATGAAGAACACTAACGAACTCCATAGAGCTGTGACTTAGGTGTCTGAGAGGAATGCAATGAAATGCAACAGAAAACACACACATACACAGTAGCACCACTTTCACAGCAATAATTAAGCATGTTTCACAAAAACATGGGCATCACCAGGTATCAAAATGACCTAATCACCCGTGGAGTCCCCTGGGTTCCATTTTGCTTCCTGTTATCTTCAGTCTCTAAATGGAGCCACTCTGTGCTCTAATTACACATAACAGCATCAAGATTTGCCAATATCCTGATTATACACAATTCTACTTTAAAATGTCCTGTCCTTCAGACATCCAATGTCTCAAACAGTGCCTACACATGATTCATACATGGATTTTCAACACCTACCTGAGGCTCAGCCCAACCAAGACAGAATTCCTGTTACCTGCCAAGAACAAGAAACAGTACAAACCTGGCTCAGTAGATTGAATGGTCAAGGATTCAAACCCCAACGTATACTAAATACTAAGTCATGTGGATTCACCGTGGACACCAACCATACATTGATAGAAAAACATAGATAACCTGGTATCAGCTCTCTCTTCTAAAGAAACTGAAATAATTTCTTTCTGAAAGGGAATTCATAACTTCTGTTGAAACCCAGTACTCTTACATTTGGATGATTGTAACACCCCACTCCAATGTTTTTCAGAATTCTCACTGGCATTGTTTAAGGGCATCATGAACATCATTTATTGCTCCTAGCGACCGCTGGTGTTGCTCTTGCGACCCCTGGCCTCAGAGGTGGCAAAATCAGTGCCAAGAGTGCAGGGACTATGGTCGCCGACCTCCGTATTTTACGCACTACAAAGATTTATATTAGAACACCAGCACATTTTTTAGAGCTGCACCCGGATTTTTCCCAGTGGACTTTTTTGCACAGTTTCTTTCGGGCTCGTGGTCTGTGTTGTTCGCGCTGCAAAGTTTCGACTCACAATCACTGTTTACTACTTTTTTCTTTTGGTATCGTTGGGCTCTGTTAATTGCAACAATGTATAGACATTTTGGATGCTGGGTGCCAACTTGGTGGCAGGACTCATTAACCACATCATCACTGCTTTATTTTCTAGTCGGTCCTGGCTGCCATGCCCATGCACACATGCACAATTAAAATCTCACATTTATGGCCTTCCAACTGTGCCACTGCAGATTTCGACTCCGTGGTAGGCCAAGGAGGAGAAGGGTCAAGCGTGGAGGTAAGAGCTGGCTGGGATACATGCATTGTCTGCAGGCCTATCAGTGGTAGTGGAGCCCGTGAATGTAGAAAAAAGCAGCTAATATCCGAGGCTCAGAGTGTTTTTGCTGCGGTGAGCAACATCAAAGATTCAAGAATTGCCCATCCCCTGGCTGTGAATTGTAAAAACATGCAAGCCGTATTGCTGCCCTTCCACGCCGACTCGGGTGGGTTAGGCTGAAGCAAGTAATGTGCTATGATGCATGCATAGTTTCTTTCCGTTTAATTTAAACTACGGGAAAAAGAGTCACCAATGGCTTTGTACTCTTAACCTACTGTAAAAGCACTGGTAAATACAGTACTGGGGAAAAAAGAGCTGCATTTATCAGCACATGTGCAGCAATGGAATCTGCTATAGCCTGAATAATGGGATAGATTAAATCTTAAATTCTGTGCCTTTGTTTTTCATATTATCTGTCATACTTGGCCCTTTTGCAGGGTCATCCCAGAACTTTTTGCCTTCCTCCCGTATTTTTTCTGGCCTGTTCTTGGTGGTTTATAACTCTGGGCATTGTGTAACTGCTGGTCAGTGCTAAAGTGCATATTCTCTCCATGGGAAACTTGGTAAGATAGGTCTACACCTGTTTGGCATATTTAATTTACCTATCAGTCCCTTGTACAGTAGTATCTCATATACCCAGGGCCAGTAAATTAAATGCTTCTAGTGGGCTTGCAGCGCTTCTTGCGCAACCCACCAAAGTAGCCTTTCAAACCTGTCTCAGGTCTCTGCCACTGCAGGGCCAGCGCGAGCAGTTTACTGCCGCTGTGACGTGCCACATAAAGTGGTTGCCACGTCTGTGGCTCCCCTTTTTCCTAAATATCAGTCACCCCTAAGGTAGACCCTAGCTAGCCTGATGAGAAGGGTGCGGTGATGGTAAAAGGTAGGGCATGTGCCTTAACTGTGTGGCATGTCCTGGTAGTGAAAAAACAGCCTATTTGGTTTCTCACTGCTGTGAGGCTGCCCTCTCATAGGAATGCATTGGAGATTCTCTGATATGCGCTTCAGTGGTAATTCCTGATCAAGTTTGATATGTTTGCAATAGTAGTGATAAATCCTGATTATTGGTTTTGGCGGATTTATTATTACTATTTTAGAAATGCCACTTTTAGAAGTAGGCATTTCTGTTTGCTATTTGTCTTTGGTCCTCTGCTAGGATGTGTATGGACTGTCTAGCTTTGGAATGCCAGGAGCTGGAGATGTGCAGTTGCTCCAGAGAGTCTGTATGAGTCAGAGCTAAGCTGAATAGGCCTGGTTTTCATTTGGAATGGTGGGTGGAGTAGCACCTGCACCGGCAACTGAATAGGGCTGTGCCTGCCTTCCACAATGATGGCTCCTTTCCTGTGGTGTGTCAGGGGCCAGGGCTTGCACTTACAATGGGGAGTGTTGTGCACTTGCAAAGAGCCCCATTGAAATGGTTTGGACTGGGCTCAGAGCCTGTGCCAGGGGGACAACAAAGATTGTAGTGCTGTAAGTACTGGGGCTGTGACCCATGACTTACTTGAAACTGAAGAGGTAACATTGCATGGGCTGCAGTGTACAAGAAGGAACCGCCACTTGGGACTGACCTGCTGCCCGCTGGGAAGCTAAAAGGACTTCCACTCTGCTGAATGACACTGTGTGCTGGCCTGCCTGTGCCCAGCTCTGCCCTGTGTGACATTGGGGACTTAGTCCCGGGCTGAGTGCTCTATCTTTATGGCCCTCTAATCCAGCGCCGATGAGTGCCCCACTTTTCCTGTATTCCGTGGTCAAAAGCATGCAGGGGCACTGTACTTCTCATAGTACCAAGGCGCCTTTTTGGTGCATGGGAGGACGCTGCCAACTTTGTTGTTCCTGAGCTCCAGGTGTGGGCTTGTGCCTTCGTACAGCGTGTGGGGCACTTTTGGTTAATTTCCAGGAGCCTGAGAAGTGGGCTTCAACCTCGGGTGCAGCAGGCTACAGTACCCAAAAGCCAGGCAGAGGAAGCCTGGTTGTGGGCTGGGCTCCCGCGATGAAGAGGAGAGCCCGCGTGTTGCCTGAGCCTGTCGTGTGCGGGGCCGCTGGTGAGATTGAGCCAGAGCCTCGCCGGCTCCCCGTGCAGCAAGAAGAAGGGCCGGAGCCTCGCGGGTATCCATTCTACAGCTTCCCACCTCACTCACCTGGTCAAGAGACAGGCAGACCGCGGGAGGCAGCAAGTCTCGCTGACGAGACCAACAAAGTCGGGAAGAGGTCCCGGTGAGTAGGATCTCTGGGGTGGGCACGGTCGCTCCCCCCTGTTCCTCGCGTCAGCAAGACTGAGGGAGCTGGTGCTGGTGGGCAGAGGTCCCATTGCGGGCCTGCCCGGAACCTTTGCCACCCCCTGAGCTGTTTTTGTTGCTCCATGCTTAGGGAGCGTGGGGGCATTCTTTACAGCTGCATCGCCAGATCACGGGCAGCTGCTTGAGGGATATATGCATTGGCCTGAGCCCTGACTTTAGAAAGGGGCATTGCGGAGAAAGCTCAGGACGGGCCCCCCGAGGGCAAAGCTAGACTTCCTGATGTTCTCCCCTATGTCTAGGTTGGACATAATGCAATTAGGTGATGTGTGCACCTTATAAGGAATTATCGTGCTCTGTTGATGTGGTTTACACATAATACTTCTTCCTAGGGTGTGGACTGCTGCAAGTGTCTTGTAGTGCACTACGGAATGCTATGATATTTGCATAATGTGCTGTGCTGAGGAGCGTTCTGAGGTTTATGCATAATGTGGTGTGCTAAGTGTACTCTTACCAGTAGTTACTGGTTGTCCTCACTAACTGTGATGTATGTGATGTTTATGACAATGGCTTGCCCGATTGGCCTTTTGGTTTACATAACACCTGTAAAGTCATGACTAGTGCCTAGTGGTACAGTACCATATTTGATTGTTTACTAATGTTTTGTTTATGGATAATACAAAGGCTATTTTGATATAATCTTGTGTGGAGTTTCTTTTGTGTTGTGCCTAGTGTGTTGCTGCTGTGTGAGTGTGTTGCACAAACGCTTTACACATTGCCTTTGGGATAAGCCTGACTGCTCTGCCAAGCTACCAAGGAGGTGAGATGGGGTTATCCTCAGCGCGTAACTCCCTTGCCCTGACTAGAGTGGTGGGTTCTGCCTGGCTTAGGTGCATACCATATCCAACTAGAAACCCCATTTCTAACTTTACCTAATACACCTACTGCCGTATTCAGAAGCATGAAGTGGAGTAGCCCCAGCAACATCACCAGCCTGGTACACTGTAACCATTAGCTGTGCACAGCGACCATTGAGGGGCTCTTCCAGGCCTTGTCAGTGTAGGTTCAGAGATTAAACAGGAAAATGGATGGACCAAACAACAAATGTCCTGAAAAGTGTAGTATCAGGAACATTATTTTTTATTTGAGGTTTATTTAACCACGAACAATGTGAACATTTGACGAGAAACTGAATGACAAACGGGATTTAACCCAAAATCGTTCAATTTCCTTTATTCAAATTAAATGAATAGCCCCACCAGCCATGGTGGACAATAGGCAGTTTGCTTAAAGATTTGCTCTTTTTATCATGCCAGCGCTTCACTTACTGTCAGGAATTCTAGCGCTGCATGTTTGTCCTTGAACAGTGCGCCCCGAGCAGGAGCTTTGTAGATCTACCACCAAATAAGCATGCGAGTGAGTGGGTGAGCGAGCAGTAACAGTATGGACTGTACTGTACTGTTAATGTGTTGTTTATTGGTGGACTTCAGATGAAACGTTTCCTTTACAGAGCCAAAAAGTGTTGTTATACAAGCATTTAATTTGAAACGCTCTGCTCATTTACAGTTTCTAATTCAGTAAAGGACTTTCCCCTTTTGCTGCATTCGATATAAGCATCTGCGTTATTTCCAGGGCTCGAGTCGGGGTACCACGTGGGTGGACGGCGTCCCCCACTTATTTTACCGGGAGCTGGATAACTGGAGCAAGTGGAGCCACACATTCACTCTTTGGCCTCTCTGGAGCGAGATCGAAGCTCATTCAGAGAGCGCTGCTCACGCGCTGGCTTCTCTGATGCAATCACATCTAAGGGGTGAGCGAGTGGAGGCAATGAGTCTGATGGTGCAAGCCACCTTTTCATGACGTCACTTCCTGTCCTGACGTCAGCGTCCCCCCACTTCTTTTTTTAGGTCTTGTGCCCCTGTTATTTCTAATAGTTACCACTGAACTGATAGATCACAGTCAAATATTACAGAATAGTTCTGCTTGACAATTGTTTCTATGAAATTACAGAACATTGCACAGTGAGCGGTGTGGTGCAGCGGCCAGAGCAGCTGACTCCAGAGCAGGGACTCACATCTCAACCCTGTGACTCCTGGCAATAGTTTACTTAATCTCCCCGACGGCCCCCAGTGCCTTGAGACTCCTAGGGGTGATTAGTTTGTGCTTTACAAATCTTGGATACATACATACATACACTTTAACCCAAGAGTCCAGGGTTTGTGTTTCTGTACACATGTTTTAATTTTTTGCAGATATGATGCTTTTGGCTTTACAGTGATTGTGCACGTTTTAAAATATATTTTGCCGCTTTCAACTACATGGCCTTTAATACCTCATTTATTAATTATATTCGATTTTGTCTGCCTTTGAAATAGGCAGACTTTTCCTGTCTTCACAACAAATTTTCGCTTCTCCCACTGCTTGGAGCTCTGAGGAAAGTGCTTCAGAAGAGGGTTTTGGGCAGTATTTATGTTAGCATTTCTTTCCGACGTGGTATTTTATCTCCCTTTTAGTCGACACCAACAAAAGGATGCACCTCCTGAGATATTTATTAATATTTACAAACACCCACCTTTCTTCTAAAGTGGAAAGCATGTATACATTTCATTTTGTGATTACCATGCCATGCAAACTCCACAATGAAAACTGACCAGATATGCGGAGGTATCACTCAATAGACAAACTACGACAGAAAAAAATATAAAGTTTTAGTGTCTTTTTACATTAATAGTACACTGTTCAACCTACTTAATCACCAGTGAGGGTGAAGCCAGACATTTTTGGTGCATAATCCTAATGAGATTAATCAAATAAAGGCAAAGTTTGCAAGGTAGGTGAATTTTTCCAGCTTAATGAAAATACTGCCCCAATGTTCATGGTTTGGGAGGCATTTAAAGCCACTTTTAGAGGCAAGACGGGATCTTATAAGGCAAGAACACGTAATGTACGTAAATCTAAGATTCTGGAACTACAGACTGTCGTGGAGAAGGCTAGGCAAAATGTAACCCTAACAAATACATCAGAGCTTATCATAAGATCACAACAGCAAGAACTAGCCAAAGCCAAGGAGCAACAGAAGGATTTTTTTTGTTAGAGGAAATTGCAGGAAGTAGGGCCTACCAAGAAAAGCTTTATGAGGAAAGCCAGCAGTTTGGTAGATTGTTGGCGTGGTGCACGAAAACAGAAAGCAGCTCAATTAATCAGTCAAATTAAAAACCCATCTACTGGCCTGTAAGAAGATGATAAGCAAGCAATTACTGAGGTATTTTGAATCAATGGAGCTACCACAGTTATCACAGCAGCTTACTGAAACACTGAGTAGCCCAATAGGAATCTCAGAAACTCTATTAGTATTAAAAAGTATGCCCAATGCTAAAGCTAGTGGAGTGGACGGGATCTCGGCAGAAATGTATAAGGTATTTCAAGAAGAACTACTTCCCTTTCTAGTAAATCTGTTCAATCAAGTTAAGGACGGGGTTGACATCTCCAAAAGCTTTAAAGAATCAGCTCTAGTAATTTTTCTCAAAAAGGATAAGATCCCTGTGACACCAACTCCTATCATCTTATTAGTTTGTGAAACACGGACTATAAAATGTTTATGAAAATCTGGAGAAGAAGGTTTGCTCCATGCGCACAACGGTGGTTCATGCCGACCAAAATGGTTTTATTCCAGGATGGTTGATGGCATCCAACACGTATTGATTTATTAGATTGATGTGCGTTATTTTTTATTCTGGGGATGTTTGGTTTCCCGTTACAATTAATACAAATGCTAAAAGTGTTATATAGTCATGCAGAGGCAAAAATTATTATTAACGGTTCAGAAGCCGGCAAGGTAAACATTAAAAGAGGTACACAGCAAGGTTGTCCGTTATGTCCCCTTTTGTTTTCTTTGTTTATTGAACCTCTAGCTGTTAAAATTCAAAGTAGTTTAATGATTTTGCCCCCATGGAGGGGATGGCAAAAATTAAGCTAGACGCGGATGACATTATTTTATATCTTAAAGTGGAGGGGTCTAATGTACGGGATACACTTGATGAAATCCGCAAATGTACAGAGATTGGGGGATATGAAGTCTAACAAGTGAAAAACGAAATTCTTACATTTAAGTCGGGGCTATCCGATATTCCCGCTTCCATTCGGTTAAGGCCATCGCATTCAGTTAGATATCTGGGGATATATGTTACCAATGATTTTGGGCAATTGTTCTCTTTGAATTATAATAGCATGCTCACGAAAGTGAGAAAACTACTAGATAAATGGTCTCTACTTCACTTTTCATGAATAGGATGGATTTTTATGGTTAAAATGTCAGTGCTCCCTTTATTTTTGTTTCTTTTTACGAATCTCCCCCTGAAAATTCAAAGCCCTTATTTTAAAGAGCTACATCAAATGATTCAGACGTTTGTGTGGAACAATAAACATCCTTGGGTGAAGTTAACTACACTACAATCGGATGTAGCTTCAGGACGGTTAGCACTTCCACATTTTTTAACTTTAAACCAGGCTTCCTTGACTAATTTACTTTCACAATTAGGCAAGGAAAATTCAGTTTTTGACAATTTTTGTTAGTACATATGTTGAAGGAAAGTTCTATAAAGCTTCCTATTTTTCTATGACTATCGAAACCTCCTAAAAAGACCAGTTAACAGGTGGTATTGGCATTAGCAGAAAGAAACCAGCTTTTTTTTAAATCACAAGATATTCCCTCATTTCATGCCTATACCCCCATTCAAGACTGTGCAGTAGGAGAGCTTATATTGCCCGGGGGGGTTACCAAGCATGGCAAGAACTAGGCTACGATCAGCTTGAGGATTTTTATAGCCATGAGATGCTAATCACCTGGGAAACGGTGCAATTGCAATCTCACACATTGACCACTGCCCTCCAACTGAGTTTTCTTCAGTTAGTTAATTTTCTTTAAAAAAATTATACAATGATGGGTGAGGCAACACGTCAAATCACAAGGCCTATGGCAAATAAAATGTTGGGGGTAGGATGCTGGTATTGGCTATTAGATCAAAAGGCTCATACTGAAAAGATTTTGACAAAAAAACTCCAGAAAATGTATGCGGAGATGGGGTGTAAATTTAATACGAAAGATTGGCAACAGCTTAGTGAGCTAGCCAATAGAGCACTCAGAGGCACGCATTTTAAGAGAATGAATTTTTTTATCTAGGTGGTTGGCATATTACACTCCCCAGAGATTGCATAAGAGGTATCCAACAAAACCGAACCAATGTTTCAGATGTAATAAACAGGGAGATGGAGGATGGGTGCACAGTTTTTTTTACAAATGTAACAACTTACAGCAATTCTGGGAAGATGTTTTTACCAGGATTTCTCTATTTATGTCTGTGACAATCGATCCATCACCTATGGTGGTTTTATTTGGTTCCTCGGGGGAGGTGAAATGGTTAACAAAATATCAGCAGTATTTTATACTAATCTCCATAGTGGTCGCTAGGTCACTCGTCCAGCAAAATTGGAGAACGGATAAGCTACCTAGTCTTGATCACTGGCTTAATAAAATGCGCAGGACATTCAGATTCGAGGAGGCCTATGGTAAATGGGTAGGAGCTATTGCAAGATTTAGAGCTATCTGTCAGAATTTCTCTACATATTACGTCACGGAGGAAAGGAGATTATAAGAGTCCGGTGTTTTATCAGAGCCAATTTCTGCATTTCATTTTATCAGTAGATGCTGCCATATCTGCACTCTCAATAGCTCTCGATATCGATTGGCGAGACTTGATGAAGGTATCGTTCAGATATCAGTTAAACTCAGCACTTCATTGAAAAACAGTGCTGCTACCAGCACAATGCACTTTGAATAAGCTCCTAAACTTCTTTGTTTGTTAGGATACTTGCAGACTGCACTTTCTATAGGCTCTGATCTAAATGCCAGGCTGTGGTACTCATTTTATAACTATTAAACCTATCGTAGTTTTTAATTAAGAAAAAAATATTCTTTTGCAGCTAGTCTTATATGCCCTTCAAATAAATTGTACGCTAGTCTGATGTAGCTATTGTAGAGCATAGCTATTGATTATACAGGAACAATCATACATGGATATATGTGTGTGGGAGAACCACTGGGAGGGTGTAAGCATAAGTATCGGCCATTGTTTAATATAGGCTACTGAGAAATATGGTATTTATTCTCTAGATTATTAAAAAAAATATATATATTTTTGGGGAGTATCTGTATTGTTGCTATTAATTCACATCAATCAATATATCTCCATGGATTCTAGGGATGTTATCAATTGAATAACTTTTATATGTGTCTCTTGTCATTTATTTTGTAATACCATGTATTCCATCTGCTTGATTTTGTTTGTTTGTTTTCCTGTTCTAATAAAAAAAAAGGTAGGTGAACACAATAAACTTTGTAGGAACTACAAGGCACAGGGCACCCACCAACTAAGGGTAACTTGTGAGATGTAGTCAGTAAAACGCCCTTTCCTTGTTGGTACAAACTTTGTGACATTCAGTTATTTATCTGGAGTTTGTACTGATGAAAGCTTATTTACTTTGTTGTCAGTTAAACTGTAGGGCCTAATTACTGTTAAATGCTGACAGGCATGATAGGTGTCATTTTTCTACCGCTTGGCACTCACCCTATATATCGGCCTGTCAGTCAGTGTGCTTTTAAACTATTTCGGAACAGTTAATTAAATAAAATATGTAAGATCAATTATGTGAACTACACTGACACGGCTAAATACCCTTAAGCTCAAAACAAAGCACCAAACAGCTCTTGACACGCCCCAGCCCTTGCCTAATTTCACCATAAAGATACACAAATAGTTCAAGAATGCCCTTTCAAAACCAATTAGTTTCTAGGAAATGTAAGGGAAAACTGCGCTGCAGAATGCTCCATTTAGTAGCATTTTTTTTACAATGAAGAACCTTCTGTCTCTCAAGTCGCCTTTGAAGAAGCTGGGGTTTCTCACTTCAGTCGCTAGCTCAAATATAGTTTTGCAAATTTTCCAATCAGGAAGCTGGGCTCCAGTGATGGAAGCAGCTGGCAGCAGTTGGATAACTTGGTGCTACCTTGCATGAAAAAAATGTGGGCATCTGCATTTATTTTTTCACAAATGAAGCACTGCATTTTTATTACAGCAATGTTGAATAGTATTGTATTATTCACTACAATTTTATTAAAAATTGGAGCGTTAGTAGGTGGAACAAGACATTTATTGGCAGCTGAGGTAAGTAAATACTTTTAAATATATGTGATGTGCACACTTGTGGGTGAGTGTGTTTCTGTGAGAGAGAACTTATGTATGTAACAGCATGTCTATATGTGAACATTTAGAGAGTCGGTCAGTGAGTGAGAATGAGTGAGATTGATTGTTAGTGTATGTGAGTGAATCATAATGAATGAGAATGAGTTTGAGTAAGAGTGACTTCAAGTGAGTTATTGGGTGACTGAGAATGAATAAGAACGAGTGTGAGTATTGTTAGGGAGTGGAAGTTAAAATGAGTATGAACGACAGTGATGGTATCTGGGAATGAGAATGAGTGAGAGGTAATTCTTGGCATAATGGTCATCCATCCTAAAAAACTGGTACTTGCATGCCAGATGTAATTCTTGGCATACGGCCACTCTTAGAAAATACTGGCACTCGCACATTGGGGATAATTCCTGGCATAATGGAGGGCAACCTTGGCATATGAGCATGGCCTGCAGCTGTTGATTTCGTTTTGACCTTGTTTTTGAGTGCATTTGACACTGTTCTGCAGTGCCAAAGCGCTGTGCCCTTCATAAGCATACTGGTGATTGGTGTATATATGATTGGCTGATTCGAGTTAGCTGTAAGTGCCTTGTCAAGGGGAAAGCCTATACCGGGGGCATGTAATTCTAATGCGTCTCCTTAGGCCTGCTACCTGGTTGTGCCTTCTATGGAGGTAGCTCATCGATGGTGCCACAGATTTGACCTGGTGGGGCTTGTGTGCACAAGTTACTGTTACTCGGCTTGGCATTTAAAAAGCTACATTCCAAGGTTCTGCATAGCTCTTGCTACATCGGAGTTCCACCTGCTGACAGGATGCGGTGTTCGAAAGAGGTTGGGTGAGTGCTTCATTTGCAAGGATAATCAATGTCACCAGGTGGTGTGTTCGGTACTACAGGACCTTTTTCTCACATTGTATTAGCATGGGGGAATGTAGGGAAAGGCTAATGAGCAGTATATCCTATGGGCAGAGTAGTAACAATATAGCGTTTGGTATTGACGAGTTTGTAATGGTGAATCCTCTCCAGTAGAGGGAGTGGGTGCGACATTATGGCAATGGAAATGTCACTTTTGGGAAAGTAGGTATTTCGATGCTCGTGGCTCTATGTGCCTGTTGGCCTGTCTCCTAATTCACAGCAGGGTGATAGGGGGTCAGCCACATCTGTGCATTCCTGATAGAAAGCCATAACTAGGGGCTCAGCGGAAACTGCGGACCTCTGACGCTCAGGTGCCTTTCTGGGACAGTTACGTGGGGGTGAATTTGGCACCTCCATTCCTAGGGCCAGTGTCTTGGCCACACTAAAGATTGTGATGAATCCTCCCTGGTTAGGATGGCAGACAGGACAAAATTTAGAGAGGGCCTGGGCACTTTAAATGTGGCCATATCTTCAAAGTCCATTGTGGGTATAACTACTTGGTCTCTGGCCTCAGTAGCTAGAGACCCTTTTGAAACCATACTACGCTGGTTTGATGCTGGGACATCGACACGCAGAATCATTATGGCAGGAGGGACTGCAACTGGACTATCTGCAGACTTGTGGTGGCCTGGAGCTTGTCTTGCTCCAGGAAGGGGACTATCACTCGGTGGATATTGCCTGGACTTTTGTTGGCCTGCAGCTAAGTGCTTACTGCTTAGCCTGGATCCAGAAGTTCTCTCCAAGACCGGTGAGCTGGCCTCCTGACCACAACATTCCAGACACACAAAGAATCTCAATGTCTTCACAAGATCGTAAAGACCACATAGGGTGCGGTAGACAGGTGGAAGTGATTGTGGCTGGGGCAAGGAATCCTTGATGTACACCATCTTCACGCTGTGCAGAGGAGTGTGCATGTGAAAACCAGCAGCCACTGGAGGTGCCAGGACATGAGGAGTTCAAGGAGTGTGGGGGAAGTTTGCAGAGTCTGAAGGACCAGTGCTTGCAACCAGGCGACCTGTGCTCACTTGCTTTCCAGAGTGTGTGGTGTCCGAGGGGTGTTGGGGGAACCTGAACCAGGAGCTGAAACTGTCTTCGGCCTCCAGATCAGGAGGACAACAGTGCCTGACATCACTGCCCCTGTCACTGGCCACCTCTCCCTGCACCCACGCCACAAGGTGATTTGTTGTCGGAAACAGGTGACGAAGCCCAAGAGATTACGTGTGCCTTATGGGCACCTACAACAGACTGTCTTGAGGAGAAAACATTTCTCCAGACTTGGAAGCACGCCAGCCACAACCATTTGTCTATGGGGGGATCGCGAACCCGCACTTGTGCAGGTGTCGTCGGGCACCTGGAGGTCTAATCCGGATGGACAAAACTAAGTAACTATTTCTTTCCATGTAGGTGTTCCGACTGTCTAATCAACGGGGCACCAGCCGGGCCAACGTGTATCATTGGCTGGTGCAGTTGAAGCACTAAGGAACTGGGTCACAAGGCACAGTCAAAAACTGTGACTGTTTGACCTTTCTGCTATTGGGAAATTCCAAAAATTGCATATAACTGTAAAATGTATATAAAATGTGTGTTTTGTTTTGATTTTAATAGGGAAGATTGACAATTGCTTATAACTGTGGGGTGTATCTATAATGTGTATTTAATTTTGATTTCAGCGTGTGTATAATACAAAGTGAAGTGTTTTATACATGGGTGTGAAGTCTTTTTGTGGCAAACACAGTGTGTTGGGAGGGTGGTGTTGTGCCAATACTTTACACTCAAGCCCTGAGGATAAGCCTGATTGATTGGTACCAAGCTACCTGAGGGTGAGCACAGGTTATCGGAAAAGTGTATCATAGTCATCCAATTTGCAATGGTGGATTCTGACTGGCTTCGATGCGTCCCAGCCAATCCGAAGCAGCTGGGTCTAACAGGGAGTATCAGATTTTATGGGCTTTGCACACCATAAAGAACGTGAATATTTAACTAGTGCCTCTTCAGAACCGAAGCCTTTTAGCAAATTTATGTTCAAATCGTGCTTTAAAACATATTATTAGACTAATTTCTTTCAACATTTAATCAAGGGGAAATACTCAAAATCCTAGAGTAAAGGTCGGGCTCCCTTGCTTCACTTGCTCACTATAGTTCAGAGCAAGAATTTCACCTGACCACTTTCAAAGATCATGTCAGCACCCTAATATCTGTAGTATTGAAAAGAGACAACTGTATGAGTTGTTATATTAATCATGCCATTCTTATGGTGCTTTAGTGATGTCAATTATTGCCATGCCATTAGGACTAAGGTCATGTGACCTCACTTCCTGGGAATATTCAGTTCCATGTTTAAACATCGATTACAAAAATATGGATGGAAAAAAATATCGATGTAAAAAAAACAATTACTAAAATATTGAATCCCTATACTTGAACAGGTAAGTACAGTAATATTGACTCCAAAATATCGATATAAAAAATATAGATGTAAAAAATATTGACTTTAAAAAATAACATAACTTAAAATAAAATAATTAAAGAATAATATTATTATTAGCAAAATTAATTAAATGTAATATATATTTAACTAATTATAACAAATATACTTAATTTAATAAATATGAACACACAAAAATGTGTACATATACATATATTTACTTAAATACATTATATTAACTATTGTCTAATTTATAAACTTTTTTAATTATATAAAAATGAAATACACACATATATAAATATTTTTAAATAAAACATTCTATATTTAACACATTAAACTCTTTAAAAAATATATACATACATGTAATAACAAAATAAAAACATGAGTAGTTAAAACATTGGATAGCGAAGGGGTAAAAATTACTATTCCCACTCCAAAGAGTGCAACAGTAGGGAAAGCACTAGATAGTGTAGGGGTAAAATTTACTATTCCCACTCCAGTGAGTGCAACACTAGGGAAAGCACTGGATAGTGTAGGGCTAACAGTTACTATTCCCACTCTAATGAGTGCAACAGTAGGGAAAGCGCTGGATACCGTAGGGGGAAATTTATTATTCCCACTCCAGTGAGTACAACAGTAGGGAAAGCGCTGGACAGCGTAGGGGTAAAAATTACTATTCCCACTCCAGTGAGTGCAACAGTAGGAAAAGCGCTGGATAGCGTAGGGCAGTGTTTCCCAAACTGTGGTCCGCGGACCCCCAGGGGTCCGTGACACATTCTCAGGGGGTCCGTATGCAGCAGTTTTAAAAGCATTGAACAGTTTCTTTTGTAATTAGCAGCTTTCCAGCAACAATAAAAGTGTCAAGATAATGCCAGTGATTAATGTACCTGCTGGAGAGCAGGCGAGTTTTGTTCAGTGGCAGCTTTGACTTAACTAATGTAGCACAGAGGGTTAATGTGCCTACTGCAAAGAATGTGTTAAATGCACTTTACACTTCATAAGTGGCAATCGTAATCTAGCAGAGGGGCCTATAAACTGTCATCAAAGAGCTGCTTGCAAACTGCATGGTACCAGTTAGTAACTTATGTTTTTTTCCCAGTTATACATTATCCTAATGCTGCTAAAAAGATTTATTTGGGCGGAAATACATTTTTGGTGTTACTAGCCACTGTGTTATGTTCTGAATCCTGAGTTTGTTCTTTTCCAGACCAAGCACTCGTTACAAATGCCTACCAGTATGAATGACATGTAATCCTTGTAGTCCCCTTTACCTTATGTAACATTTTATATACACACTGATTTACATGTATGATTCAATGTCTCTATATGTGTGTGATGTAAAGTGCTCTGACATCCTACAATGGTATGAGAGATGCTATAAAACAAATGAAATCCATGTGACAGTTCCTTCAATATAAAATACTAGGGTTCCATATGTACGATCCGTTTTTATATGCGCAAATGGGTTTGTGAACCCATTTGCGCATGCAAAAACCTATTGGGCCATGTACATAGCCTATTTCGCGAGTCGCAATTTGTTTGTGACTCGCTAAATAGGTTTTGCAACTTGCTATTTGGAAGGGGCATTCCCTTCCAAATAGCGAGTCTCAAAACCATGTACAAATGTTTTTCGGTCGCAAAACACTTGCAATTACCACCTACTTCAAGTAGATAGTAATGCCCCCAGGGTTCCCCTTCCCCTTTGCAAATGCATACAAAACTATTTTTTAAGGGCAGGCAGAGGTCCAAGGGACCTCTGCCTGCCCTTAAAAAATGAAACTAAAGCGTTTCATTTTCTTTTTTTTTTTTTTAAATGTATGTTAAACGGGCTGCATTTTTTAAAAAACTGCTTTATTTAAAAGCAGTCCCAGACATGGTGGCCTGCTGAGCCCAACAGGCCACCATCCCTGGGAGGGCGGGCATTTCCAATGGGCTCGCAAATTGCGAGAGGCTCGTTAATATTAATGAGCCCCGCAATTTCGACACCATTGGGAATCCCAAACAGTGTTAAACACACTGTTGTACATTTCATTTAGCGACTCGCAATTTGCCACTTGCATTGTGTCACCAATTGCGAGGCGCTAAATGAAATGGTCGTACATCTGGCCCCAAAATCCTTAGTACTTTGAGTAGGTGCATTGTGTGAACATGTGTTTTTTTTTTATTACTATTTTAATATTTAAAATTTAACTCATACAAATTGCTTGGGGGTCCCCGGCTTCCAGTGGTGACTCAATGGGGGTCCTCAGGAGTCAAAAGTTTGGGAACCACTGGCGTAGGGGTAAAAATTACCATTGCCACTCCAATGAGTGCGACAGAAAGACAGTAAGAAAAGTGCTGGATCCCAAAACAATAAAAAACAAAACCATAAACATTTATTTTCCAATATTAACATAATTAATATATACATTTTAATATATTATTAACAAAGAAAATACAAAAATTAATTACACATTATTTAACACTATAAAATCCACAACACACACCGACAATTAATTACACAATTACATTAGATAATGAAAATGTATGTATTCTTAATTATTAATTAATCAATACAAAATGAATAACTTACCACCTTTCACACCATTTACACATATAACCACAAAAACACACATAAAATTAATTACACAATTACAATGAAAAAATACTATTAATTAATGGTAATTAATTTATAATTATTTAATAACTAATCGATAAAAAAATTCATTACTTACCACCCTCCACACAATTTACACATAAAACACCACAACACACACCTAAAAGTAATTAAACAATTAACGTAATTATTTATTAATTGACTAATTAAAATTAACAACTCATTATTAAACTATTATTAATTAATCAATTAACACATTAATTATTCAATACATTCCATAAAATGTAATTACTTCCCACCCTATTCCCCTATAAACCCACAACCCGCTATAGAACTAAAAACGCAGAATTAAACTTAAAATAAATAAATTACTAGTAAAACTCTAAAATATATAATAAAATGACAAACTATCATCATTAAAAACACTAAAATACATAAAACTATTAATAAATCGATATTTTTTTAAACTACATTTTTGTAAACGTTATTTATTACAAAGATATTTATGTAATCGATATTACTTACCCAACAGGCGATATTCTTGTCAACTATATTTTTGTTCTCGATATTTCTTCCTCATGATATTTTTGCGGCGATATTTCTGTCCCACAATATTTTTGCGGCGATATTTCAACTCTGCACCGAATATTCAGAGTCATTGATCCTATGATGCCACTTCAAATGATATTGTTAAGGTTAAACGGTTTGTGATGTCATTTACACTAGACCTGGCATGTTGGTGAATGGACGTCCATGATGGACATCCTACACATCGCAGCATGTCTCATCCAAGGTCTGTAGAAATGTGATCACATGGCCTGCACCATCTTCAAAATCAGCTGCATTATTTACAAAGCTATAACAACCAGCACTGCTCTTTATTTTGCAGACAAGCTCATCATTTCTGGTGGTTCTTTGCACACCCACAACAAGGATACCGTCTGATTGCAGACTAAGAAGTGTTAAAAAAAAAAAAAAAAAAGCAGCGGGCCTTTTTCATCTATGCAATGAGGACCTGCAACAATATCCCCATATCCAGCACTGCTCCAACGCTGCTTCAATTTAGGAAAGATTTGACGACTCACATCTTTAAAGAAATCGACATCACGATTCTTTAACAGTCCTTAAACCAGCTAACTCCCCTATCACTCAATGGCTTTATTTTAGTTTTTAGACACTGTGCTTTGCTCCGTTGCTTTTTGGCAAGGCTTGCATTATAGAAATAACATCTAGATACATACATACATATACACATAGAGAACAAATGAAGTTGCCACATAGTATATCTTATTCACGCTGGGGTAAGCAGCTTATTTCTCTTAAAATTACATACATACTCTGGGAGTAAAGGCTGAATGCTCTTATTGGTCCCTTCAAGCCATTGCTTAGCAGAACTGTCGCTACTTTGTTTGTAATGCTTTCCTGATGGATGCTGAGAGGTGACAAAAGGCTGTCTCTTTGAATTTTAACGCTAACAGCGCACCCTAAGTTTGTACAGGATTCAGCAATGCGATAAGATGGTTAGTCCATCCTAAAACGCCATTGAATTCAGTGTGAGGAAAGTTTGCACACCAATGATAATTTTTACAGTGCCTCGTAAAAGCACATAACATTTATTGGCTAATTTAGTTTTTAAAAAACAACTTTTCAGTACCAGGTAGCCTACGTGACATATGTTAGGACATAGCATGAATAACCTAATATCTGGCAAGTGCAAGACTGATATCTACCGCCTTTAAATAGTTAAAAGTGAAAGACACAAAATGCAATGCATTAAAATAAACAAAGAACAGTCACAGTCTGACGGTTCCGAACTACATTCAAGTTCCGCTGCAGTGTATGAGATTTTCTCACATTCAGCGTGGGTCACAGACGGCATCCGCGTTTTGTTTTTATCAATTTCAACCAGGAAGCCGTTTGGCCCAGAAAAGCATCTGACTGATACACTGAGTACCGTGTGACAAATGCACAATCTAGTCACATTTATCACTTTCAGTTGAAAGGCACTTGCAGTTTCAGTGCTGTGCATCAAAGTTGCAATGTGGAATAAGAGCCATTTGGGGGGTAAAAAGACAACCAGACATCTAAGGCCTGATTGACAAATTGAACAGTATTGGTTGGGTCGAAACTGCACCCATAAACACTGGCCCTATGAGGTAATACTCCACTAGTAATGTGTACTTAAGGAATGGGAAATACCCCTGCAGAATCGCATTTCCAGCTGCAAACCTGCAAGAATTCTCAATTCTGTGGCGATTAACACTCTCATTGCAGGTGGTACAGATGAGAGAGGGACTGGTGTTCAGTAGCTGCCACCACAGAACAAAACGTAGTGCGGCGGGGAGGGTGGGCACGCAGGAGGGGGAGAGCAGGGGGAGAATTAAAAATAAAATAAAATGTACCTTAATTTGACGGCCGCGTCCCAGCAGGCACTGGGGCTGCATCAGACTCCCTTTCCAATCCCCACGCTGCAGTGTAGCACAGTGATTGGTCTGAGCAGGCTAGAAAGACACCCTGCTCAGACCATGGAGTCTGTGAAGTTTCTATAGCCTGGCTGCTCAATGCAGCCGGGCTGGAGAAACCTAAGTGCACATATGTGTTTTGATGGGCCTGAGGCGGCCAGCCAAACCCACATGTGCACTTAAAAGGTGCACATAGCACTCCTTCTACTTCCCCCTCCCATGCCCGGCCCACCCCTCACTGTGCATGCTGGCTGAGCCAGCGGCTTTAAAAAAAAAATAATCAAATATTCTTTACTTTTTTAGCTGCTGGCTCTGCCAGTTGGGCGACCCTCCTCTGCCATTGCAGAAGATCCGCCCCTGCTGGTATTAGCTAAAAGTTACCAGGAGGGGAGTGACAAGGTGACATAGG
Source organism: Lissotriton helveticus (assembly GCF_964261635.1). NCBI lineage: Eukaryota > Metazoa > Chordata > Amphibia > Caudata > Salamandridae > Lissotriton > Lissotriton helveticus. The sequence goes on from NC_136067.1 coordinate 1,478,351,151, forward strand.
GAAGGAGCGGTATAGCTGGTGTTTACTAAAAGTTACCAGGAGGGGAGTGACAACGGTGGCAGAGGGAAGGGGCGGTCGGGCTGTTGTGTTAGCTAAAAGTTACAAGGAGGGGAGTGAAAAAGGTGGCGGAGGGGAGGGAAGGGGAGGTCGTGGCCACGTCAGGTTGTGGCCTGAGAGTTTCGTCCATGCCTGTGAAAGAGGTCAGTGAGGGCCGACATTGGGGACGGGGCTGCACTTGTCATCTAATCCCCACACAATTGCATCGGCTGCCCTTCCTGCCCATTCTTGCACCAGAGTAATCCGGGTGCAGGAACGCCGAGTCAGTTATAATGGAGCAGGCGGTAGCCCTGCCGGGGAAAGTGTTCTGCTCAACTTATAGGCCCAGATCTCTGTACTGGGGTGAATGTATGACAATTTTCTGCATTCTGTCCATCACCTGTTGTTTTCAACTTATAATCAGGACCTTAGTACCTTTGGCAAGTCAAAGTATCCATTTCATCCTATTGATAATTTGAAAAATATCTAAAAAGCCCCATACTTAAGGCAATACAAATGGATTCAGAAGTCCTAGGTAGTTCCTATACATAATGAAACGCTGATCTTTAGCAGTTCATACTGTTGCATTGTGCCTCAAATGAATAACAATTTCCACACACGAACAGGCTTCAGGTGGCTACTGTTTCCGCATAACGAATGTAGAAGGGTTTTTAAAATCCTCTTTTTTCATAGACATTCACTGAAAACATCCAAGTGTCAAACCAAAATAGTGAAAAACGACCTGAAATTAACAGCAGATTCCACTCTAAAATGAGACACCAAATGCCTCTCTAGCCACAAACACACTCTGAGAAGGATCATCGTGTTGTGTTAAGGCATTAGGGGAGTTTTCATAGACTCTATGTTCTACCATCCCTTAAACCCTTGTTGAATTAGTTGCTAAAGCCACTTACAAAGATCTCCATAGGGACTCGGAAGGGAAGAAGCTATTGTGGGATGTTCTCACCCTCCATTAAAGGAACACATGTCACATATTTAGATGGAAGGCATCTGTTGATGAGCACGCGATTTTGGCACATCAACAAGAACATATTCAGTGTCAAAGAATAATAAAATTAGTTTTCCTTTCAGGATGACTGATCAATGTGAAAGGAGAGGCAGGTGTTTCAAACAGGTCTGTAAATTCCAAGCATCAGACATATTGGTGGAAGGCAGAGAATAGTCCAAAATTGCAGATAAAGTGGCTACAGAGCTCTATAAAATATTTTCAGACAACTGACTAAGGGGCCTATTACGATGTATCCACCGCGATGCAATATATACATGATGCGCATTTGCATGCACAACGTGGCAGGCACCGCGCGGTGCCTGCCACATTGTGCATGCAAATGGAGGGGGTACCCCCAAGTGCACCCCCAACCCCCCTTACCCCTGGGGAACCGCAACGGGCCCCAAGTCTCCACCATGGAAAGCCCTGCACCGCCGCCCATCATAATATGGATGGCGGTGTCTGGTGTCTTGCAGACACCGCCACCATGTCTGAGCCCTTTTCCGCCAGGTCGCCAGTTTGACCGGCGGAAAACCGGCAGACAGTCTTTCCGTCCGCTGGGGTCCCCACCGCCATTGTAATTTGGCGGGGGAATTGGTGAGATTGGTGAGCGGTCGGTAGGAAATTGGGGGCGGTGGCGATCCGCCCACCATTCTAATATACCCCTAAATATTTATTCCCAACAGATATATATATGGTCATGTGAACAAGGCTCCTTGGAGCCGAAACGTCATGCGGCTAACTTGCACTTAATAAAGAAAGCAGCACCTTAATCTGGTCCGTGTCTGCGTGTTCTGTGGCGTGGAGGATTCCTGGCTCACGGAAAGAAAACGTTGTCCGTTGGATATATATATATCTGCTCCAAGTTTTCCCCCAAGGAAGGAAGGAATGGCCGCACTCGCGTGGTCAAGTTGCAAATTATCAATTTATTTACAGAAAAACAGGACACGTTTCGGCAAACGTGCCTTTTTCCACTGTGTCAAACGCAAAATACACAAGCGCCATTTTATTTACAAGTTTCTCGCATTGTTACTCGAGGTCATACGTAAACATAGAAAGTGGACTGCTACTCAACCTCATTTCAGGCGCCATTTTGAAGTGTAAGTATATACAATATTTACATATACAACAGTTATATAAACAATGTTATAGTCAAATTAAATTAATTTGTTTTTCTTTCTGTGGCGCACAATTGAGTGCTGGGTGGGCTGTTGTTTTAAACAACATTATTTCATACAGAAATTAGAATCATTTTGAATTTTGGGTAGCAATTCGTTCCACCCTTTTTCCCCAATTGTTTTCAAAATTGAGCCCTGAAAGTATCTATATATGTATATATATATATATATTCACTGAAAAAACCATAGGTTATAGACCATATATAGTTAGGAATTAGCATTTAAAAAACCTTATTTTACTCACACAAAACCATTGAAATTCCATATATAGTTAGTTGCACTAACTATATATCGCGCACCTGCAATCCACTGCTGATCATGTCACATATTACATCATTCATGACATGGTCAGTGACATCACTGATGACATCACTGATGACATCTCAAATGACATCACTGATGACATCACTGATGACATCTCATTTGACATCATTCTTGTGCTAATACGATAAACCTCTTCAGACTCTAATATAACCTTAGATACACTCAGTGTATACAGACACACACACTGCCACTCATCCATGGAGTTACTCACACACCCAGTCAGTCATGCAAAGAAACAATCTCATCTCCATTTCTTCAACTATACAGTTAACACACCTTACTTATTGAAACATATACTAACACATATTTACTCTCTTATACAATCCCTGATACAAGTTCACAATGATCGATACAACCACTCACTCATTCGGTGGCTCTCATGCACAGTTATTTATATATGCCAACTCTCACATGTACTGTGTTTTACATATGTACTTACTATGACATGTAGCATTGAGATATCCATTCACTCATCAATACACTCATGCACACAGTCAACTGCCCATGTAGCTGTTTCCACATGCACTCTTGAACTCATACACCTAGTGAATAAACTGTTCACACATCTATGCATAGAGTCACACACCTTCCAGCCACCCCCACACAAACTCAATCTCCCATAGAAATACTTGGGCAAGCAATTAATAACACATATAGCCTCTCGTATAGCTAATGATCAACACATGCAGCAGTTTACAGAACAACAGACATAATGATGCACAAATTAAGACAGTTTAGTCACTAACCCATGCATTCAGTGAGACACATTTAATCACTCACTCATACAGTCAGTCACGCACCTACTAAATCCTTCATCCAGACACTTATACATCCACTCATTCTTCAATATGTAAGATATATTTTAACTTTACAGAAACATACAGTCACTGGATGTTGTCATCAGTGATGTCATCAGTGATGTCATTTGAGATGTCATCAGTGATGTCATCAGTGATGTCACTGACCATGTCATGAATGATGTAATATGTGACATGATCAGCAGTGGATTGCAGGTGCGCGATATATAGTTAGTGCAACTAACTATATATGGAATTTCAATGGTTTTGTGTGAGTAAAATAAGGTTTTTTAAATGCTAATTCCTAACTATATATGGTCTATAACCTATGGTTTTTTCAGTGAATTTTCAAGGTTTTGTAAATGCTAATTCCTAACTATATATGGTCTATAACCTATGGTTTTTTCAGTGAATTTCAATGGTTTTTTAATAGCAAATATCATAAGCTGTCGAATGTCAAGTACGTGGTAAGTGAAAACATTTTCGTGTTTATGCACACTGATCTGCTTTGAATGGTGCCCCCCCCCCTCATTTCTATTAGGAGTACTCTCTCTTTGCAGATAGTGAAAGGTAGTTAACGCAGGCCTTTGCCCCCGTTGTAATCCGTCGTGCCTGCTTCTCTCTCCATTTGATTGATTGTTATCCAAGTATTTACTGTTTTAGAATTAGTTCTCTTTGGTTCATTCTCTATTTACAAACAAACACAGAGTCGCAATACTCTGTTTAGTCTTTGCAGATAACGAAAAATCGTGTAAAAAAAAAGAAAAGGAATCGAGCAAAATCAGTAGGCCACTAATGGGATCTCTTTTTGACCTCGCTAAAATAGAAACATTAGGAACAACCCCTCATGACAAATACAAAACTAGTGAGATGAACTGAACTCCACACAATGATGGCTGCAAAACAGCTCGGCTCCGCCACCCACCCCGCCCAAAATAACGATAAAGAGCGGCTGCCATGATTGGTTGCGGAATGGCCACGACGGAGCTACGAAATGATGCTGCTCTCATGCTAACCCCAGCTTCAGTCTGAAACATCCAGAAACACTGTAGACTACCAATTCGATCAGTTCCGGTAGCGCCCCAATGTAACCCGGTAGAGAAGAACTAGCCCTCCCCTCTTTCACTGATGGTTCTTGTTGCCTGTCCCTTCTGTTCTCATTTAACAGAACTATTTAGCCTGCTGAAAGGGGTTGTGTTCCGACCGCTGGTTGGTGGAGACATTTTGACTATATTCTGGACCTGCGTTGTCGCGTAATGCGTCATATGACGCGCCGCGTTAGCGCATCCGGGGCGCGCAGCGCGTAACGTAAGCATAACAAGTCATGTGACTTGTTAATAAAACTTTTCATTGGTTCATTTTACTTTTCTTATTGTAATGATGAAAGGCTTGCTCATATGACCTAAAAATTACGCTTTTCATTACTTCCGAACATTATTTTTTCTTAAATATATGTTATAATGTTCCAGGCTAATGTACTTTCCCGGAAATTTTACAACTGTCCTGCAAGTAAAATATATTCTTTTTTCGAGAAAAAGAGCGTTTCTTCGTCCCATGATGGAGCCGTTGAGCAAAAGAGGGTCGACCTGCTGTCTTAGTCGCCGATACGCCTGAATATGAGATTCTTATCGATCACTTTATGTTGCAGGAATAGAAAACACAACAGCCCTTGACCATTTATCTTTACTGCGTTCCTTCGTATTATACCTTTTACCCTTCATGTAATTGGTCTGCTTTATTTCACTTGCCTTTTAATGATTCTAAAACAGTGACTATTATTACAAACTTTACCAATGTATATACTACTACCATGTTTTCTTTTAAAAACCTTTATTGTGAAAATTTCATTATACAAATACGAGCATATAACCACGTGGGCCGGCCACGGAGCAAACTGTAATCGTATGTGATGAGTAGACATTTACACTGTAGAGGAACGTAACGGGCGGGCCATTAGGTTGCAAGAACTAAGGTGTCTAACAGTTACGGAATCGGTGGACGTACATTTTATAATTAAAATACGACAGGGCCAGTTACAATAAAATTATCTAGATATACATTTGCGGGCAAGTACCATGGGTGACGTTAATTCGAACTTTCAACAGTACAGTAATCAATAACACATCAGAACTTAATATCAATAGGGATGTCGAAATATTCAATCAATTCTCGTCCCCGCCCGCCATGTGCTTCAAAACTGCATACGTATCTCGTGATTTCAAGGTTCTGCAACCAGTACACAACAAGGAGTTACGAGTCCCATTTATTCCGGCGCCATTTTGGGCGAGGACGGGCAGGTCCAGGATATAGTCAAAATGTCTCTACCAACCATCGACTATGATGATGTTCATATGCTGTATTTATTAGAGTAACACTCATCTGCCCACATGAAATTAATTTACCACAATCTAAACATGTCATTTTAATCTTTCCAAAGTTCTTCTAAATATTTGGGACCGTTTCCCTTGCCTCTGAAGCTCTCAGTGCCACTTCTTTGATGAATGTACTAGCAGGTCAGGGGTTCTCCTCCAAATCTCTCTTTTATGCAGCACTATAATTAATTGGTACCACCTCTCCATATGACGATGCATGGTATAGTTACCACAACTATATATTTTTTCGGTTCCTCTGGAGAGTTCATCGTGGCAGATGAAGCGTGTAACATACCGGGCATTTACCTTTTTTTGCATGTACAGGAAAGGAAAAAAAAATCGAGCGTTCGAGTTCTTAGGTGTCCCAGGGCCATTTTAGTGGACCAGGCCCAAATCCAAAGAACAGCTATCTCACAGGCTAATGGGGCGACCCACGCCGAGTTTCAGCATTGTAGGATGACCACACAAGTACAGCAACTTGCTAGACATCACCTCGGTGCCATCCGGATCTCGGCGCCCCACTGCAGATGAAGTGCCTCTCAACTATGAAACCACCAGAAAACGCTTGAGTCAGCTTTGTGTGAAGCCGCCATTTTGATTCAATCAATAGCGTCCCCCTGCACACATTCAGGGACCTGGTCGTGTCTTCAGGTCAAACGAATTTGGGACAAGATGCAGAAAGGAAAAGGAAAAAAGTTCCGCCGGACCCCGGGAGGTGGCCGCCTATGTCATGGGCGATCTTAGGCCACACCAGGGCAATAGTGAAGCTGCAGCAGGTGCAAATAAGCTTCAGACAGTGTTACAAGCGCTGCTCAGAACTCTCAACTATGACACCACCTCGGTGCCATCCGGATCTTGGCGCCTTGTGCTGGTTCCGGCCTATTCACACATCGGTCCGCTACTGACGCCACCTCACAGGCCAACGGGGCACCCCACGCCGACTTTCGGCGCAGCATTGTAGGATGGCCACACCAGTGCGGCAAATTGCTGGACACCACCTCGGTGCCATCCAGATCTCGGCGCGTTGTGCTGCCTTCGGCCTATTCGCCACAAGTGCGCACGCAACTCAGCTGCATAGCGAGTGAAACACCAAGGGGCGCCCCACTGCAGCCGAGGAACCTCCATCTTGGGGGCGACGCACAGCATCACATTGCTTTCCAATGCAGTCAGATCCTCAAACAGCCCCCACTGACTGACGCGAACTCACAGGCCAACGGGGCGCCCCACGCCGACTTTCGGCGCAGCATTGTAGGATGGCCACACCAGTGCGGCAAGTTGCTGGACACCACCTCGGTGCCATCCGGATCTTGGCGCGTTGTGCTGCCTTTGGCCCCATTCGCACATCAGTCCGCTACTGACGCCATCTCACAGGCTAATGGGGCGCCCCACGCCGACTTTCAGCATTGTAGGATGACCACACCAGTACAGCAACTTGCTAGACATCACCTCGGTGCCATCCGGATCTCGGCGCCCCACTGCAGATGAAGTGCCTCTCAACTATGAAACCACCACTGTGACATCCGGATCTTGGCGCGTTGTGCTGCCTTCGGCCTATTCGCACATCGGTCCGCTACTGACGCCATCTCACAGGCTAATGGGGCGACCCACGCCGAGTTTCAGCATTGTAGGATGACCACACCAGTGCAGCAACTTGCTAGACATCACCTCGGTGCCATCCGAATCTTGGCATCTCAACGCCTAGTGGTATCTTCCATACAGAAAATATTGTTACGCTACCTTTGGCCCCATTCGCACATCAGTCCTCAACTTAGACATCACCTCGGTGCCATCCGGATCTTGGCATCTCAGCGCCTTGTGGTGTCTTCTCGTCAGAAAATATTGTTGCGCTGCCTTTGGCCCCATTCGCACATCAGTCCGCTACTGACACCATCTCACAGGCCAACAGGGCGCCCCACGCCGACTTTCAGCATTGTAGGATGGCCACACCAGTGCGGCAACTTACTAGACACCACCTCGGTGCCATCCGGATCTTGGCGCGTTGTGCTGCCTTCGGCCTATTCGCACATCGGTCCGCTACTGACGCAAACTCACAGGCCAACGGGGCGCCCCACGCCGACTTTCAACATTGTAGGATGGCCACACCAGTGCTGCAACTTGCTGGACACCACCTCGGTGCCATCCGGATCTTGGCGCGCTGTGTTGCCTTCGGCCTATTCGCACATCGGTCCGCTACTGACGCCGCCTCACGTGCCAACGTATTTTCTCCGCATTTTATACCCTATGCCGCATAACAGGTCATGTGACTTGTTTATAAAACTTTTCATTGGTTCATTTTACTTTTGGTTTCCTAATGATGGAAGGCTTGATCATATGACCTAAAAACAACACTTTTCATTGGATGAAAACTTTTTTTTTTTTCCAAACGATGAAAGCCCCACCTTGTTTCTGGATGTTTCAGACTGAAGCTGGCGTCAGCATGAGAGCACCACCATCTCGTAGCTCCGTCGTGGTCATTCCGCGAGCAATCATGGCAGCCGCTCCCCACCAGAAGCCTGCAGGAGTCGGGGCCCCCAAAACTTTTGATGAATTCTCAAAGCGGAGGGGACGCTTTCGAGAATGGGGTCCAAGACCTAGCAGACAAGCGTCCGATTTCCAAGGTGTCCCAGGGCCATTTCAGTGGACCAGGCCCAAAAAGGAAAGAGCCTGCCGCCATTTTGAGAGTCCTGTGGCAGCCGACTATCGCTGCACCGCAAGAGTGGGCGCAACTCAGCTGAATTGCGGCTTTTGACACAGTGGACCAAAAACGGACGGAATGGCAACTGAAACGGTAAAGGGGCGCCCCACTACAACAGATGACACTCCACCTGGAGAGGCCCGTTCACGCCGCCTCCCCCGGGGCGCTCCACGCCGTTATTCGGAGCAGCATTGTAGGATACCAAAACCAGTGCGGCAACTTACTGGACATCACCTTGGTGCCATCGTTCTGCTGCCTTGGAACTATTCGCACAACAGTTTGCTACTGAAGACCCACCCCCCGCGACGCCCCACGCCGTTATTTGCTGGGTGGCAACTTACTAGACATCACTTTCGTGTCATGTAGATTTCAGCGCGTTCTGCTGCCTTGGAACTATTCGCACAACAGTTTGCTACTGATGACCCGCCCCACGCCGGAAATCTGGACGTTGTGCTGCGTTGGGACTATTCGCACAGCCGACCGCTACTTCGTTGTTTTTCCCTAAAAATGTTTATATGTTATTACTATTTTTGTTTTCTTGTATATATTTATAAATTATTAAAGTTTTATAATCTTACTACTTTGTCGGAGTGCTATATATTTTTAATGTGACACATAATTGTAAAAACTTTGATGTACAAAGAGTCATCCCTGGAATCTTCCGCTTCACGCTCGGTCCCCTCCCCAATCACAATACAGGATGGTTTTCAGATAATAGCAACGCTTCTGCTGTGACGGATCTCATCGAGTGTGGGCCTTGATCTACTATAACTCCTTTGAAGAGGGGTGAATCTTTACAGCTGTGGCCATAAACTACATCTGCAGGGCTAGCTGATACCCTAGGACCAGCCTGGACAATCGGACACAGAGGAAAAGGAGTGTCAGAGGGTGCAGTAGTGAATAGGGCGAAAGGGAGGTGTCGGGCGGGCACAGGGTGTGATTCTCAGGAAAGAGCAGCGCAGATGGGGGGAGGTTTATTACCCATGCATAAGACAGAGAGCGGGGGTGACCACTGCCTGGGGGAGATGCTTGCGAGGGTGGGGAGCCATGCTAAGGATCGACAGCGTGCACAGAGTGGGTCTGGTCAAGGCATCTAAAATGGCTGCCGTGCACGACAAAAGTGTGGCATTTGAAAAAAGACAAGATGGCGCAGACAATGTTTTTCAACACTTCCTGATTTCCTTCGAATCGAACGTTAACAGACGTTGGGGCATATTACCAAAGTTAAGCGATATTTATCCCTAACGATGCATTGCAAAGATTTTTTTACCGTCAGAAATTATCGCAGATAAACGTTGCTATTATCAAAGTTTATCGCAAATACGATAAAAACCGACCGCAATGCATTAATATCGCTGAAAACTCAGCGATATTCATGCATTACCGAGCTAATCCTCTTAGCCATGTTATCCACCTCCCATAGGATAACATGGCTAAGAACTGCTCAGGGCAGCTGTTACTTTTTGGAGATATTCGCGCTTATCTCGAATATTTCCAAAAGTTGATAATAGGAGATAGCGATGTTAGCGACTGTTTCCAGTCGCTAACATCTTGGCATGCCCACTTTGCATGTCATTAGTGATAAATATCACTCACATGCAAAGTGGGGCCCAAGATGGTCGCTATCTCCTACTAGCCGTCGCTAACTGGTGTTAGCAACAGCTAGGTAATACAGATATAATTTTATCTCCGCGAAGCGGAGCGCTGTTACAGATATATATCTTGTTTTTGAACGTTAATTTCTCAAAATGCACTGAAGCACATATATTGAGACCTAGCAAAGGCACATCGGGCTACCAGTCCCTAATATTTTACCAAGTTTCGTGCAAATCCATTCAGCCGTTCGATTAATATTATTATTTATTTTTTTTGCCCCGCGGGGCCCTTTTAAAACCTCCACATCAAACCTAGGGGATCAGCGAGGATCTACTATGCCCCCTTATGGTCATTTGCCCCTTCGCTTTGGCCTCCTCTTGTCTCTCGATCCTACCGAGAGACAAGATGGCGGCCGCTACGGACTGTTTGGAATGTTTACAGACACCGGAGAGCCAATCAGCTTCGCTTCGCAAAGCTCCGTAACGCGAAAAGTACGCGAAGCGGTCCGCTGTTACAGATATATATCTTTTTTTGAACGTTAATTTCTCAAAATCCACTGAAGCACATATATTGAGACCTAGCAAAGGCACATCGGGCTACCAGTCCCTACAATTTTGCCAAGTTTCGTGCAAATCCATTCAGCCGTAAGATTATTATTATAATTTTTTTTTTTTGCCCCGCGGGGCCCTTTTAAAACTTCCACATCAAACCTAGGGGGTCAGCGAGGATCTACTATTCCCCCTTATGGTCATTTGCCCCTTCGCTTTGGCCTCCTCTTGTCTCTCGATCCTACCGAGAGACAAGATGGCGGCCGCTACGGACTTTTTGGAATGTTGACAGACGCCAGAGAACCAATCAGCTTCGCTTCACAAAGCTCCGTTGCGCGAAAAGTCCGCGAACCAGTGCGCTAACTGGTCCGCTGTTACAGATATATATCTTTTTTTAAACGTTAATTTCTCAAAATCCACTGGAGCACATATATTGAGACCTACAAAAGGCACATCGGGCTACCAGTCCCTACAATTTTGCCAAGTTTCGTGCAAATCCATTCAGCCGTTCGGGCTAAAAGTGAGGCCAACCGCCCTATGGAAAACTCAATGTTAAAAACACGTTTTGGGACCCCCCTTTTTTCTCGGCCCCCACCGGACGAACCCCCCCCAAATTTTCAAGGGCTGCTCAGAAACAAAATGTGCCATTTTCCTGAAAATTTCAGCCAATTCCGTCCACAAACGCCAAAGTTATTAGACATAGAATTTTCAAAAAACCCATAGAGAAAAAATCCTAACTATATATACCTACTGGCGACCGCCAGTAGGTTATATATATATATATATATATATATATATATATATATATATATATATATATATATATCCTACTGGCAGTCGCCAGTAGGTAGTTATAGTTAGAACCTAGTTTCCAAAGGTAAACGTTTTTTTTATTTGCCAATATCTTCGGGTCATTTGATAAATCTTCGCAACATTTTAAAAACTAATCGGACGGTCAGATCAGCTTTTGTGTTGAAAGTTTCAGGGTGATTCGTCAAGCAGGGCGCAAGAAACAGGGGGGTCCCAAAACGCCTTTCTCCATGTAAATTTCCATAGAAATTTCATTCATGGCTGCAGCCCGAACTGCTGAACGGAATTACACCAAATTTGGCAAAAAGGTAGCTCTTGGTTCAGAAAGAACTTTTTTTTAAAAATCATGTGAATCTGTCCAGTAGTTCCTGAGAAATTTTAATATTTCTCACATATCCAAATATGGGCACGGAAGATCCACGAACCCTCCGGATCTCGAGTCTGCGTTCTGATTGGCGGGCAACACTTCAAACCAAGAAGTGTTGGCAGCCATTTTGCGACTTGGTTGAACTGAGTCACAAGAAAAAAAAACCTGACCCCCTAGGCCTGCTCAGGGGGTCCCACATGGATCCTCTGGGAACAGAAAAGCATGTTTTTAAAGAATTTAGCCAGGATTCGCGAATCCGGCCTAAATTTAAAAGCTCCTTTAAACCCCGGGTGGGAGAGGTCCCAGGGCAATTAAATAATGAGATGTGGGGGCCTGCGCAGGCCCACGCAGCCCCGAGGACCGCCACCTCCCAGGGTCTATCAGTTATCTCATCAGTGATATCATTTGAGACGTCATCAGTGTTGTCACTGACCCTGTCATGAGTGATGTAATATGTGATGTCATCGGCAGTGCATTGCGATGGCCCGAGTTATAGTTAGCTCAGCAAACTATAACGGCTAAATTTCACAAGTTTGTACAAGTGAAATATATATACATATATATGTGCGCCATATCAGTGAAAATAATTGTGGTCAAAGATCCAACAATGGTACTACACTGCATATTATTAGTTCAATCTTGCCTTTTCAGATTTCTGGTGGCATTGGCAAACAATTTGGTCATTGGCCTTGTGGTTTATGATATCACCGAGTACATGGCAACATTGAGCTATATTATAGCCTTATAGCCCGCCGTAGCGGGCTATACCGGCTATTAAAGGCCTGCTGAATCGTTAAAGGCCCCGAGCCGAAGGCGAGGGACTTTAACGAAACAGCTGGACTTTAATAGCCGGTATAGCCCTGCTACGGAGGGCTATAAGACTATTAGAACATTCTGCTACTAGATGGCAGAATGTTCTAACAAATTAAACAAAGGGTTCTCGAAGCTCGAAGAGATATATATCCCCTCGAGAAGCCTTTGTAGAACATTGGAATGTTGCTCTGCGGGCCTTTACCGGCCCGTAGAAGCAGGGAGCACTCCATTGTCTGCAATGGAGCTCCCAACATTCCAATGTTCTAATACACAGTTACCTGTTATGTATTCTCTCTCTCTCTCGCTCTCTCTCTCTCTCTCTCTCTCTCTCTCTCTCTCTCTCTCTCTCTCTCTCTCTCTCTCTGCCTCTCTCTCTCTACAAATTAGTTCATAGGTCTCCCACTCAGTGGCGGCTGGCACAGGTAGGTTTGGTGAGGCAGCGGGATGGTGGAGCAGGGCAGGGCACGGCAGGGGGGTACCCGACAGACAGCGGAATAGGTATTATTTATTTAGTTAATTATACCTATCCTGTCGTCTGTTGACTCCCCCGCTCCGCCCCTGCTTCGCCGCACTAAATTTACCTGTGCCGGCCGCCGCTGCTCCCACTACTTCTCATCCTGTCAGGGGTGTCACAAAGTGCATCAGAGCTAAGCCAGTAACAGTTGTATAGAGATTCACTCTATACCATACAGAGAAGCAGAATGTGCGCACTCAATATGTCCAAATGCAAAAGTTATTTATTGCTAATGACTTCCTTTTTGATTTTTCCTTTCTTGATAAAACTATAAAATGAACCAAAAATGTCTAAGTTCACCAGTTAAAGTTTACAGAGCTAACTATAACATTGCCCCTGCCATGCACTGTCTATGACATCATTCATGACGTTAAATAAAATCAATGATGGCATCACTGATGACGGCTCAAATGACATCATTGGAGACCTTGATTTTTTAAAGATAAGATTCTATTACCATACCTAACTAAACTTCAATGTAACCTTTGAATTTATCAGTGAATATATATACACACAAACACAGGCCAATTTTCAGTGCTGCTCTTATAGTATGAGAGCAGCATAGGGATTGGATGGGAGACAGTCCCATTGGCTGCTGGGACCAGGAAGAGGATAGATGTGAAGAGACGCCGGAGGTGGCGGCAGCTTCAGGTTAGTTCTTTTTCTATATATATTATTACTAACACCCCCGCGTTCCTTCCACCCGTCTCTCCATCCTTTGTTTGTGGCAGCCGCCACTGGCTTTTGGTAGATAAATTCGATTTGTAGGCTCAAAAGCCTTTATATTTTACAGTATAGCATATTGATATCTTGTTTTAACTTGATAATGCGAAATCTAATGCTGATTAGTTTATACTTCAAGTGAGCCACTTAACCACAAAATAGAAACATCAATTACCTAGTGCTGTACAAACTAGGGTAACGTTGTTGCTTAGAAGTAAATAATCTTTCATCGCCTGTGAATTTTAACCCATATAAAATCAGATGAAATCGTTAACATAAAACTTCAAAGTCTGTAAAATCAACATCTCGAAGAATGCCAGCATTAACATACCAAACTAATACGTTTTCTCATGGGAAAAACGATGTACAATTCCAAAAGATCGCTCCTGTCCCTTAGAGAAAATGCAACCCATTTCAGTTTGGCGAAATAAAGACGGCGTTAACAGTATTTACTAATAGTAATTTTCATTATATCTTTAACGAGTCATGAATATTTTTAATGGATTTGTATGCCTTACCAAGCATAATATATCCATATTTGTTGACGACAATACTGTTTAACAAGCATTGGCTACGAAAGGGGATTTAAATATTGCCCTAGAAACCTTTATCATAGTATTTCTTTGAAACGGTTACAAAATGACAAAGTCCTGCTAGATATCGCACACCAATTTTGCTACACAAATGCAATTTCGGGAAAATTTCAAGGAATTACGTCATATTTCATGAGAACTAATGATGCAATAGCATTCTTTTCATTGCATGTGCATATACAAAACGCCTTATGATACACTGATGTGAATTAGTGAATTAGTGAACAGGTAGTATGCTACATCATAGACAGTGTTTTGTTGATAGAAGGGTTTATTGTGGTGCAGCCACCTCTTTGGGTGAGTATATTGGTGCTAAATTTGATGACCAGATTGTGCTTAGACAAATAGTGGAGTGAAGACGAATGAAGCATAATATGCATTCGTTTTTGGATGAGCTATTGCTTAGAAGAATATTTTTATTAATCAATCAACACAAGTCTATAATTGCAGAGATAAAACCCATGAGATTATATTAATTTATTTAAATGTGTTTGGTTCGAAGATGTTGGCTAGGGGGTTGTTTCTAGCAGGAGTAATTTTACTGGTGTGCTTGATGCTAAGGAGTGTTCGTGCGGCAGCGAGGGTAGCTGCACTTATGCTTGGAGTGTTATGCAGGGCACGAGTCCTAAAAAGAGAAGTGGGGGGACGCTGTCACCGGAAGTGACGTCACGACAGGAAGTGACGTCACGGAAGGTGCGCTCCGATCTCGTCCCAGTGGCCTGAGAGTGAAGTCCAGCGTCCCCCTGGTAAAATAAGTGGGGGGACGCAGTCCACCATGCTTGGAGCCATTTGGTCACCCAGCTCATTTGCACACTGCCCTCTCTGCACTTCAGCTGAGACACTGCTGCTGCTGGGGGGGGGAAATGCCTGGGGGTCGGTGGTTCCCTCAGCTGAAACATCATGGGCGCTCGGGACCGAGGACCCAGGGCCGTACATAAGTTGGTACCTATGTCTAAAGAGCTGCTTCGGTGCGCTTTGTCCGGCTGCCTCGGAGTGACAGCGAGTGCCGTGAGGAATCGAAACAAGTAGGTCTTGTGACGCATACGGGTAAACTCGCGGGCAGAAACGCCTTGCTTCCGAGGAAACGAAACCGGGAGGAGTGTATTGAGGAAAAGGAGGAGGAGGCGGTATTAAGGATGTGAGGAACGACTGACTTTAACCTTCCTCCTTTGCTGCTGTGTAAAGTGTCTTAAGGAAGGGCGATATTTGGGTTGTAAACTGAGAGGACTTTAGGCTGGAAAGGCATGTTGCAGGTGGGCGGGACTGCCGTTTGTAATGATGGACGCGGTTTTGATTAAGCAGGGTGGACGGCGTCCACCCTGAAAAACCCTCGGAAATAAGTGGGGGGATGCCGTCCACCCGCGTGGTACCCCGACTCGTGCCCTGGTGTTATGTAGCAAAGTGAGAGACAGTGGCACATGGAGACTATGTTGGTTCTCACAACATTACTGCTTTGCAACCCCTGCACCATAGCCGTAAGCACATCTTAAACCTTGCTGATGTTATTAGCTGGTTGTGCCATTCATTAGTGCGGTAAGTGCAGTGCCACTGGAGCCAAGGCGTTTGAGGTGCCCACTGATAATAGTGTCATTTGTAAAGCGCAACAGCTACCCCAAGCAGAGGTGTCCCGACGCTGAGCGGAGATCAGGAATGGAAACTGTGCCAGGAGCTAGCCCTGGCTCAAGAGCAGGGTCTTCAAGATCTTTCTGAACTCAAGTTCTGTTTCCACTAAGCGCATATGCGATGACAAGGAATTCCATAGCCTGGCGTTCCTCACTGTAAATGATCTTCCTCCCATTCGGAACTTAGCAAAGCGAGGTACACAGAGTAGGTGCCGGGAGTTTGATCTCAGTGTTAGTTTCGGTTTGTAAGGGCACAGCCTATGTCTGAGATACCTAGGTCCTTTGTTACGAAGGGCATGAAAGGCTAGGGTCAGGAACTTGAGCAAGTGCAGTTGCCTAATATGCTGGGAGATATGGTGGTGGAACGACACCCGTCGGATGTGCCTTGCTGCCGCGTTTTGTACTATCTGAAGTCTGTGGATCAGATATTAAGGTAGCCCAAGGTACAAGCTGTTCGCAAAGGCCAGCTGAGAAGTCACAGTAGCATGGACTATGACCCTGCGGCTTTCATCCGGTAAGAGGTGCAGGAATTTTCTCAAGCTTCTTAGTTTCCGATGCAGGTCGAAAAGATGTGCCAGACTTGAGTTTCAAAAGATAGGTCAGACTCCTATTTGATACCCAAATTCCTTGCAGACTTTGCTGGAATTGGTGGTGAGCCCAGTACAACTGCCCAAAAAATAGGACCTCCGTCATATCCGCATTTAGTTTAAGTTTGTTGATGTTCATCAACAAACTGCACACAGGTTTGTTTGACTGTATGCTGTTACCTACCACTGTAGTCTCGTTTTGCTTCTTTGCATTGTGGGGCATGGCACCCTTGCTGCACAATAAACAGTGTACAGAGAAAATATTTGCCTGATTCTAAGGCTGTGTGATATAACTTCTTTTGATGTCAGCGGGGGTCAAGGGGCATGCGATTCCATTTCCGTTACCCCAAACATGCTGGTGAAATGACGCAACCGGCGGTGACATATGAGCGAGCATATGAAGTAGATATATTGAAGTAATAGTGTTTCCCAAGCTACCACTTGTCGTTATTGCATGCTATTCAGAGAGCGCGCATGGAGGTAGTTTCGTCAGATTCTGATTAAAGGAGTGAGCTTGCATGCCTCTCAGAGAACAGTTCGCGGGTCTTGATGGTAGATAGGCTGTCAGGTATCTTCCAATTTATCGTTCAAGCATGCCATCGATTTTATTGATGGGTTGCCATGGTACGTCATGAAGACCACTGACAAGCTGCCAATATTTCCCGTCTGGAATGGGGCACAGTAGAGCAGACGGTTTTAGTAAAATCTTGCTCAAATCCATATGGACCTGGCCTTGCTGATTAAAGGCGTCTGGTGGGCAATTTCAATCTCTTTCAGTCTCACACTATTTGTCTGCGACTTAGGTCGTTCGAAGTCTGAGAGTTTTAATAGCCTCACTGGAAGCAAAAATAAAAGGCCTTAGTGAGGAAGTGGAATCGTAAACGTTTTAAAAAAAGATCATTGATTTTTAAACACCCCAAGAGATCGTTTTTTAAAATGTTCATAAGGAATGACAGAACAAATAAACGAGCTAGGTAACAATGCTGTTGGAATTTTTCAGATCGAGCAAGCTCCATGCTCTTCTTGACATCCTCCTAGACGGGTGACTTACAAAAAAAATAACGTATTTTTATTAATTAAGCCATTTTCTCTAAAGCTAACATCACCTCATCTGCTGTGGCAGAACTGAATCCTTCTAACAAATTACGTTGGCATTTCAGTCTTGCTGCACAATATGTCTTTTATTTAAACATGCCTATTGGAACATGAACATGCCTGATAATTATAAATAGCACCAGTGCAAAGGACAGCATCGATCAAAAAGCAGTGGACATACAGATATTGGCTGTTTGATAAATGGACTTCCTAAGCGTTCATGTTAGAGGTCAGACTCTCCATGGGCAGGAAGACATCACATAAGAATGGAAATCGTACAGTGTAAATTTAGAGCTACTGAGGTAAGGATGTGCAATATGTCTCATCCAGTCAACTTTTCACATTTTAAACTGATATATCAGTGAAACAGAGGTTATTTTCCTGTTCTGTTCATACATCTAATTCAAGAAACTATCGGCCAGATTCATCAATGTCCCGTTTTGCGAGTCCTTAATAGCGATTATTAAGGAATCGCTATTAAAGACTCGCAAAATGGGATTCATGTAGAAATCGCAAAAATAATTGTGATTTCTACGGCTTCCTTATTTGCGATTAGCAATTTGCTAATCGCAAATAAGGATGCGATTTCAAGGGTGCCAGGGGTGTCCTAAGGACACCCTGTAGCACTCCTGAAATGGTGATTTACACTGGTGTTGCGCACACACATGTCCAAAGGACATGTGTGTGTGTAGTGCATTTTTCTAAGTTTTTGCTATTTACCACGAAGTCAGACTTCGCGGTAAATAGCGGCCAAAAATTGTGATTTCGCAATTCTAAAATGGTTCATGAATTGCATTTAAGGAATCTCAAATAGAGATTCCTTAAATGCAATTCCTCGCAATATAGCGATTTTGCAATTTGTGATTTTTGCATTTGGGATGATGAATCCCAAATGCAAAAATTGTGCTTGCAAAGGGCCAGATTCTCAGAATCTGGCCCTTTGCGAGCCGTTTTGTGCTTGATGAATCTGGCTGTAGGTTATGTATTTGTTAGACGTGGCCCTTTTGACAGATTTATCTCCAAACTTTTTACCTTTTGCCTCCTATTTTTCTGACCCTGTTTTTGTTGACTATGGGATTTTGGGCACTTTACCACTGCTGGTCAGTGCTAAAGTGCATATGCTCTCTGTATACATTTTGACAAGGATTGGTTATCCATTATTGGCCTATATGATTTACTGGTAAGTCCCTAGTAAAGTGCATGGTGTGTGTGAGAGAGCACTAGTCTGAGAAAAAAATGTATAAGTACATCATATTTACAAGCACGTAGTTAGTTAACATATACCTTGCACCAGAGTGTCTTATATTCAGTAGTAAAATGTATAGGGTGTTTTAATTAGGGTAACAATAATCATAGCAGTATGAGACTAATGTAGAAAATGTTGGAATGAATATGAAAACCTCACGTTCTCATGTTAAAGGAATCATGTAAGAGTTAAGTGGAACTCTACAAAACCAGTTATATTGTGTAGGCCTCATGGCAATTCACAGAAAATCTAAACGTGCTGCTAAAATAATGTGAGGTGGGGTTAACATGGTTCTTCCAAAATGTATTATCGAATTTAGTTTGAAATATATGCTTTATAGATGTGTACTTTAAGAAACGTATGTTAGTTAAGAATGCTGTTTAAATCAAGTTAAATGTTTTCAGAGTGCAGGGACCCGCTTCATGTAAATGAAGTAGGCTCGAACTGATAGTGATGTTCCTTTGAACTGAAATGTGCTCGTTAGAGGAGAAGTCGAGAGGTGCCAAGTACTGTGCTTTCCATATGCTTTATGACCTATAGATATGGGGGAGCCTGGAATTTGAGGCCCACTGTAGGATGGCCTGTATGCAGGTGCGAGGGGTCCTAATCAGTCGAAATGAATAGAGCCTTGTTCAGTGGCGCTTGGCGCAGGCCTGTAGGAGTCTTCAGGAATTTCAGGGGGTATCGGCGCACTGGAGAAGAAGTCTGGGAACCAAGGTCAACTTTAACGAGGGTCTTGAAGAGTACCATCATGGAGTTTACCGCGCAAAGATGTACCACGTGAGGGGCGTCCCAAGGGGCGTTCCTATCGGAAATATGATTTGGTATTAGGGAAAGCGACCCGGGAGGAGAGCAGAGCAGATGATTTTGGGAGCCTAAGGAAGCGGATGGGTAGGCAGATAGGCTGATCAGGAGAGACCCATTATCAGAGAAGAAACAAAGAGAAGTGCGTGATCTTCTTAGGAAGTCACCACGGCTGACACCTTTTGGGGTAAAGATCTTGTTAAGTAGGGATGTCACTTAGTCTAGTGTAGGGACAGACTAACTTCAATTTTCTTTTCTGTAATGACTCTTAAGTTGCAACTCATATCAATACTTGCAAACCTAATGATCTTCGAACTCGTACTCATTATTCTGTTTTGTAGACTCAGATTATTCAAAGAATTTATGTTCATAGTGATACCAGTTTACCTTTTGAATCTCATCTTAAGAAGTTTGTATCTTCAGTTATCTTTGGTTTTATATTAAATCTTCAAAACTTAATCCTGGTCAGTGGTCATTTAGAGTGGTGTAAGTTCTTAATTGATTGACTTAATGTTAGATTGCCTTTTACTCAATGACAGGTACCAACGATCCAGTCGACTTGGCTTGGGATCTGGTGAGGTAACTAGTAACCAGTAATCCCGCGTTAACAGTTGGTAGCAGAGTAGGATGGTTATCTTCTTGAGGAAGGTAATCTAGAGAGGTTAGTTTACCCCAAGGCCCCTAGACATCGAGAGACGAGCAGCGGAAGAATCGTGCGCCGAAGGTGCAGACGGTGCGAGAAAAGCAGCAGTATCGGAGGAGAGTAAGTATAACAAGGGTCATGCGTGAACAGATTGCGGTGTTTTGTGTTGTATTTGTATTATAATGTCTTGCGGAGTTGAATGCCTGTAGTGTGAATTAGAGAAGGTTGTGAGCGCGCGCAACCTGGTGAACCGGTTACCTGGTAAACGGGTGAACTGGCAAATCTTAAGTTCAGGCTAGAGCTTAAGTGGTTTTGGGTGTATCGAACATCCAGAGTAGTTGTCGACCATAGTACGGAGGTCACGAGGTACCATTGACCGCCGTGGGACCGAGATAGGGGGAGTGTAAGAGTGAGCGTATGAGTAACGGACGCTGGTCGAAAGTTACTGTGTGTGAGCAACCTATCAGAGAAGGCGATTGTCTGGACGTAAACGGAAAGACATTTCGTCAAGTTAAGGTGACAACTACAGAAAAGACTGTGGGCGTACAGTCAAGAAAGGTGATCGCTTGGACGGAAGTAATCATTTTTCAGAGTATGAATGAGATGCATGCGTGACCGAGGAGACGAGCTGAAAAAGGAGGGGAACTGCTGCAAAGGGGGACGAGTGACGTCAGAAAAGAGCCGCGCTGAGATAGGGTGGGGAGTGAAGAGCCGCGAAGTGATAGGACTGTTGGTGTGACGTCGGCAAGAGCCGTGACGCGATTGGGCGGCTGGTGCGACGTCAGTGAAAAGTCGCGATCGGATAGGCCAGTTAGCGGAAACAGCACGGCGATTGGTAGGTTGTCATTAGGAAGTAAACAAACGCGGAGAAAAGAGAAATCATGAAGTGTTTTAAGTGTTTGAAAGGGATGTTTAAAAGAAAAAGAAGTGAACATTATTACGGGGAAGAGGCACCGCCGGAGGGTACACCAGCTCATTATATGGCAACGAATGTGGGGCTGCATACGATATTATGGATTGGGGCTTGGAATAAGCTTAAGGAAGGAAATGAGGAAATGCAGTTCCCAAAGTACGGAACGTTTAAGCTAGAGGTGTTACATCGGCTAAAAGCAACCATGTCCTCATTGAAACCTTCACCTAGACCAACACAGTTTGAGGCCCTTAATGCATGGATTAGGGCGGCACACGATAGAAATTTGGACAGGCGTCAACAAAGATTGACGCGATCGGTGCAGGCGGCTGAAGTTCCAGCATCAAGGAATCTGTGTCATGACCTGAACCCAGGAGATTGGGTGTTGGTCAAGAAGCACGTCCGGAAGAACTGCCTAGATGTACGCTGGCGTGGGCCCTTTCAGGTAATCCTGATCACGAACACCGCGGTGAAGTGCGGAGGGCTGCCAAATTGGATCCATGCATCCCATACTCGAAGAGTCCCAGCACCTCTAGAAGAAACAGCTCCTATCCCAGACGAAAGTTCAGTCGCGGAAGAAGAGTCACAAGAGGGGATTGGATCAGCTGAGGGGGTGTCGGAAGAAGTTGGGAACGCATCGGATCCAGAAGAGGAGAGAAGACAGGACGGCAGTGAGACTGAAGACGCAACCGAAGGAGAGAGCTGCAGTTAATACGACTCAGACACAGATCAGTACCAGAGCGACCAAGAACCGAGTGTGAGGACGAGAAATAGGAGAACAAGGCTTGGAGCTGCCACTTGGCCGGAAAGAAGAA
Source organism: Lissotriton helveticus (assembly GCF_964261635.1). NCBI lineage: Eukaryota > Metazoa > Chordata > Amphibia > Caudata > Salamandridae > Lissotriton > Lissotriton helveticus. Next base: position 1,478,373,248 of record NC_136067.1, read on the forward strand.
GGAGGCTAAGTTTAAGGTCGGCTCAGGAAGAAACGCTTGCTCCTATATCCGAAGACTCGGATCCAGAAGAAGATACCCAGGATCAGGCCGAGGAGGGTCTTAGAAGATCAAGGAGGGTGCGAGTGCCTAGCAGAAGGTACTCTACTCCCGATTGGACCTACCTCGTTGCAGATGTCTGTGGGACACCGAACCGGGAGGGTCAGGGAAGTGAGCCTGATCAGAACTGATCCGATCATCACAGTGCAAATAAGATTCCTGCTGCCAGGAGCAGAGACCGAAAGGTTGCTGACACTCAACATCGTTTATCCTCCTCTCCTGAGCGGAATAAGAAAATTGATTTTAGAGACAGTTGATTTTCCGGTTTGCTGTTCACGATATCCAGTGTTGGAGGGAACTCTTCTTCGACTGGAAATGCTTGAGCGAGTAGTGGAAGTTCTTGGAACTCTCATTGTCTTGGATTAATACCTTGCTGTAAATGTCTTCAAAGGGGCGTAGGACTGGGAAAGTGAAGAAGGTGATCCTGGTCAGGACGGACCCCTTTGTAACTGTGGATGTAGAACTGATAGTACCAGGAGTGGAGATTGAAAAGACATTAACTCTTCATTTTGTTCGTCCCCTGGTCCAGAGTGAAATAAGGAGAATAATCCTAGAGACAGTTGAATTCCCATGTTGCTGCAAGGAATGCCCAATACTTGAGGGAATGTTTCTTCGAATGGACATTTATGAAGACGTAGTGTCACTCCTTGCAACATACATAGATTCTGCTTGATAAAAGACTTTTTGAAAAGGACTTTGAAAAATATTGCTGCAAGATAACCTAGCGCCGAGTGGAAGAAGAAATGATAGGGTCTCCCTTTTAGAGGATGGAGAAGAGCTAGGGTTGTCTATTTCCTACAGGACTTTAAACTGTTTTGCAGAGCAAATTGTCAGCTTCTAAGTGTCCAAAAGAGAGACATTGTTTGAAAGAAAGTTTTTGTTCGGAGAGAAGAAGAAGTTGATGCTGGAAGAACATCCATAACTACACTGTTTGAGATCATGGAGGCTGGCAACCCGAACCGCAGGGCAAAATGTATAGTTGGCACACTTTTAGGGGTGGTGATTTCACTTTTAGTTTTAGTGGTTACTGTTTCATATATAGTGGGACACGAGAGAGATGCAACTGCAGTTAAGGAAATCAAGGGAGTGTCACCACAGAGGACAATCACTGTAAATAGTAGGGGAAACATCAATGATAAAGACAAAGCGTTGTTAGAAGCGGAAATAAAAAGATTACACACTGACGAGTCACAGGGAAACTTCAGGTCAAATGCTTATGCCAAATTGCTTTACGAATACATTGATGTCATGGAGGCGAAGAATTGCTACGTTTGTATGCAATTACCAGCTTCGGTAGAGGAGGGTATCAGATACCATCATCTTCCATTGACATATGGGATTACATGTAGTTTATTGTTAAGCATATTCTATGGACGAGAGGGGTTCGAGTATTATTTCTCGAACTTTGATTCGACATTGCCAGAGGTCCCAAATTACAAGCATTTGAACAAGTGGGACTATTACAAGAGCGAAGACAGATTACACAAATGGTTCATTCCATGGAAAACGTTAGATACTTCACATGCCCGAAGAAATAATCTGACTTGTCAAGTGTCAGAAATCGAGAAAAAGTTTATAGGGCAGGTAGATACTAGATACAGGAGGCAGAAGATTCTAAAGGCCTCAGGACAATGGGAAACGGATTGGACCAAGGAGGAAAGGATACATCAAAGAAAGGGTAGCTTTGATCCAATTGCTTTAGACAAGGAGAAATGGGGGAAACTGTGCATTCACAGGAGTTACTCCTATTATGAGAACCTGTATGTAGGTCAAGTCAGTTGTGAGCATGCTTTTTAATTGGAGTACTACTCCAAGGATTTTCTGAAAGAGATGCAAGCAATTCCAAATGTATATTTTGTATGTGGAAAAAATGCCTATGTGAAGCTACCAGATAATTGGTACGGATCATGCTACCTGGCAATTGTCTTCCCTAAAATATATCATGTTGAGAATTTACAAACGACAAAGAAAGGAATACCAACTAGAGGGAAAAGAGGACTAGGCGCAGCAGAAGTAATTGGGGATGTATTCGGTGCTGCATTCCCTATCCTAGGAGTGATACTGAATGACATCAAAATTAGGAGATTGGCTACAGTCGTAGATAGGTTATCTGCCAGTACTGCTAGGTCATTAATGCTGGTGGAGGGTGAGATGCAATCGATAACGGCAATGGTTCTTCAGAACCGACTTGCTCTAGACGTTCTGTTAGCCAAAGAGGGCGGAGTCTGTAAGGCTTTGAAGGTCCAGGAATGTTGCACTTACATTCCAGACAATTCAAAACCTCTAGAGAAGTACATACGAAACATCACTGCCATACACCACGAAATTGAGGATCTGACAAAGATAAATGTGTGGGAAAAAGTAGGTCATGGAATGGGTAAAGTTGGAGGTTGGTTTGCCAACCTAGGAAAGGGTATAGTTTGGTACATACTGAAACCCATCATCATAATTGTGATTTGTGTAATCACTTTGTGGGGATTGGTGCGTTTGTATCAGTGGTATAGAGCGAACAGATTGCAGAGATCTATGAGAGAACAGGAGAAAAGGTTGACAGCGATGCAAGATACACAATATAAGAGTCTGAAGGCATTGGAGACAATGAAAAGAAGTGGTACTGCCACGACCTCACTTTGAAGAGTCCTACATTTTTGTGATGGTGTTTTGATGGTGATGACCCCTGAAGGTCATCAAAGGGGGGACTGAGAGAGCACTAGTCTGAGAAAAAAATGTATAAGTACATCATATTTACAAGCACGTAGTTAGTTAACATATACCTTGCACCAGAGTGTCTTATATTCAGTAGTAAAATGTATAGGGTGTTTTAATTAGGGTAACAATAATCATAGCAGTATGAGACTAATGTAGAAAATGTTGGAATGAATATGAAAACCTCACGTTCTCATGTTAAAGGAATCATGTAAGAGTTAAGTGGAACTCTACAAAACCAGTTATATTGTGTAGGCCTCATGGCAATTCACAGAAAATCTAAACGTGCTGCTAAAATAATGTGAGGTGGGGTTAACATGGTTCTTCCAAAATGTATTTTCGAATTTAGTTTGAAATATATGCTTTATAGATGTGTACTTTAAGAAACGTATGTTAGTTAAGAATGCTGTTTAAATCAAGTTAAATGTTTTCAGAGTGCAGGGACCCGCTTCATGTAAAGCAAGTAGGCTCGAACTGATAGTGATGTTCCTTTGAACTGAAATGTGCTCGTTAGAGGAGAAGTCGAGAGGTGCCAAGTACTGTGCTTTCCATATGCTTTATGACCTATAGATATGGGGGAGCCTGGAATTTGAGGCCCACTGTAGGATGGCCTGTATGCAGGTGCGAGGGGTCCTAATCAGTCGAAATGAATAGAGCCTTGTTCAGTGGCGCTTGGCACAGGCCTGTAGGAGTCTTCAGGAATTTCAGGGGGTATCGGCGCACTGGAGAAGAAGTCTGGGAACCAAGGTCAACTTTAACGAGGGTCTTGAAGAGTACCATCATGGAGTTTACCGCGCAAAGATGTACCACATGAGGGGCGTCCCAAGGGGCGTTCCTATCGGAAATGTGATTTGGTATTAGGGAAAGCGACCCGGGAGGAGAGCAGAGCAGATGATTTTGGGAGCCTAAGGAAGCGGATGGGTAGGCAGATAGGCTGATCAGGAGAGACCCATTATCAGAGAAGAAACAAAGAGAAGTGCGTGATCTTCTTAGGAAGTCACCACGGCTGACACCTTTTGGGGTAAAGATCTTGTTAAGTAGGGATGTCACTTAGTCTAGTGTAGGGACAGACTAACTTGAATTTTCTTTTCTGTAATGACTCTTAAGTTGCAACTCATATCAATACTTGCAAACCTAATGATCTTCGAACTTGTACTCATTATTCTGTTTTGTAGACTCAGATTATTCAAATAATTTATGTTCATAGTGATACCAGTTTACCTTTTGAATCTCATCTTAAGAAGTTTGTATCTTCAGTTATCTTTGGTTTTATATTAAATCTTCAAACCTTAATCCTGGTCAGTGGTCATTTAGAGTGGTGTAAGTTCTTAATTGATTGACTTAATGTTAGATTGCCTTTTACTCAATGACAGGTACCAACGATCCAGTCGACTTGGCTTGGGATCTGGTGAGGTAACTAGTAACCAGTAATCCCGCGTTAACATGTGCCAGGGCCAGTAAATCAAATGCTACTAGTGGGGTTGCAGCACTGGTTGTGCCACCCACATGATTGGCCCTGTAAATGTATCTCAGACCTACCACTGTAGTGTCTGCGCACTCAGTTGTGAACTGCCATGTTGTCCTGGCAAGTGTACCCACTTGCCAGGCCCAAACCTTCCCTTTCCTTACATGTAAGGCTCCCCTGAGGTAGGTCCAAGGTACCCCCAGGGGCAGGGTGCAGTGTATGTGAAAGGTAGGAAATGTTACAGTGTGTGTGACATGTCCTGATAGTGAAATACTGTGTATTTCATTTTTCACTGTTGAAAGGCTATCTGTTCCATAGGCTTATCATTGGGGTTGCACTGTAACATTTTCACATGTGTAACTTGCAATAGGGACAAGATGGAAATATGAAGTTTGGACTCCATGAACTCAAAATGTATTAATGCACCTTTTGGTAAATGTGATTTTAAAATCCTGTGTTTTAAAATGCCACTTTTAGAAAGTGACAAAAACCTATAGGGGTATTTTTCACTCAAAAACGAGAAGGAATATTCAAATATTCCTTCTCGTTTTTGAGTGAAAAATAATACCAGTGAGGGAAAGCACGCCTGTATTTGAGCAAAAGGATAGTCCATTGCATCCAGAGTTTTGAATTGGTAAAGACGCTGTAAAAATAAAGAGCCTTCAAGAAACTCAGTCCTGCCCATACTCTGCAGTAAAGAAATTTATACTGGCAAAGTTAAGGGAGCCACGTAGGCAGTAATATAAACAAGTCCAGTGGCAGAAAAGCCCAAAACTCTCGGAGTAAACGAGCTGGAGCGTCTGCTCCAACTCTAGAAAACAGAATATCCAGTCCATTTATATGAAGCCCTGTTGATAGTTCCAGTACTATTCACCTGGTTCTTGAAACGCGTTGGCATTTTTTGAGGCATTTAGTTCATTCTGAATGCGGCAAGTGTTGAAGAAAACTATTGGATAAAGGACTGATACACTATTCAGATACTCTTTTGACGCTGGAATAACATATGTGGTTCATAACATTGGATATGTTCATGTTTATTACTAAACTTTGTATATGATGTACATTTTTCTAAAAATGTGATTTGAATCAGATTAATGTATGAATTAATTTGCTGATTTTGTCATGTCTACATTGCTAATATTTTTTCACAATTTCTAAGTCCATTTTTGTCTTTAAGTGTATGTTATTTTGAATTGTATATATGTGTAAGTTCATGTGTGAATTTGATAAGTCTATGTTTCTTTTTCAGTCCCCAAAAAATTGTTTTGATTAACTTTTAAACAAACAGGAATGGTCTAATAAAAATTAAATTCGGACAGATAAAAGAGTTGACTGTTCGTTACTCCATGAGTTGTAGGAGTGTACGGTAGTATGGAGCCGGGTTCATTGTTTTGTGTTCTGAGTTTTTAGAAAGTGGGCATTTTCCTACTTTGGCATTCTGTGTGCCGCTGGCAGTTTATGGAACAGGGGTGGCTCCTCCATTAGGGTGGAGGAGCGTCGCCCCACTGCTTTCTCGTAGCGCGAGAAACAGAAACATAAATTGGTTTTTAAAATACAATGTTATGTTTCTGCTTCTCGTACTGCGAGAAAGCTGAAGGCAAGGTATGCCTGGTTGGGGCGGGTTGGTGGGCAGGTCGGGGCAGAGTGGCTTGCACCACTCGGAGTACCCTGACTGTTGGTTGGCCCTCTGGGGCCGACCAAACCAGTCATGCACACTCTACATTTTCTGTATATAGAGAAAATGGTCTCCCTACAGGCGCCTGGATGGACGCTGTCCACACCAATCACAATGCTGCCATTGCAGCATTGTGATTGGTTACGAGAGGGGAGGGAGCATGCCTGTTCCTGTTCAGGAGCAGGAAAACACCAAGCGTGGGACCCGGCCCAGGAGAGGCACCGCGGGGCCCGGTCAGTTAAGGTTTTTTCTATTTTAACTCCCATTGTGCGACCCCGACACCCACCCCCACACTGACTGTTGTGGAAACAGCATCTGGTGTGTGAGTGACATGAGCTGGGATGTGCATTCACTCTAGACAGTCACTGAAGGAGGTGGAGAGGTGTCCTGCCTTGCCTAGGTGACTTATAGCAGGGCTAAATAGACCTAGTCTGCATTTAGAGTGGTGGGAGGAGTTTTGCTTATACCTGAATAGTGTGTGTCTCTTTTTGCACAATGCTGTCTCCCCCCATGTGGTCATGCTGCACCAGTGAGGGCAGAAATTATTTGGACTGGGTTCAGAGACCCTTGCCACAAAGAGAACAAAGACATGTTGGGGTATATGTATTACACCTAAAACCCCAGGACTTTGGATTACTTCAAGGAACAAGAGGACCCTGCCAAGAAGAAGAGTGGAAGGATTGTGTGTGGAGTACTGCCATTTATTGAGTGAGAGGTGGGTTGGCCTGCAGTTGCTGCTTCTATCTGTACTGATGGAAAAGGACAAACTCTTTTTGCCCTACTGTGGTATCCTGCTTGTGAAGAATCTTCAAGGGCTTGTGTGTACTTACCACCTGTTAGACGTCTCAGGGATACAAAAGACATCAAGGAGAAAAGATCCCTGTAGGATCTGAGAATAACCTGCCTGATGGGAGAGCTGACAGACTGGCTCATCGAGGTGCTTAGAGCGTGGAGAGCACTTCCCCCTTTAGTAGCCCCCTTTGCAAAGAAGTAAGCGCGTGTGTAGTGCTTTAGTGGAGGCCTAGGTGTGGGGAGATTGCTTTCTAATTGTGGGAGCACTCCAAACTGAGACAGGCAAGCACTGGGGAGTCACCGGCTCTTTGTGTCCCAAGGCGCTGGAAACCGTCCTGGGAGTAGCACCGTGCTCGAAGGAAGGGAATGCATCGTGAACACTCCGTGATCTCTCTTAGGAGGCAGTGGCTGGATTTCCTCTTACAGCCCCCCTTTGGGAAGGGGGCAGCGACCTACACTGTCTGAGGGACGGGGGCCGTCCTGCAGCATCCCCTGAGTCCTGGGAGCAGCAACTCCACTTGTCTGGGATCCCGCTGGTAGAGGGGAAGACCAGCATAGACCTGCATGCTGATAACCACGCAGGATCGGAGGAACCGCCGGTGGGACTATACAGCCTGGGGGTCCCGAACGAAGATCGCAGGAGTTTATCCACACTGGTGAGACCAGTGGGGGCATATTTCATGTGTCCTGATTGATGCCTACCTTTGCCCGAGAACACCCACCACCGCTGAGAAGGGCCAAGGGGAGGTCTTGTGAAGGGCTTGGTAGATTTGGGGGCATTCTTTCAGTATTCCTCCCATGCAGGAGGTGGGCCCACCCCTCTATACCGGTAAATGCCTTGGGATGGAATTTCAGTGTATCTCCCAGCCTCCCCTGTGCCGGTAGCAGCTGCACTGCGCATTCTCAGGCAGCTGCACTTCACAAAGTGTCCATATAAGGAGGACCGAGTGAGTTCCTGCTGAAGTGTGCGTCATCCCTTTCCCTTGCAACATACCGGGAGGGGAAGCCACAGGGTCCTTGAGGGCTACAGTGAAAACCTTGGGGAGGGCTAGATAAAAGTAGGGTAGGAGTGCAGGGACATTGCCTCCAACTCGTTAATGGGGATATCTGGCAATTCAGGTATTCTAATCTGAACCCAAAAACTGCTGCATTTGCTTGATTGCCCTAAGTGTGATGCCTGTTGAATGACTGGTTTGTTTACTTTGGTGGCTCTCACAGTAAGGTTGGGCATAATGTTTTCAAGTGATTTGTGACCAGTGCAACTTACAAGTATTTTACTGCAGTGCACTACATGTGAAATTATGACAATTGCCTGGTTGGCAAAGTGATATTTATTACATACTACAAAGTGATTTATGGTCTAATAATGTTTTTATGTGTAATATAAAGGATATTTTATAAACCCTTGTGTGGAGTCTCTTTTGTTGTGTGCCTAGTGTGTCACTGGTGTGTGTGTTGCACACATGCTTTACACATTGCCTCTGGGATAAGTCTGACTGCTCTGCCAAGCTACCAAGGGGATGAGCAGGGGTTATCTTGGGTGTGTAACTCCCTTACACTTACTAGAGTGGTGGGGTCTGCCTGGCTTAGGTATATACCCTAGCCAACCAGAAACCCCATTTCTAACAGTATTAGATAGCAAAATGCTATTACAACCGTTAGAAAACACACATATATGTATAATTGATGGCAACCCAGGACACTTCACTTATATATTTTCTATAAATAAAAAAACATTCACAGAAAATAGATGCGCAGGCACCATGAATAGTACTGATAGACATGGTGATGACTGGTCAAGTCATATTGCACGAATTAACTTTTATGATTCTAATTACCAAAAGACAAATGTCAACACCTCACCAGTGGTCAAAGTGCACAGGTACTACGATTTGGAATAGGGTGGTTCCAAAGTCCACAGTCAACCTTTCAAGTTCACTAGAAAACCTCACTTACGTTTCAGTTAAGGTTGTATAGAAAGCATTTGGATGAAAACCGAGTAAACACTATTTTCTCATAAATCAGTATCTAGCAGTTGGATGAAATAACCAAATAAAAATTGATTTGTCATTAACCAAATGCAATGAAATCATGACTAACAGATACTTGAACATATGTTTTTGAAATTCCCAACCATTTTGCTCTGGTTTGTACAAAGTTCATAAACTGCTGCCATTTTGTAACTATCTAAAACACTCCTGGTCTCTGGGTCCACAGGTTTCCTTTTCAGATTAAGTTAATGAGGAGGAAAGAGAGATCTATGTAGTCTTACAATCAACCAAAATATATTATTTTTTGGGTGTTGGGTTGTTCATACTTTACTCACTACTGCATGATCTTTCCTAAAGCCTCTCTCCAGTATAAAGAGAAAAAAGATGTGCCCTGCTCATGTACATGCTTGTGCAATTGACAACCACCACCAGAATTTGGGGCAGGAAAAGGTCTTAAATGGTGACAGGAGTAAAATTGTCCAAATTCCACCCATCACTTCTTTCTATGTGGGAGTATATCTCTACATGCCCCTTGTGCTGTCTTGTGTATGATTCAAACATGTTCTTTCCCCCCAAGCTATCTGTCCTTCCAATTTGGGAAAAGGTTTCACAGAATGTGTTTCCAAGTACTCGTAAAGGTACCAATAGGAGTACACAAGAATGTGGCCAGTTTTCTGGACTTCCAGGCTTTTATTCTGAATGCTTTCAGCATCTGACATGAATATACCTCTCATTCCGACAGTGCATCTTTTAATTTTTGTATGAACCAGGATCTATTCCGTGACACCATATAAATATATATATGTTTTTTAACATATTTTATTGAGTTATCAAGTTACAAATCGAACCAAAGCTCACAGTAAACTGTTGATACATCGGATAAGTCTGAAGTACCTGCATTAGCAAACCCATAGAAACGACTGCATGACCTGATGGCTATACACCTCAAACAGAAACATGACTCAGAGCATTTCAAACCCCACACGACTAGATGAATTAGCATACGTTCAAACATCAACCCATTTGTAGAGGTCCTGAGTTGTGTAGGGACAGACAGCTCGTATGGGGACCTTTCTATATTGGATCTATGTCTGGCAGAGGCGGTAGTTATATTCCTCGATAACTCGCTCACCTAAACCATAGTTTTTTGTGTTTGTGGGGACAACCTCTCGCCTGGAACACTGTGATATCTGCCCCCCTGCACGAATCTAAAGCTTTCTTCCAGCCATCAAGTGTTGAGGGAGATGACACCTTCCACTGCTGTGCGATGTCCCTCTTAGCCAAGGTGAGGGCCAGGAAAAGTAAATGCTGTTGTAGATGTTTCCCCCATCCCGTCTGTGCTGTGTAATAGGTAATGTTGCAGGTCAAATGGGCGGTCTCAACCTAGGACCTGCTCTAGGCAGGACATCACCCTACGCCAAAATGGCGGTAGTGCACCGGAGCTCCACACAGTATGTAGAAACGAACCCTCTTCCATCTCACAGCGGAGGCACATTAAGGACGGAATAGCCCCCATCCGCCACAATCGCACTCAGGTGTAATATATACGATGTATATATTTAAACTGAATAATGCGATATCGTGAGGACAACGCTGCACCTCGGGGGCTGGCTAGAGCCTCCGACCAATTATCGTCGGTCATATCCGGTAGGTCCCTGAGCCATGCCACCCTTGTCTTATGTATGATGGTTTGGGTATGCGTGGTCAGTGTCTGATATATCTGGCGTATTTTGTGTGCCCCAATGTATAAATATTTTTTGAATATAGAGCTTCTACATTGTTCCTACAAGTAGGAGTATTTACGTGTTGAATTCATTTTAAGGTCCACAAACGATGTATCTCTTTTTTGTTACTGTTTTGGGGAGATTTGCAACCGCTTTTGCACAAACCCGATGCCTACTGGCCACATAACAGGATGTTCCTGGCAGGCACTAGCAATTGATTGTAGCCTATACTACACCCTGTGTCAGACCTCATACATAAGTTCCATGGGGCAGGGCCATGTGTAGAGCCAGCAGTCACTGAGCTTTGGGGCTTATTTACAAGCCCTGTGCGCTGCCGGAACGTCACTTTTTGTGATGTTCCGGTGGTGTAGAGGGCTTAGCCATATCTACAAGGCTAAGATGTCACGAAAAGCCACCCTGTGTGGCTTTTCATTGCCTTGTAGATATGGAGTCAGGCAAGTCAATGCAAGTCGCTGCATAGCCTCACATTGCAATGGGGAGACGTGCTAAGGGTGTTACGGTGGGTGTTCCCAAATAACACCCATTTCATTTAACACATTCCCAGATTTACAAGAATCTGTAAATCTGTGAATGGGTCAAAATCTTAGGCCTCCTCAAGGAGGCACAATGAGTTAAAATATCTTTATTTCTCCTTGTTTGTTTCTCTTTTAATGTGTGATGCATTTGGTAGCACACATAGAAAGAGGGAAAAGCCTCCATTGAATGTTTTTGTGCAGGAAGGTTTCCCTTCATGCACAGAAACGATGCTGTCTGCAACACAGGCATCCTTGCACCATGGTGCAAGTGTGCCTGGGTCAGTGCTAGGGAGCCCATTGTCTGCCAGCACGGGGAGGGGGCAAAAATGGGCATTATCTTGTAGATACAGCACTATTCTGGACGTTCACTGTGGCACAGTGTTTGCCCATGCCTTTGGCTCTGCCTTTTCGCCCTGCTCTTCACCCGCTGCCAGTCACCCAACACCAACTGTACAAATCTTTTGAAAGTGTCCAGTGGGTACTTGGAATAATGAGTCACCTTTTTCCATGCTTTGGGCTCATCCCACCTTCTTCATTCAGCTGCATCAGCATGCTTTGACCAAAGAGAAAAGCCTTGAACATATCTTGTGCCCAGCACTTCTGCACCTTTGCCCACTCGGTATGTCTTTTGTTGGTGACCAATGGCAAATAAGCAAGGATCATGCCTTTCACCTATGACCTCTGCTCAGGTTCCCCAATGTCACTATGCGCTGAGCATAGCCATTCTCAAAGCCTAGCAGACAATGGGTGCAGAGTGTGGTCTTCAATTGTGTTGAGCACCATGTCTTTTCACACACTTTGGCCCGCCTCTTGCAAAATGTCAATGCCACCAGTGCTCAAGAGGAACATTCTTTGGCTATGCTTAGTGGGTATTGGGTGCAATCCGGCACAACGTTCATCCAGCCCAGTGCTCTTTGACCTGGGTTTTTCGTCATGCCCAGGGCATTTTAGACATGCTCAGTTCTCAGATACCCTGCGCAGTCCCCCACTCTCAGAAGAAGATTGACCTACTCCTCGGCCATATCTAGCTTCTATTTGACATGATACTAACTAGATATGATCTGCCACTCTTCTCAGCAGGAAGGGAATGTGTGGTTCTGTAATTCTCAAACCTGACTCCATTTTAGTCTTGCCCTCACATAGGCCTGTGAAGTAGGCCCAACGAACAAGTGGTCTGCCCTTTTGAGTTCGTGCATATATTAACTTGGGTTTTTCTGACTCTGAATGAACTGCAGAGAGAGTAACCCTTTTCACCTGAAACTGACCTTTTGCAAAAACCAGTTTCACTAGCTGATCGTTGTCTGAGTTTTTTCACTGTTCAGGACCTCGTTAACCTTTAGTTTCCTTGCACATATCTTATCCTAAACAATATCTAAATTGTTTCTTTCCTTACGACTTTCTTTTCTAAACATGGGTTTTTGCCATGTGTCGTGACTGCCATCTGGTGTTGCCTTTTACTAGGCCTCAGAAGTTAGTCTGCGAGCAAAGCAGTCTGACCTTTTTTGGGTCATATATATACATTAACTAAGGTTTTGTTTGTGCACTGGAGTTAATTTCAGAAGCTGGCCTTTCACCTAGAATTGACCCTGCCAAGCAATTTTCCTGCAAGATCGTTATCCACTTTTCCCAATCACCATTCAAGACATTTGTTAACTTTTAAGTTTCTTTACGTTTCTGTTATCTTGCACATCATCTGAAACTACTTTTCTTTACTGTTTCTTCATTTCATGGGTTACGCTTTCAATTAAGGGTTTGTTCGGCCCTTCCAGATTATTATTTAGATATGCCTAAATACTAACTTGTGGGTTGGGACACTGTAAAATGAGCTTTACTGTATGATGCTGTGTGATGTCATGTATTTTCTATTGGTTGAATTTTGGTGCAGGGGCGTGTATTTTAAATGTACCTTTTTGTGTATAAATAGGGATGTCTCGCCTTAGTAAAATTGAGCTGTTTCTTGAGTTGTACACCGTGTTGTATTACTGGGATTTCTGCTACTGGCTGCAGCTAATAAATTTGATCTCTGACGCCACCTAGAAGTATTCAGTGTCTCTGTATACCAAGGCAAGGGAACCCAGAGGACTTTGGGCGTGTCCCTGGCGCCGCTGGGTACTTGAAATCCCAGTTCTTCAGTTGGTGCGGCCAACGTGGGACGACTTCAGTGGTACCGGTCCAAGCCCAAAGATTGCGAGGAGCCACGTGAGGAAACTCTGGAGGAGGGCCCCCACTTCATCGACCCCTGCATGTCGACGTGGACCAAAGGTCTTTTCTGCGAGGCTTCCCGCTTTCCAATGGCTACGAAGGACTGCTGCCCTGACTGTCGCCTTGCCTTGGACCCTCCGATTGATGTTCATAAAGCGAGACGATAGACGGTCTTCTGTTGGCGTGACAGATATTTGGCTAAGTATAAGTGGGTCGCTCCCACGACTTTGTTTGGTTCCTTGGTTTTGATTTGGTTGCTGCAGTACCCAAAGCCGAAGGGCTTGTATAATTATGAGTGTATCATTTTTTGATTCCCTTTGAAGTTTGAAACCAGACTAGTGAGCAAGATGCCTCGTCTTGGTAAATTTGGTAATTGGTTTGTTTGTGGTAGTAACAGGGATTCCCGATTGGAGGATTCATGTCCGATATCTCCGGTTGGAACTCCGACTTATTACCTCTATTCAAAACACGGAGTGGGCCCTATTATTTATAATGAAGTATGGGTCCACTACACTAAAAATGATGGTGTTTTGCAATGGCCCCACATGGTAGTTTTGAAACAGAGATTTTAGACAATCTAGAAGTTAAGCTATTTAAGAAGAAAGCCTGGCCGACAATGTTTGACTCTTTCCGCCTTTGGCGTAAGGAAGCCAAACAGAGAGAAATTAAACAAGCAAAGAGAGATAGGAAAGTTAAGAATATGTAAGTATTACAAGCTGCTAGACAGTTTAAGGAAGATGGAGAAGAGCGTGCGAGTGAAGTTTTAGATAGACAGCGTTGTATGGCCATAGATAAATGTTATCCGGCCTTGCCGTCTTCTCCTCCAAAAGTGATTGAAGACCTTGAAAAAGATCCTTTGATCTCTCATTTACTGAGATTGCCACCTCCCTATGTGCAGGGTGCTACTGCGCCTCTATTACCCCCGGTTGTTCCACCCTTTGTTGTTCAACCTCCTGCTGTTGTTCAGCCACCCGGTGCTCCACAGATGGTTTTGCCTCCTCCTGCGCAACCCATTCTAGGGTCACCAGCCTTGCTACCAGCTTTGCCTCAAACTCCTTTGCCTTCTGCATCTTCGATTTCTACTGTTCTTGTCCCTACACCTTCTTTGCCTCAAAATACTTATTCTCCTGTTCTTATGTCTGCTTCTTCTCCTTCTGTTCGAAAACGAATGACAGAAACCGTTTCTAATTTGTTGTCACCATTGTTTGGGTCACTGAATATGACCCCTGTTTCGGAGCGTAAGCAGAGTCGTAGTCAGCTTCCTGGTTCTGAGGAACGGGCTGTGTTGGATTTGTTGGCCCGTAAATGGATTATAAATGCCTTAAGGTATAGTTTGCCATCGGTTATGGATGTTTTCTTTCAGTGGGAGCCGCCTAAGCAAAGGTATGTTTTTAATGTGATGTGTATGTTTTTGCGTCAGGAATGGGAAGATAATGATTTGGGTTTGATCCCGCAGGAATTACTTAATGTTCAGTCGGATTTTGCTAAAGGGATGATAGTAGAATCTGATATTACAGATGCCGTAGAGACGATACTGGCTTTTAGATCTAGCCTTCCGCCTCAGACATTGTATGAACCTGATTCTTCTATTAGAAGAAAAGCGAGACAGTATCCAATGAGAGAAGTTCCCTCAATTTGGAAGGAAGGGGACCCAAACGCTAATCCAGTTATTCTGCCGCATTTTCAGCGAATATGGGTACATGTCCTTTGGAAGAGAGCAGAGGTCTTGGCTCTTAAGCAGACCTTACCTGACCCTCGTAAGAATCCTGCTGGTTATTACAAGGAGTTGTCCCAGACAGTTGAAGCGTGTATTATGAATTTAGCTGACATCGATATGTTGATGGGTAATGTAGTCCCTCAACCATTGTGGGCGAAGATTCGTCTTGAGAATCATGCTGCTCAATTAGGTGATACCTGGGCGAATATTGTTGCCGCAGATGGTAGACAGGAGGGAGGTGCTAAACCTGAACCTCTAGTTTCAGAATTACCAGGTAGAATTATTAATCTGATGAAAACGATGATGCCAACTTTACGAGTGAATTGGGATAAGTTAGCAGCATGTAAGCAGAAGAAAGACGATAGTGTATCTGATTTCTTCACTAGGTTTGAAGAGACGTTTATTGATCATAGTGGTCAGGATATGAGTACGGAGGGTGGTCAAAGGTTGTTTGTGGATAAATCTTTCTTTAATTTGCTTCCTGAACTTTCTAATAAGTTAAAGGACTCAGAGTTCATGGGCTGTCTCTTCGTCGGCCCAGATATTGGCTACTGCACAATATTACGAGAATAGGGATAAAGATGAGAAGGATAAAGTGGAGAAGAAAACGAAAGAGTTAAAGACGAAAGTTCTTTTGCAGCAAGCTTATCCGCCTCGTCAGAATCAGCCTCAGTTTCAGCAACCTTCACAATTTCAGAGATTGTTACAGAAGCATGAGCCTTATGTTCAGCGATTCTTTCCTGGCCCTAATCAGTGTGCTTATTGCAGAGAGGAAGGTCATTACAAGAATAGTTGCCCGGCTTTGTTACAGCGTGCGAATGGTGTATCTGGTCAGAGAGGTTGTGGTAGTTTTCAGCAAGCTCCTAGGGGTAGGTGACGTGGTGTGTTTCCCCAGAATGAGCGTTCCTCTTCCCTACAGAATTCTGCGAATTATTTTGACAGACAGAATGTTCCGAGTGGTCAGTCTGCCCAGTATTATGTTGAGGATTACTATGTAGAAGGTGAGTGTTCTGGTTATAATGATAACTAGGACAGCCAAGGACAAAATGAGGGAGTAGTGTCAGTTCCAGTAGACCAGAGTGGACCTTATGTTGAAGTGATTACATCAGGTGTGGTAGAACCTTTTCTTTTGGATACTGGTGCGATGAAGAGTTCTATTATGCACTCTAAACTTCCTGGCGCACCTTTGTCTGGCTTGACCAATGTTTCAGTAGGATTTTCAGGCGCCCCAGTTCGTAATCCGGTTTCTAGTCCTTTGTCCCTTTCGATTGGCCCTTGTGAATTGGAAGCTCCACTTATTTTAACGACTGGTTGTGGTGAGAATCTGTTGGGTTTGGACTTGCTGAAAAGATTGTATGCAACATTGCATTGTTCTCCTTCGGGAGTACAACTTACCCTTGGTAAGAAAGTGATTTCCCCAATGTATTTGTCTAAGGATTGTTTGCCACTGGAATTGCGTTCACTTCCTGATACACTTTGGGCTACAGGTCCAAATGATGTTGGTCTTTTGCAGATTCCACCTTATGTTGTCACCCTTAAGTCAAATGCTAGGATTCCTCGTATTCCCCAATACAAGATTTCGAGCGATGGTGAGAGAGCTCTTTTAGCGATTGCTTATGACCTGGTTGAGAAGGGTGTAGTTGAGGAAACGAGAGGTAATGTGTGTAACAGTCCTGTTTTGCCTGTTCTTAAACGTACTGATGCTTCTCAGCCACCTGTGTACCGGTTTGTGATCGACCTTCGAGAGGTAAACAAGATAGTCGTGCCACAGTTTCCTGTGGTACCTGATATCACTGCTTTGTTGACTTTGATTCCTGCTTCGGCAGCTTGGTTTTCTGTCATCGATTTGAAGAATGCTTTCTTCAGTATTCCTATTGCTGAGGAGAGTAGGGATATTTTTGGCTTCTCATTAGGAGGCCGAAGCTTCCGGTTTAAGAGAGCTCCCCAAGGTTATTGTGAAAGTCCCTCCATCTATAGTCAAGCGTTGCAAACTCAGCTTGACGGTTTTGTGTTACCTGTTGGTGCTACTCTTATTCAGTACGTCGATGATTTGTTGGTTACTGCTGATGATGAAAAGATTTGTAAAGAGGCTACTCTTTCTTTGTTGCGGTATTTGTCTGACCTTCATCATAAAGTGTCACCTTCAAAGTTGCAATATTGTCGCCAAGAAGTGACCTACTTAGGTCATCTCTTGTCGAAGGAGGGAAGGAGATTGACCCCAGAACGAATTCAAGCAATTGCGCAGATGAATGTGCCATCCACGCAGAGAGAAGTGCGTGCCTTTTTAGGTATTACATCGTATTGTAGACAGTGGATCCCCAATTTTTCACTGTTGGCGAAACCTATGTTAGCATTGACTCTGAAAGATACTCCGCATCCTCTTCCTTGGTCTGACGAATGTTAGAAAAGTTTTTCTGAACTACGCGATGCATTGTGTTCAGCTCCTGTGTTGGGTACTCCAGACTATAGTAAGCCTTTCACGTTGTATGTGCACGAGAGAGAAGGTTGTGCGTTGTCAGTGTTGACACAACCATTTGGGGACAAGCAGCGTCCATGCGCGTATTTTTCAGCAACGTTAGACCCAGTTGCTAAGGCGTTGCAGAGTTGTCTGAGAGCTACAGCTGCAGCGGCTGTTTCTATCCGACAGTCTGCTGGTTTGGTATTGGACAATACGTTGATTGTGATGGTCCCACATGCAGTGGATACCTTATTAAACAGGACTAAGACACAGCACCTTACTAGTGCACGTCTTTCAGGTTACGGGTTGACATTGTTGGCTAGGCATGTTCACATCAAACGATGTAATGTGCTGAATCCAGCTACGTTGTTACCGATCTCTACAGAGACGGATCCTCAGGAACAGCATGATTGTTTTCTTCTTACAGAGGAAGAAATGAAAGCTAGAGTTGACCTGAGGGATACTCCCCTTACGGATGTTGATGGTACCCTATGGGTAGATGGTTCGTGTTTTAAGCTTCCGAATGGTGAAACGACTGCAGCGTATGCTATTACAACTTTTCAGGCGCCCCAGTTCGTAATCCGGTTTCTAGTCCTTTGTCCCTTTCGATTGGCCCTTGTGAATTGGAAGCTCCACTTATTTTAACGACTGGTTGTGGTGAGAATCTGTTGGGTTTGGACTTGCTGAAAAGATTGTATGCAACATTGCATTGTTCTCCTTCGGGAGTACAACTTACCCTTGGTAAGAAAGTGATTTCCCCAATGTATTTGTCTAAGGATTGTTTGCCACTGGAATTGCGTTCACTTCCTGATACACTTTGGGCTACAGGTCCAAATGATGTTGGTCTTTTGCAGATTCCACCTTATGTTGTCACCCTTAAGTCAAATGCTAGGCTACCTCGTATTCCCCAATACAAGATTTCGAGCGATGGTGAGAGAGCTCTTTTAGCGATTGCTTATGACCTGGTTGAGAAGGGTGTAGTTGAGGAAACGAGAGGTAATGTGTGTAACAGTCCTGTTTTGCCTGTTCTTAAACGTACTGATGCTTCTCAGCCACCTGTGTACCGGTTTGTGATCGACCTTCGAGAGGTAAACAAGATAGTCGTGCCACAGTTTCCTGTGGTACCTGATATCACTGCTTTGTTGACTTTGATTCCTGCTTCGGCAGCTTGGTTTTCTGTCATCGATTTGAAGAATGCTTTCTTCAGTATTCCTATTGCTGAGGAGAGTAGGGATATTTTTGGCTTCTCATTAGGAGGCCGAAGCTTCCGGTTTAAGAGAGCTCCCCAAGGTTATTGTGAAAGTCCCTCCATCTATAGTCAAGCGTTGCAAACTCAGCTTGACGGTTTTGTGTTACCTGTTGGTGCTACTCTTATTCAG
The DNA here is from genome assembly GCF_964261635.1 of Lissotriton helveticus. NCBI lineage: Eukaryota > Metazoa > Chordata > Amphibia > Caudata > Salamandridae > Lissotriton > Lissotriton helveticus. Next base: position 1,478,391,989 of record NC_136067.1, read on the forward strand.
TACGTCGATGATTTGTTGGTTACTGCTGATGATGAAAAGATTTGTAAAGAGGCTACTCTTTCTTTGTTGCGGTATTTGTCTGACCTTCATCATAAAGTGTCACCTTCAAAGTTGCAATATTGTCGCCAAGAAGTGACCTACTTAGGTCATCTCTTGTCGAAGGAGGGAAGGAGATTGACCCCAGAACAAATTCAAGCAATTGCGCAGATGAATGTGCCATCCACGCAGAGAGAAGTGCGTGCCTTTTTAGGTATTACATCGTATTGTAGACAGTGGATCCCCAATTTTTCACTGTTGGCGAAACCTATGTTAGCATTGACTCTGAAAGATACTCCGCATCCTCTTCCTTGGTCTGACGAATGTTAGAAAAGTTTTTCTGAACCACGCGATGCATTGTGTTCAGCTCCTGTGTTGGGTACTCCAGACTATAGTAAGCCTTTCACGTTGTATGTGCACGAGAGAGAAGGTTGTGCGTTGTCAGTGTTGACACAACCATTTGGGGACAAGCGGCGTCCATGCGCGTATTTTTCAGCAATGTTAGACCCAGTTGCTAAGGCGTTGCCGAGTTGTCTGAGAGCTACAGCTGCAGCGGCTGTTTCTATCCGACAGTCTGCTGGTTTGGTATTGGACAATACGTTGATTGTGATGGTCCCACATGCAGTGGATACCTTATTAAACAGGACTAAGACACAGCACCTTACTAGTGCACGTCTTTCAGGTTACGGGTTGACATTGTTGGCTAGGCATGTTCACATCAAACGATGTAATGTGCTGAATCCAGCTACGTTGTTACCGATCTCTACAGAGACGGATCCTCAGGAACAGCATGATTGTTTTCTTCTTACAGAGGAAGAAACGAAAGCTAGAGTTGACCTGAGGGATACTCCCCTTACGGATGTTGATGGTACCCTATGGGTAGATGGCTCGTGTTTTAAGCTTCCGAATGGTGAAACGACTGCAGCGTATGCTATTACAACTTTACATACAGTTGTTGAGACAGCACGCATACCACAGAATTCTGCGCAAGCAGCAGAGTGGATTGCACTGACTTGAGCATGTGTGTTGTCAGAAGGAAAGCGAGTGAAAGTTTACACCGATAGTCAGTATGCGTTTGGAGTTGCCCATAGTTTTGGGCGTTTGTGGAGAGAGCGTGGGTTCCTTACTTCGCATGGGACAAAAATACAGCATGGGCAGTTGGTGAATGAACTTTTGGAATCTCTCACTCTCCCAAAGCAGATTGCAATTGTGAAGTGTAGTGCGCATAAGAAAGTTGTGGATGATGTTGGTCGAGGGAATGCGTTTGCAGATGAAGTTGCGAAGGAAACGGCGAAAGACATGATGAGCCGTATGTATGCTGCAGGCCCAGCTAATTGGGTTATGGCTGGTGGAATATGTGAAGACACAATAGAAAGTGTGAAAATGATTCAGGCTGAAGCGACTGAGAAAGAAGTGAGTGTTTGGAGAGAAACTACGGGTATGTTGGATTCGACAGGTTGTTGGGTTGAGTTGTCAGAACACCAGCGATGGTTGTTGCCTGATGCATATGTGCTCCCAGTGGTTACAATGGCCCATGGATTGGCTCACATTAGTTCAAAAGGGATATGCAAGTTGTTGGCTCCGGTATGGCAGAATAGTGGAATTCCCAAATGTGCAGAGAATCTGGTCAAGAATTGTATGGTGTGTTTGATGCATAATCCTGGCAAGGGAACTCCAACTCCTCCAGGTCATTTTGCTCCTCCAACGTATTCGTTCGAGGTTCTACAAATAGATTATATACACATGGAAAGATGTAATAACTTGAAGTATGTCCTTGTGGTTGTTTGTGCCTTTTCCAGATGGATAGAGGCCTACCCCCTAAAGGATAATACTGCCTTGTCTACTGCCAAGGTTTTGCTCAAAGAATTTTTCCCTAGGTATGGAATGCCACGGATTGTATGGTCTGACAATGGAAGTGAGTTTGTGGGTCAGATAATGAAGAAAGTGTGTGCGGGCTTGGGCATCAAGCAGAAATTTCATGCTGCGAATCACCCACAGTCAGCAGGTTTGGTTGAGGGTTATAATGGGACATTGAAGCTTAAGTTAGCGAAAGTGTAAGCAAGCACTGGCCTTACATGGCCCGATGCTTTACCGTTGGCTCTTATGTCGACAAGGACAACAGTGCATTCTCGTGTGGGACTTAGCCCATATGAGATTGTGTTTGGGCGTCATGCCAACGTTTGGGGTGTCCCTAGACCGAAGGAATATAGCAACATCGAACATCCTATGCTAATTGACTACTTGCACAATTTGACTATTAAACTGCGTGTCCTTCATCAACAGGTCCACAACCAGCTCCCATCAGCATCTGTGGACCCAGGCCATACCCTCAATCCAGGACAATGGGTGCTCGTGCGTAACTTCCAACGAACAAATAACCTATAGCCTCGTTGGACTGGTCCCCACCAAATTCTTTTGGCTACTCGGACTGCTGTTAAGGTGTTTGGGAAAAAAGAATTGGGTGCACGCTGCCCATACGAAGCGCGTACCCCTGCCTTTGCCATACAACACTTGGGTTAGAGAGGGTGTGGGAGATTTTGAAGGAGAACGTGTCCCTAGGTTTGTCCCTTTTAGTGACGCACAGCTTGAATGGACTCAATCTGAACTGGAAAATGACAATGTGTTGCAAGAAGCTGTTCCTCCACGTTTGAGATTGGACACTACCGAACCTGAACTTTTGTTTATGGACCAAACTGTGCCGACTAAATTACGTTACAACCTCCGATCTCGGAATAAATAAAGAGACTTTGAACAATATTTTTTTCCACACTGAGATCAAAAAGAGACAATTTCTTCGAGTATTTTGCATTCAAATTTTGTTTTTCTTTTTGTCTTGCTTTTTCTGAAATTGTATTATGGTTTTCTATTAAATTTTTGATTGGTTACCATTTGCCAGTTGCAGGGTCACGTAGGAGTACCAACGGTTCAGTTTGTGACCTGAGTAGTGGCAATAGGTCTGCAGGACTTGCGGTGTCCCTACGACCTGCTAATAATCACAGCTGAAGTACTCTGTCAAGATTGCGTGAGCAACATTAGAAAATGAAGATTGTATTGAGGAATGACGATAAAAGGCAAGAGATGAAAAAACGATATTATAGAATGTTGTTCTCCAAGTGTGGTATAGCTTTATCTATTTTAATACTTTTATGTATTCTATTAGCTACTATATTCTGGTTTGTTCCTTCTACACAATTGACGTCTGCACCAACTTCTCAACCTATGCTTTCCTTTACTACTGTTTCTTCGCACCAATTTCATACTTTGCCTGAACACGAACAGATAAGGAGATCAGAGTTTGTCAACAATTCGTTTATTCAGCTGTTGCATCAGCATCAGTTAGTAGTCAATACCACTAATTGTTGGGTGTGTGGTCTTATGCCTCATACAACAGATAGAGGCATGCCATATTTGGTTTTGCCCTTTAGCTTTAATGGTTCTGCATGGGCTTTCCAGACTATGTTCATCTATGCCAATGAGGTATATCCTTTACGTTCCATGAAAGACAATCCGAGCAATAGTGCCTTGATAAAGGGAATAGCCGATATGATCAGAGATATTGATGCGTACAAGGCTATCCCTAAGGATGAGGTGCTTCCTTACATTGGTTGAAATGTGACTGGATAGAGTGCTAAGTTGACAGAGAAGGAGAGACGAAAAAGGTCTCCTCCTATTTGGATTGTGACATATCGAGGTCAATTTTGCTTACAGGGTAATGGTCGGAATCCGAGAGCTCAGTTAGGTAAAAGTGTTTGTGATCACACCTACGTTTATGCATCCAGAACTTCTCCACCGTTTGTGCCAGCTAAAGGTACATATTTTGTTTGTCACGACAGAGCCTACACTTGGTTGCCACCTGATTTTTCAGGAACGTGTTATGTGGCGTTTCTGCTTCCCCCGACATATACTGCCTCCTCAGACTATCATAGAACAAGATATGGTAGAGGTGTCTTCGATCAGGAAGATACTGCTGCACAGGAAGTAGGAGACTTCTTTAAGGGTTTCCTGCCCTTTTGGGGTCCTATAATGAATAGTAGGCATATTCGACAGCTTGTCCGCGTAGTTGAAGCTACCATTAACGAAACAGCTGGAGCGTTGAGTAATATTACAGCGGAGCTTCAAGCGGACCGCCTTATGACTTTGCAGAACCGTATGGTTTTAGATATTATACTTGCAGATCGAGGAGGAGTATGCAAATTGATCGGATCCAGTTGCTGTATATACATACCAGATAATGCCCCGACAGTGTACCAGGCCATCTCTAGATTGCACAAGATCTCTGAGTCTATTCACGTAGACGAAGGAGATTGGTCATTGACAGGATGGTTTTGGGAACTACTGTCCACATGGGGATGGAAGATCTTGACGTTCCTTGGTATGGTTTTGGCTATTCTCTTCTCTTGTTGCCTTTGCATCCAGTGTGGTCCCGCCATTTGTAGTCTTTGTGCTACAATCTGTGTGAGAAGACCCGTCCCGAGAGAAGTGAAGGATAATAAGATGATGTTACAGCAACACCTTGATGACCTGATGAGAATAGATATAGACCTAGATTCAGATTGACATGAGTTTAGGTTATTGCCCACGTAATGGCAAAAGGAGGGACTGTGGTTCTGTAATTCTCAAACCTGACTCCATTTTAGTCTTGCCCTCACGTAGGCCTGTGAAGTAGGCCCAACGAACAAGTGGTCTGCCCTTCTGAGTTCGTGCATATATTAACTTGGGTTTTTCTGACTCTGAATGAACTGCAGAGAGAGTAACCCTTTTCACCTGAAACTGACCTTTTGCAAAAACCAGTTTCACTAGCTGATCGTTGTCTGAGTTTTTCAATCACTGTTCAGGACCTCGTTAACCTTTAGTTTCCTTGCACATATCTTATCCTAAACAATATCTAAATTGTTTCTTTCCTTACGACTTTCTTCTCTAAACATGGGTTTTTGCCATGTGTCGTGACTGCCATCTGGTGTTGCCTTTTACTAGGCCTCAGAAGTTAGTCTGCGAGCAAAGCAGTCTGACCTTTTTTGGGTCAAATATACATTAACCACTTGGATGCTAAGGGGATTTGTTGTCCTTCATGTAATTTCCATTGAAATCAATGGAAACTCCATGACGAGTTACCCTTGTCATTAGCATTCAAGTGGTTAACTAAGGTTTTGTTCGTGCACTGGAGTTAATTTCAGAAGCTGGCCTTTCACCTAGAATTGACCCTGCCAAGCCAATTTCCCTGCAAGATCGTAATCCACTTTTCCTAATCACCATTCAAGACATTTGTTAACTTTTAAGTTTCTTTACGTTTCTGTTATCTTGCACATTATCTGAAACTACTTTTCTTTACTGTTTCTTCATTTCATGGGTTACGCTTTCAATTAAGGGTTTGTTCGGCCCTTCCAGATTATTATTTAGATATGCCTAAATATTAACTTGTGGGTTGGGACGCTGTAAAATGAGCTTTACTGTATGATGCTGTGTGATGTCATGTATTTTCTATTGGTTGAATTTTGGTGCAGGGGCGTGCATTTTAAATGTACCTTTTTGTGTATAAATAGGGATGTCTCGCCTTAGTAAAATTGAGGAGTTTCTTGAGTTGTACACCGTGTTGAATTACTGGGATTTCTGCTACTGGCTGCAGCTAATAAATTTGATCTCTGACGCCACATAGAAGTATTCAGTGTCTCTGTATACCAAGGCAAGGGAACCCAGAGGACTTTGGGCGTGTCCCTGGCGCCGCTGAGTACTTGAAATCCCAGTTCTTCAAATGGCCTCTATGAATTATGCCCTCTGCCCAGTTCGTCACCGCATTTTGGGTTGGGCACAGCCTGTGTTCATACCCAGCAACCAATGGACAAAGGGCAAGGCTTCTAGCCCTGTTTTGTGCCCAGTACCTATACACCAGTACTGACTGAGCATGGATGTTAGGCAATTTTTTATATTCGTGCCCATCAAGAAAGCCAATGGAAGACATACTTTTAGGGTCCTCGAATAAATCAGCCTTGATGTGTGTGCAAACAGTTTTCAGGGATGAAATTAATGGACATATTTTGTCTTAAGAATTTTTTCACACAATACATCATCAAGGGCCAGTTTTATATGCATTCAAAAATGCGATTTCTATCGACACGGGCTTTGTGTGCAGAGCCATCCTTGGCTCTGAAGAGCATGCATCCCTTGTAGCGAGTTTCTGGTTATTTGTGATTTTTTTTAGATTTAGCACTCGACTATCTTGCATGTATGCTGAGGGACTTCTTAGAAAAAGATGGAAAGCCAGAGCAGGGCTCCAGTGTCAGGAGGGGCACAACATGTGCATCTCTTCCTTTTGCCGTGATGAGAGAGAGAGCGCACTGAGCTGTAAAGGACTGACAGCTGTAGCAGTGATTCATTGTTCCTGCAGGACAAGCCTCTTACCGGCTGCCTGCACAAGCAGGGTTACCTGTTTCAAGCAGTCTCCCAGTCCGCTACAACCGGGTGCTTCACTCCATGCATATGGGATGTGGATTTCACATGTATGATTAACATATTTATATGCAGTAGGATGAACGTGCAGTATGTACGCTGGGCTTGAGTGTTCCAGCACAGGAACCATTTTGGACCATCCTCATGTGCATGGTTCATAAGACAGTAATGTGAATTACAGGACTCAACACAGGGTGCAGGCCATGGAACTTTGTACAATACATACTGACACAAGTGCAGAAGGTTTAGGGTTATGCGGTAGAGCCATTTCAATTCCATTTCATCCTAAATTGCTTTGAAGAAAAAAAACTACATTTGTGTGTGAAGAGTTGACGAAAAGCTTTGGCTACATGCAAATATTTTGTTTGTCAGGAGATGCTATTTTCAATTTCCCAGGGAATCACCGTAGGAGAGTAGGGTCTGCTTTCCTATGTTCACCCCATTTTTTGCTCTTTGCTTCACTGGTTTTCGACTTAATCAGACCCACAGCCCTGCTGTTCTCTCTCTAAATTCAAACCATGTACTTTAGGTACATCACCAATTGGGATTTGGGTCACTCTTATGAGTCCCTGTACAGTGTACTATAGGTCCCCAGGGCATAGGTGCACCCAACTCCTACCAGGGGCTGCAGCATATCTTTTGCCACCCCTGGCTGGCCATCCAAACTGACACAACTGGCTGATCACCCCTTGCTTAGATATAGTATTCCTTTGTCTAACCTTATATCTAGACACATATACACCTATAAGTCACTCCTACGGCAGGCCTTAACAATCCTGAAGGCAGACTGCTTGGTTTTCTGTGAGATGGTGCTCTAGCATGAGCTGAGCCTGTCTGCAGCTTTCGGAACCATGTCCTTATAGCTGTGCCATACCATATACTCTTAGGTGCATTATGAACCTCGCGGTTAAATGCTGTCTTTGGTTTGGCTTTATCAAAACATGTTGTGTAAGGTGTCATACGCTTTGGAATACTACCCCCTCGCCAGTTCTGGCGACGGGGGTAGCATTCCACCCTTCTAGAGGGAAAAGACATGTTACTACCATTAATCCCGGTTAAAGTTAACCAGAGCCTCAGCATCACAAAATGGATGCTGCTGCCACAGACACAAGTCTGACCTCCTGCTGCTGGGAGTCCTTCCAGCGAGGGAGGGTTTGACAAAAGGTTTCCTGTCACAGGGAGGTGCTAGCACCACCCCAGACAGACTATAGTGTATTGGGGCAGGGAGGGCTGAATGAATGCAGACACTGCCTGGGGCACACAAGGTGTCCCATGCATAGTCCAGTTCAAACCGGTGCTGGGGCACTCCAGCCCCAGCTCTGGCGCGAAACTGGACAAAGGGAAAGGGGTGTAACCACCCCCTTCCTGGGTCCCACCCATAGGAGGGACCTAGCAGGTAATCCAGCCCCTAGATTTGGTATATAGGTAGGAGCTGTGTCCTTAGACTTTAGATATATCCTGACTGAAACTCTATTACGAAACTCTGGACCTTCGACATCCTACTCGACGTAGAAGACTGAAGAATCTCCCTTGTGGTCAAGGAGTGACCACCCTGTGCAAGCAGGCACCATCAAGCGCTCAACGGTTTGCTTTGTCGGTGCTCCCGCTGGAGCTCGAACACAGAGCCCGACAAGACCCAGACTTCCAGGGATTCAAAACACCCACTGGTGTCCCGGCGCTCCACCTACAGACAGCTTGTTCCTGGGAGAGAGTGAGCAACACGGACCTTCTGTGGCTTGATTACTTCATTCAGAAAACGGGCCAACTTTAACTGCCGGCCTGAACTGAGGCCAGTGACCGGCCGCTTCCCTCCCTGTGGTCTGCATAGCCAGACCTACACGCGCAAAATAATGTGAGCCGCCCTGATACCTGCAAGCTTCTGAAGCCTGACACCACGCCTTAAGTCCTGCTCTGCGCCTATTGCAGGTGTGAACACGACATACCTACGCCACGGCAACCTTTGTGCCCGCGTGCAGAATCTGTTTCCCAGTCCCTGTCCTGAAGAGAACCTTGAATACTTAGGTTCGAAACGCGTCGACAATACCACCCTGTGGCTACAATAAAGGGTGCCGCTAGGATGTAAATCATACCACCACTCTGTATCCTAGCCTTGCAACCCTATTTAACATTACACCACAGGCTTTCGTTGACAGGCAGGCTTGTTTTTGATCTCAACCCCGCCTGTCACTTGGTTTTTTCAATCTCTAGGACTGGTTCCCGTTTGTTCGCTTATGGATTAATCTCTGCACTGTATATAATTGCAATTTATTTGAATTATTATACATTTGTGATTGTCTTTTGGTGTGTCTAACCAATCTTTTGTTTGATTCTTTGTTGTAAATTTGTAAATGTGTGCATTTGTAGATACTGTATATATGAACCTTTTGAATTGACAGTGGTTTTGTTTGTGCTTGTGTTTCAAAAAATTGCTGATAAATGTAAAAAAGAAAAATAAACTTGTTTGGAAAATTAAATCCAGTGGTCACACGGTACAGATTGACTGTGTGTCTGGTGAATTGTTTCACGAATAATCCTGTCCAGCCACCCTGTTCTGTTTTTCCTATTGTTGAGATCCGGGTTGGTCAGATGTAGGATCCAATACCTTTACTGTTTCACACCCTGTGCAAGCAGGCACCATCAAGCGCTCAACGGTTTGCTTTGTCGGTGCTCCCGCTGGAGCTCGAACACAGAGCCTGACAAGACCCAGACTTCCAGACATCCAACAGCCCGATCCACAGCCACAGCAAAGCTGAGACACGTGGAGGTGACGAGAGACGGGGGACCGGCCATCTTGGAAAGCCAGCGAATTGCTTCCCGAGCAACTTCTGAGGCACCCTCGAAGTTGTGCATTAGGGATTGAGAAGCCCCAGCCCAAAGCACCAACTGCACCGAAGATCACCTCTCCACACTCACGAGTGCTGCGTGGGGCCCTTTTGCATTTTCCTGCTTGACGCGTCTGTCCGGTCACTTGCCCATTGGCTAGTGGCCTCTGTTACGATTAAACCTGAAATCTACACTGCTGGTCTGGTTGCTCCATACTGGCCCTTGCTTCCCTGTGAAGGAGAAGCCCCTCTGTTCTTGCTGGCTTGAGTAAGAAGCCATCTTCGATTCATGCGTGGGTTGCATTTGCCAAGGCCTGTTGACTCCGAATCGAGAACCGATACCGCTGACAGTGAGAGCCTTTGCAGGACAGTCCGTATCCAGCTCCTGGTCATCGTCAACACCTCCTGGTCCACGTGGCTGCAGAGACAAGCTTCACAACATCACCTGATTGCTTCAAAACATCGCCTGGTTCCTTCCTGGTTCCTTCCTGGTCACTGGCTAGTGACCCAGACTCTGTCCCCTCTGCTTTCAGGTACTCTTCATCCTCGATCCACCCTTGGATCCAACCGGACTCTTCTCTCCTGGTCGCCTGCAGCATCTTTTCTCCAAGGCTCCATAGAACTCCACAACGAAACCCGACACACTTTGGGACCTAGGCACCCGCTTCCTGTGGGTGAGGTAACGCGAGTACTGCGGTGCTCCTGTGAAGATTAACTCTCCTAGTGTCCCAGTTTCAAGTGGTTAGCTGCTAGTCCAGTCGGAAGACTCCTAATTCTTTAACTTTGTAACTTTACGCATCAATTGACTTCTATGTGTGCACGCATGCGCAAATAGACACTGCACACGCATCCCGTGGGCCTCCTGCTCCCTAACAACTATTAGTCCAGTGTAGCCCCAGCGATTCCCAAGGCCCTAGGCCTTTCCATTGTTCGTGGCGTGGTTCTTATACCATTATTTTAGTATATGGTTTAGCGGGCCACCAGGGCCTATCCATATTTGTGCAACTTATTGTATGTTATATTAAGTTACTTGTTATGCGCTTGTGCCTCTGCCCTCATAAAGAGTTCAGAGGATTGATTTAGAAATAAACTCATATATATTTTGAATATATAACCTGTGTGGTGTCCTTTCATTGGGTATTAAAGGGATTGCATATGGTAAAACATCTGGCTTCACATGCCCTCTTGAGTTAAGCCTAAGACTGCTTTTGTCCATGCTACCACTAGGATAGCTGGTCTATAAGGTTGACTTTACAACCATCACCATAAGGGTTGTTTGGACTGGTGCAAGGTGCTCACTAGAATAGTGAACATCATATACCAGGTCAACTTCTCACAATCACCACAGCCCTTTTGCGATAAGGTGCCCCCATCCGTCTGCCACGTGGTCCCTGGGAAATGTATGTGTTCACAATGAGGTTCATATACCTTAGAGACCCGTAAAGAACATTATTATAACATTCAAAGAGGCACATGAAGTGAAGATTGAAAAGATGATGAATCATCAACTCAGTGTGTTTTTGGGCACAACTTGTGCCCTGGACCCCTCTCAGCACGGATTCAGAGTGGGCCATAGTACTGAGTCGGCCCTAAAAAAGGCAACTGAGGAAATTAGAGGAGTAATGGACCTAGGGGGTAGAGCTGCACTGGTCCTTTTGGCCCTTTCCGCAGCCTTCAACACGGTCCATCATGAAATTTTGATGGACCGGTTGAAGGACTGTGGGGTGCAGGGGGAGTAAGGAGACCTGGTGAATGCGTTTTTGACTAACAGAGAACAGAGTGTGGCGATGAGGGAGTACGTATCTAAATCTTTCGTTCTACCATGTGGGGTTCCTCAGGGCAACTCCCTAAGTCCCACTCTGTTCAATATATACGTCTCCTCCTTGGCCCTAATTATTAAGTACTTCGGCTTTAATCTAACCTCCTACGCAGATGACACACAAATTGTGGTGTCAGTGCTGCCAGGAAGGAAAGATGGAGTGGCTTTACAATTTCAGGAATGCACGTTGGCGGTGGGAAGGTGGATGGGCGAAAATTGCTTGAAGTTGAACACAGCAAAAACGGAAGTTATGGTTTTTGGCCTCAGTAATGACTTTTTGAGCCCGCAATGGTGGCCAGAAGAGATGGGGATCCCACCTCTTCCTGTGGCAAAAGTGAAGAATCTAGGGGTTCTAATAGATGACCAACTCACATTCAGGCCCCCGGTCAATGCTTTAACATCTTCAATTTATTTTCTTCTGAAAATGTTGCGGAAGATACTTCCTTTTCTCCCCGAAAGCAGTAAAAAGACAGTGGTTACAGCCCTGGTTCTACCCCGGCTGGATTACTGCATTAGTTTGTTGTTGAATGCCCAACAGGGACTTCTTAACAAGATGCAGGTCCTGCAAAATGCAGCAGCCAGACTCCTGACGGGCATTCCGAAGTACGCCTCTGTGTCGTGTGAACTCACAAAACTACACTGGTTGCCAGTGCGGAAGCGGATTGCTTTTAAGGCCTTGTGTCTGGTTTTTAAGGCCCTTCAAGGCCTTGGACCGGCATGTCTGAAAGATTTTTAATGGTATAACCCCCGCAGACAGTTAAGATCATCGAGCTCGCGCCTGGTCATAGTTCCTCGCATAAGGAAAGCACGATGGGGGGGGTAAGGGTTTTGTGTTGGGGGCCACAAAGGCCTGGAACGCCTTGCCCTTTGCCCTGAGAAACACCACGGATTTTATGACTTTCAGGAAAGGCATCAAGACTTGGTTATTCACACAGTAATCTCGTTCGGCTCATACCGTTTGGGAGCATTTCATCAGCGCCAGGACACCTCCGGGTAACAGTGCGCTCTATAAATGTCTAAAATAAAATAAATAAAATAAAAGATTGAGGTAAACCAGTCCTAAAAGGAAATAGGCATAGTCTAGAATAGATAACAACTGTAAATAATAGACAGAAGGTGCAGCAATGAATGTTATAAAAGGTTTATTACAACCAGACTGCTGTTTTACAGTTATTTCATGGTCATAGATATATTTATTTTCTCTTATTGTCCTACGATAATAGCCCATGTACTTCCTTGTGCACCAAGACAAGAGGCAGCCACTTTCTGGGTTAAATTTCTGTCCCACCTGTCTCCCTGTTCCCTGACTTATGCCTTAGATTGACACATAAAGGGCAAGTACATATCACACTGACGTTTGAGATGCAACTTACATTCACTTGTCTGTGAAAAGGAGAGAGAACAAGACATCTCTTCCCTCGATATCTTTCAGGATTTGACAACTGGAAAAGTCTCAAACTGAGATAAGGCTTCTGGGTGCTGTTATCAACATGAAAGGCTGAATTTTCCGGTGGCGTCTGCTTTCATTAATGTCACACAAAAGGTGACAGAGACAGCAGGTAAATTTACTGAATACCAATAACTTGTTATGTCTGATTACAAATTGCATACAGACAAATGGCTAATTTATAGCTTTAAATATTGAAAAGTAGTTATGAAAAAAGTCTATCGGAAACGTTACCTGTAAAAAAATCTATAACTACTATATTACTGCATAGTTTTTGGAAATCAGAACCACAATAAGTCTAGAAATGCATTTTTAGCGTGTGATTCTTAAATAGGTCTTCATTTTTTATGTGGCATATTTGTTCTGAATGTTTCTCCACAACAAAATTTTGCAAATAGATTTGCATATGTTATTATTATTGCAGTCTTTGAAAGGATTTGATTAATGTCATTAAAAAAACTCGTTGTTTGTCTTTTTATTTATTGTTAATTTCAGATTCTCTGCTTTTAGTCCAAGTTCAAAAGGTACATTGTTGGTCAAGGTAAATAAAAAAAGCAAGAAAAAGAGCAGGATCTAAGGAACACTTTTCAGTAACGGAAAAACGATCTTGAACTTAACTATATGTTGCTATGGTTTTACATGAGAATATTATCACTAGAGATTGTGTGCTGTCAATCAGTGTCCTGTGAAGAACTACTTCGGAGTTAGGTGGTACTATTAGAGGACATAATGTGATGCGAATTAGGAATCTGTTTAATTTCGTGTGCAATTGAAGAGAATGGTATTAGATGGGAAAAGTGAGGATCGCCGTAATTTTGGAGAGTAATGTAAAAAGTCATATTTTTGTAGGTGTTCCTCTTTTAGATTGTCCATTAAATGAAAGAATATGTAGTCTGTAAAAAACACACCAATAAGAACCTAATAGTAACTCTAACAGGGCCGTATTTTGATGTCCCCATTGTTATGCCTGGTCAGTGGTAACTCTGACCCATGTAGTTACTTGCGCCAGGGGCATTGTAAATCGTAGGGGTGAAGTTACCAGGAATTACAAGAGAGATCCTGAGGGCCATCTCACAAAATGAGGAATTACAGGAGGAGTTTGTAATTATGCGCCCAATTTTAGCGGTAAGTGTTCTTTTTTGAGATATTGGTTTCTTTCAGCGAAAAAAATATCTTGTCCTAACAGAAGTAATTAAATGAAGTAACGGTGTTCACTCGGATCTCGCATTTCTGAAGGGGCTGGTCAAGTGTTTTTACTAGCTCCTTCAGAATTACAGAAAGACCTGTAATGATGCCCAAAAATGTGTGCATGAATTCATGGGGTAAGATGTGCATCTAAGCACAGAATGTTGCTATGCTGTACAGCAAGTCCAGCGCACTGGCCTTTACTAACTGTAGTTGGAAAAACTTGCAACACTGTAAGTTGCTTTGCTGTGCAAAGTCATAGCTGTTATTGATATTGATAAATCAGGCCGCAGCTTTGTGCTACATCACATGTTGCAGGCAATACAGAGAGATCTATCTGTATGTGGCAGAAGACAAACGTACATTAACCTTGTGGAATAAACTGCTGCAGTTTGCAAAGTGTGTCCTTTAAGTAGCAGGGTGCAAAGGACTTGCAGCCTCGAATTGTAGGCTTGGCATGGAAAAATGTTGCCCCATGAGTCCAGAATATCTTACTGCCAAGGCCTAGACAGATTGTTTACTTGTCTGAAATGGCATAGCAAGTAAGCAAATGAAAGACTGGAATGCGCCTCAAAGTTGTTACCAGTGGCTAAGATCAATTCAAATCTTCCACCTAGCACCTTTTTTTTTTCACTTGAGACACCCTAAAAGTGAATGGTATGCCTAAACATGCGCCCTTTAGTTCATTGAGGGAAAAGAGACTGTGGGAAATTGGGATACGGGTTGGGGGGGGTAAAACACAACACAAGAAAAATCCTACACCAATTAGAAAAATAGAGCACAATTTAAGAAATTACTTGACACCAAAATGACAAAAATCCAATCACTAGAACCGGAATTATGCATGTTTAAAGTTTTGGGTAAAAATAGGGCCTGGATGCACTAAGTGCCAACTGTGATTATCTGTTTGCTCCAGACCGGGACAAAGGCTCAAGTTCAGGCCCACAGCAATAGTGCACAGGACAGATATAGGGACCAAACTAGGCGCGGTGTGTGCAGTGTTGCTAGATCCCAAGTCGAGGATGCGATTTCAAGGAGTTGCAAGACTGCGATGTGAGGTCTTGCGTTGACGTTGAGGATGCCATTGAGGAATGGCTTACATTGCGAAGTTCTGCATTGAAGATGTGTTGCGCACCAGCGGTTTGAAGGTCCTACGTGATCGTCGAGGAGGATGCCGACGAGGGGCTTGCAATGCAAAGGCCTGCGTCAAGGATGCATTGTGCAGCAGTGGTTCGAAGGAGATTGCAGGCTGCAATGTGAGATCTTGCAACAGGGATGCATCGACTGCATCAGCTCCAAAGAAAGGAGCACAGCTGGGCTAGCAGGGCACATTCAGGCACACTTCCAAGAGTCCAGGACTAGGGTGGCACCAATTGGGGAGTAGAACCCACAGCAGGCAGAGTCCAGGTGCTGAGTTCAAGGTGGTTGGAGCCTTTTCTGTCCCTGAGGTTCTGGTCAAGAGGACAGCCAACTTTGTCACTCTGGTGGTCTTGGGTTCAAGATTCAGTTCCAGTCTTTTCACTCAGACAGCAGGGCAATCAGGTATCAGCCTTTATTGCAGAGCAGCACAGCAGTCCTTCTGAGCCTTCAACAGGTGCAGAGGTGTACTGAAGAGTTGGGTTTGAGGGTCCAATACTAGTAACTGGGGCTCACTTTGAAGTAGGGAACGTTTTTAAAGAACTACCTTTGAAGTCCTTGGAGTTCTCTGCTTCCCCTGCCCTGGCTCCATGCTAGCTGAATGAACAATGTAGTGGTGACAAATCCTTTGTGTGAAGGCAGAGCACACCCTATTCAGCTGTTAATGGGGCTGTGCCCAGCTCCGCCCCCATTCTACCAGTTTGTGGAATTTTAGTTTGTGAACTGAACATCATCTGCGCCATCTTGTCCATTCCTCAGACTCACGTATGAACATACACGACAGCCATTTTAGGTACCATGATCTCCCTGTTCACGATCGATCATCAGCGCACTTCCCTGACCCTGCAAGCCTCCCCCATGCACTCTGGCTGACCCCGCATTCACATGCGTAAGTCATGAACCCTCCTCTTCCACATGACTCTGTCTCTAGGAATCACACCCCGCGCCTGACCAACACCTCCTTCCGATTATCCACACTAATCACACTGATCCTTTCCTTCCATGAATACCTCTCCTTTGATGACCCTTGCTCTGAGCCCGATTGTCTGTACGAACCGCTGGTCATCCCTTGGCCTGAGGATACAGTTTATTGCCCACTACTGTATGCACTCGACCCTTTTCAAA
Source organism: Lissotriton helveticus (assembly GCF_964261635.1). Lineage (NCBI taxonomy): Eukaryota > Metazoa > Chordata > Amphibia > Caudata > Salamandridae > Lissotriton > Lissotriton helveticus. The sequence goes on from NC_136067.1 coordinate 1,478,408,004, forward strand.
GGAGCTACTATTGATCATGACCTCCCCACCCCTTGAGATTCGATCAGGAGCACACATTCCAAAGGAATCGGCGAAACACACAGCTGAGTGATAGCCCCCTCCTGTTGTATGGGGGGTGAGGACCTCTACTGTAGCCACGTGTTGGAATGAGCCGGAACTGGGGGGGGGGGGTACCGGGGATGTCATCTTTCACTACTTCACAATGTCTTTATTGTAATAAAGAACGGTCACATGTCATAAACCAGTGTATAAAAGACCAGGTCTCAGAGAGGCTGTCAGAGAGCACCTCGAGACGATACCTTGTTGTCCGATCTGATGTGTTCTGCTCCGTCGGAATAAAACGTGTTTCCTGTCTTCCTGTCTCCAGCGCCTGCCTCTTTATTTGATAATCTTTGTAAGGTATTAGAGGCGTTTAACGCCGGGCAAAATTACTGAAGAGACATCGACTAAATCGCCTGACCATTTTGTATTGATCTTCGTCAATTGGCGTCCCAACGTGTGGGGCCCATCAGCGACACGTGGATCCGGTGGGAGAGGTCCCAACGACAGAGTGAACGACTGCAACGATCGGAAGAGCTCCTGTCCGATAGACCCTCGTCTGACAGCCGATCATCTGAACTTCACTGGTTCCGAGCAGACCTCTCCCCGAGTGATCTACGGTCCTGACTGGGAACAATCAGGAGTGCCACGGTAGCAGCAGAGAGTAGAGGACGATCGGGCGCTGGAAGCGGAAGACGAGAAACTGTCCATACGGTCCGGGTAAGGTCGTGTAACACGACAAACTAAGAAATATTTGATTGTTTGATTGAAAATACTAGTATTACTCTCTGAATTGTTGGTTCTCTTGGAGATTCTCTGTCTGCAAACTGAGAGGGATAAAAGTATTCTCTCTTCCTTTGCATGCAGCGAAGGGTAGGTAACGCAGGCTTTTGCCCCCGTTGTAATCCGTCGTGCCTATCTTTTCTCCCCCACTGATTGATTGTTTGCCCGAACATTGTTTGTTCGAGGATTGTTTTTCTCGAGAATTCTCTGTCTACAAACCGGGAAGGGTAAAAAGTATTCTGTCCTCCTTTGCAGATAGTGAAGAATAGGTAGTGCAGGCTTTTGCCCCCGTTGTAACCCGTCGCGCCTATTTCTTTCTCGCCACTGATTGTTTGATTGAACGAACATTAATTGTTCGATATTGGTTCTCTCTTTGGGTATTCCCTATTTGCGAATACTGCAGAATAAAAATATTCTGTCTAGTCTTCGCGAAGTAGTGAAGGATAGGTAGTGCAGACTTTTGTCCCCGTTGTAACCCGTCATGCCTATCTTCTCCCCATTGGTCAGTAGTTGGATCAGCCCGGACCGCTTATTAGAGATCAACCATCCAGCTCCATTGGAAGGCACCCCTAATAAGGACATGTTCACTAAACAAGGACTAGTCGCCATAGCTTATAGTAAGCTATGGCATAAATATACGAAAAGGGACCCCAAAAATCAGTGGCCACTGATAGGTTCCTTTGATGATCATAAAATAAAAGCGCTAGAAGCAGCTGTTAGAATAAATAAGGCAACACCCACTATGCTCGGTAGTATCGGCATGTGGCGCAAAGAAGCAGAGCAACGAAGGAAAAGAGAAGAAACAAAAATAGGGAAAGAATTACGAAAGGCAGCCCACCTGGCAGCGAAGGAACTAGATGAAGAGATATAATGGAGAGAGGAAGTTAGACAAACGCAAGAATCAGGGTCAACAGGCCAATGCCCTGTTAGGACCCCCTCTACGCTCTACCCAGAGATGCCCTCCAAACAACGGGCAAACGACGAGTTACTGCTAGGTCCTCCGATCATCTACATGCCCCTTCCTTATGCCCCCTGCCAGCCACTGGCACAGCACCTACCAGTCCTGAGCACGGGCGAGGGTGACCCTAGCGCTAGTGCCCCGGCCCTTACGGCCTTCGCACCGGCCACATCGGTAACAACATCAGATGAACTCGAGACTAGCAAGCAGCTAACGGCAAGACCAAATAGGTTGAGCAAAGATGAGCGGGGTGGGATTGATAAGATAGCAAAGACACTGGTAGAACGGAAAGAGAGCGAAGAATATGCGATGGATATGTGCAATTCACATGCCGGTAGCCACAAACGGCATTTCATTTTACGGTTCAGCTTCCACACCCTGAACGCATATGAGGATAGGTATCAAACTAAGGGTCCTGCTAAGCTGACGGCTCTATATAGAAAGATCGATGTTGGAGATGGGACTGAGCATGACGTGACGGACCTCTTCATGCAAACGCTTGAGGTCTTCCGCCACCTCACTGAACAGAAACCAGAGGTTAAGCTCACAGTCTCTGAAACGGCTGAGCCCCCATTAGAAGTAGCCAACACTATGATGCCTATCAGAGAAGCCGCCCCCTACTGGGTTCCCCCAAGAGGTCAGGGAACAAACGACGATATTAACCACGCAGATGCAAAAGGGAGGGTTGTGTAGAACTGGGTTTATCAACCATGGGATCGACAAGATCTTTTAACCTTTAGGCAAACCCTGCCCGATTTAAGAAAGAACCCGACAGCATTTTATACCGAACTAAGTACAGCCTTGGGCTCAACCATAATGACTCTAGCGGACATTGATTTGTTTTTTGGGTTATGTCTGCCGGCTGACGTGTGGAAGCAAATCCGGAAGGCCAACCACACAGATCTGTTTGGACATACCTGGAATCAACTCGGTGAACTAGATAGGCAGCGAGAGCCCGGTAAGAAACCTGTAAAAGACATACTGGAACTCCCGGACAAAATAGTGCAGAAGTTAAAGACATTGATCCCAGAGAGAAAGGTAGACTGGTCGATAGTCACGGCTTGCCGTCAGAAACCCCAGGAAGATGTATCAGAGTATTTCTCCCGATTTGAGACAGTGTTCTCCGATTACAGTGGCCAAGACATGACCACCGCAACCGGACAGCACCTATTCGTGCAAAACTACGTAAAGGGGCTATTACAAGAGGTCTCCCAGAAGTTACAGACAAGCGAGAGTAGTTGGGGGGCCTCAAAACCTGCAGCTATCCTTCAGATGGCTCAGTATTACGAACACCAAAAGAACGAGAACGAGAGGGCAACTGAGAGAAAGAAAAAGGACTTAAAAGAACGAGTGATGATTGCTCAATTACAGGGAGTGACTCGAGGAAGGGAGCAGTATAGGAGAAATTACCGGTCAAATGCCCCTAGAAATCCACCCCCTAGAGACCGCACACCCACACCTGGCGCTCCACGAACAGACCTCGATGAGAACCAGTGTGCGTTTTGCAAAGGATTTGGCCACTGGAAGTCTCAATGCCCGGTCCTCCGAGAAACGATTAAGAATAACGAGACAAGGGATATGGCAAATGGCCCCAGGACAAGAGGGCAGGGACGAGGGCACACCCACGACACCAACAGTGACCAACCTGACAGACCGAACACATTTGACCGCCCCCGACAGAATCAGTGCCAACAGTCCGGCTGCGACAATGCTCACGACTTTGCATAGGACTGCCAAGGGCGAGGAGGGATCCAGTCGAGCTCTGTGTTGACCAGCAAGGTCCTTACGTCACCGCTAAGGTCCTGGGTACAAAGTCTCCATTTTTGGTAGACACTGGAGCGACACGTAGTGTATTATCAAAGCGACTGATTCCAAGGGCACCCTTGTCTGGCTCACACATTACATCGATAGGTTTCGATGGAACGCCCTCCACTAATCCCCTGTCTGTACCTATCTCTTTTGACCTAGGAAACAACCCCACGGACACAACATTCCTGCTCTCCTCCAACTCCCCAGACGCCATTATGGGTATTGATCTACTAAAACATTTCCGAGCTACTATTAGGTGTTCCCCAGATGGTGTCCGAGTCATCCTGTACGACAACCCAAGCATGTCCAGATCCTGCCCCGCACAACATATGTACTCTATAACTGATGCTAACCGATCCTTGCTCGACACCCTACCCCTGTACCTGTGGGCCAGCAACGACTCGGATGTAGGACGAATGATGATCGATCCTGTGCACATAACTGTTCGACCAGACGCCATACTCCCGAAACTTCCACAGTACCGGGTATCGCCCGAAGGCGAGAAGGCATTGGTAGCGATTATTCAGTCCCTGGTAGATGCAGGAGTGGTAGAGGAAGTGGTTAGTAATGTTTGCAACTAAGCATGGGCGGATTTTGCGGATCCACGATTCGCGGATTTAGCGGATCCACGGATCGTGGATCCGCAAAATCCGCCTATTTAGCGGATTTAGCGGATTTGCGGATTGGGGGCGGGGCTTCCTCGAGTGTGTGGGCGGGGCCAAACGGACGGGGCTTCCACGCGAGCGCACATGCCTCTTGTGTGTCTAAAAGGTCAGAGACCGATCAGAGCAGCATCGATGGTATATTTGGGAAGAAGGCACATCTGCCCAGCCTCCCAACGCTCACGATTTTTTTTGGGCTGATGAATGAGTCACTGCATTTGCGCTTCAACTAGTTCCAGCGACCAAGTGTGTGTTACTATGCAATCGCGCCGAAGTGCGCAGGGGTCCCTTTAGTGAAATGTCCATCATAGTGGGTAAATGGCGGGAAGACGGTGCACACCTCGAGTGTGTGGGCGGGGCCAAACGGACGGGGCGTCCATGCGAGCATGCCTCTTGTGTGTATAAAAGGGCAGAGACCGATCAGAGCAGCAGATTAATTTTTGGGCTGATGAATGAGTCACTGAATTAAAGCTTCAACTAGGGCACATGCTTTATTGATATCTGCAAGTGTTTCCTGTTGAGGTTTATTTTTTTGTGCCAGGACCGTCGTGCCCGAATGAACCCTGCCCTTCATATTTATTCAAGAAGACACCACCGTTGAAGTAATTTACGATGGCGCCGGCAAGCTGCCAGCGCCATCCTGCAATAGTTACTTAATTAGCTTCAACAGGAAGCTCCAACTGTTAAAATAAAGCAGGCGCTCGAGCCCCTGCTGTATCTTATCTATTAGAGCTTCCTGTTGAAGCTAATTAAGTAACTATTGCAGGATGGCGCTGTCTGCTTGCCGGCGCCATCGTTAATTAGGCTCGCTTGAACTTTTGACCGCAAAATCCGCTCCGATCGCGGATTGCGGATTTTCGGTAAATCCGCGAGAGTTCGCGGATCGCGGATTCACCGAAAATCCGCAAAATCCGCGATCGGAGCGGATTTTGCGCTCATGCTTATTTGCAACAGCCCTATCCTACCCATTGTTAAGAAGCAAGGTGAGGGAGATGAGAAAGCGTACCGCTTCATCATCGACCTGCGAGAAGTCAACAAAGTGGTAGTGCCACAGTACCCCGTAGTCTCAGACATCACCACCATTCTGACCCTCATCCCGTCCACTGCCACCACCTTCACCGTTATTGATCTCAAGAATGCATTTTTCTCTATCCCCATCCATCCAGACAGCCGTTATCTCTTCGGCGTCACCTTACAAAACCGTTCGTATCGATTTTGTAGAGCTCCCCAGGGCTACACTGAAAGTCCCAGCATCTACAGCCAGGCCCTCAAAAGACAGCTGGACACCGTCCAGCTACCAGATGGAGTGGTGTTGATCCAATATGTCGATGATATCCTTTTGGCGGCCGACACCACTCCTCTTGCAATCACAGCCACCATCCAACTCTTGCATTTTCTTGCGGAGAATGGCAACAAAGTCTCCAAAAAGAAACTGCAGTTCTGCCAACCTCAAGTGACCTACCTAGGCCATCTCCTGTCCAAAGAAGGGAGGAAACTTACACCCGACCGAATCCAGACCATCCTAGACACCCCCATCCCGAAAACACAGAAGCAAGTCCGTTCATTGGTGGGCCTTACCTCTTTTTGCCGACAATGGTTGCCAAATTTCAGTCTCATCATAAAACCCCTACTCTCCCTGTTGGCCAAAGATGTACCTTTCCCACTCCCTTGGACCCCCGAATGCCAAGCGTCCCTTAAGGAGTTGCGGGATGCCCTTTGCTTGGCACCCGTCCTAGGAACACCAGATTACTCCAAGCCCTTCTCTCTCTTCACTCACGAAAGGGAGGGATGCGCATTGTCTGTTCTAACTCAGCCCATCGGCTCCAAACAACGCCCTTGTGCCTACTTCTCTGCCACTCTTGACCCAGTCGCCAGAGCTTTACCTGCCTGCCTTCGAGCAGTAGCCGCCGCTGCTGTCTCTTTCCGTCAGAGTGAGGGAATTGTACTTTCAAACTCTCTCACGGTGTTAGTACCCCACGCAGTTGACACCCTTTCGAACCAGACCAAGACTCAACACCTGACTAGTGCACGACTGACGGGGTACGAATTGACTCTACTTGCACCCCATATCACCCTTAAGAGATGCACGACTTTGAATCCTGCTACACTGTTGCCCTTGCCTGAAAATGACCCCGATGTGCCCCCTATACACGACTGTGTGACCCTCACGGACGAACAGACCAGAAGTAGAATTGACCTTAGAGACACTGCTTTTACAGACCCTGATGGAGAACTATGGGTAGACGGTTCTTGTATCAAACTCCCAGACGGCACCACCTCAGCTGCCTATGCGGTGACGACAGCCCGAACAGTAGTTGAAACCGCACCCATCACACAACGATCCGCACAGGCGGCAGAGCTAATTGCCCTCACACGAGCATGTATCATAGCAGCAGGAACCACGGCGAACATTTACACGGACAGCCAGTATGCCTTCGGGGTGGTTCACCATTTTGGGCTCTTGTGGAGGGAAAGGGGATTCCTGACGTCCCACGGCACACCCATTCTCCATGGAGATCTAGTCTCCGCCCTGATTGAAGCAGTTCTCCTCCCCAAGCGATTAGCAGTGATCAAATGTCAGGCACACAAGAAGGTGACAGACTTAGTTGGACAAGGAAATGCACTAGCCGACATCACTGCCCGAACCACAGCTGAGAATAGGACGACGACACGCATGTACGTGACCAGGTCACAAGCAGAAAAATGGACTGACGCTAGGGAAACGATTAGGGACATCCAGTCGGCCAGCACACCTGACGAACAGACTGAGTGGGCACGGGTGGGTTTAAAGGACGACGAAGGCTGCTGGCGGACAAAGGACACAAACAAGTGGTTGCTGCCTGACTCATACTTGATCCCCATACTGACAATGGCACACTCCCCTGCACACATAGGTTCTGCCCCCATGATTGAACTAATTTCCAAAGTCTGGCACTACAACAAAATCCCCGACTCGGCCAAACGCCTGGTCCAGCAGTGCCTTATATGCCTACAACACAACCCCGGGAAAGGAACTGTGGTACCCCGGGGAGGGTTTGGGACCCCCGATCACCCCTTTGAAGTCCTTCAGATGGATTACATCCAGCTGGAGAGATGCCAAGGCTTGAAGTATGTACTAGTCATTGTATGCGCCTTCAGCAAATGGATGGAAGCCTATCCAACCCGTGATAACACTGCCATGACTACTGCCAAAGTACTACTGAAAGAGTTTTTCCCTCGCTACGGCCTTTGCCGAATTTTATGGAGCGACAATGGCCCCCACTTCATAGCTGAAGTTATCCAACTAATCCTGAAGGGGCTGGGAGTAAAACAAAGGTTCCATGCGGTCTTCCACCCCCAATCCACTGGCCTAGTTGAGCGACACAATGCTACACTGAAACTGAAACTGTCAAAAATAGTGGCCACCACAGGACTTAAGTGGCCAGATGCCCTCCTCCTCATGACTTCCTTCTGGATCTTGGAGGACAGCACACCCGCTCATCAGATATTGCTGGCCACTGTACAGCCAACCACCATGAAAGAGCATATCCTGATCCCCCTTTCGCCTCAGCTCCGAGAGAGGCGTAGGGAGTTCTGGAACAATTCCTTCGTGCAACTGCTGCACCAGCACAACCTTGCTACAAATGCCACGAACTGCTGGATCTGCGGGTTGCTCCCGCATGCCACTGAACACTCCATACCTTTCATCCCTTCTCCTTTCTCAGTTCATGGCTCCTGCCTCGCCTGGTTGATCCTCTTGCAGGAGAGCCACAAGGACAACGCCGCTTCTGGTCAGACAGTGTCACACTTCTACTATGGGTTCTGGCTGAACAAAACAGGAAGAACGTCTGCCCCCATTTGTCCTGCGGCCTCAGGTTCCGCCTTCCTTATGAACATCCCTGCCAAAGAAAGAGTCGAAATGCAAGTGCTCCACAATCCAGCCAGACCCACCTTCTCCCACCTGCGGAAGCAAACGGCTGCCACCCTGACCGTGGCCCTGTCTGTCATCAATGTCACAGGACTCGTGTGTCTCGAAGGTCAGGGAACGCAGCTGGTGGGTCACAGTTCCTGCCGCATCACCAGAACATTCGTCTCAGTTGATCCCCCTTCCTTTGTTGCTTCTCCGAATATGTACTTTGTTTGTGGCACCAAAGCTTACACCTGGCTCCCGAAAGGTTGGAGGGGTACGTGCTACATCGCCTTCATTCTTCCTCCCACGTATGTGGCCTCAGCCTACCATCACCGGCAAAAGCGCGCCGGAGACGTTGAACAAGCCGACTCCACCGGAGCACAGTTCCTGGATGCAGCAAAGGGACTTGTTCCTCTGTGGGGACCAATGGCAAACAGCCGCGCTATCCGACACCTAACTCAGGCAGTAGAAACAACCATTAACATCACGGCTGGCATCCTTGCTAACAACACGGCTGAGCTTCAGGCAGTCCGCCTGGTGGCTCTCCAAAACCGCCTTGTTCTAGATGTGATTCTGGCCGACCGTGGAGGAGCATGCCGCATCATCGGCTCCAGCTGCTGCACCTACGTGCCAGATAACTCGCCTTCAGTCTACAAAGCAATTGAACACCTCCACAGACTATCCTCAGAGGTTCACCAAGAGCAAGAAGGATGGTCGCTTGGAAGCTGGTTTTGGGACACTTTGAAGGACTGGGGATGGAGATTGTTTACATTTATACTGATACCAGTCGTGGTACTGTGTGGGTGCTGTTTAGGTATTCAATGTCTGCCACCTTTGTGTTCACTCATTTCTAACTGTATGTGCCCTAAGACTTTGGACTTCAGAACTGAGCACATGAGTCCCCTCTATGAGGTAGAAATACGTGGTCTTATGGGGATAGATCCGAATTGACAAACTGGCGAGACATGTTAAAAGGGAGGACTGTGGAATTTTAGTTCGTGAACTGAACATCATCTGCGCCATCTTGTCCATTCCTCAGACTCACGTATGAACATACACGACAGCCATTTTAGGTACCATGATCTCCCTGTTCACGATCGATCATCAGCGCACTTCCCTGACCCTGCAAGCCTCCCCCATGCACTCTGGCTGACCCCGCATCCACATGCGTAAGTCATGAACCCTCCTCTTCCACATGACTCTGTCTCTAGGAATCACACCCCGCGCCTGACCAACACCTCCTTCCGATTATCCACACTAATCACACTGATCCTTTCCTTCCATGAATACCTCTCCTTTGATGACCCCTTCCTCTGAGCCCGATTGTCTGTACGAAACGCTGGTCATCCCTTGGCCTGAGGATACAGTTTATTGCCCACTACTGTATGCACTCGACCCTTTTCAAAGGAGCTACTATTGATCATGACCTCCCCACCCCTTGAGATTCGATCAGGCGCACACATTCTAAAGGAATCGGCGAAACACTCAGCTGAGTGATAGCCCCCTCCTGTTGTATGGGGGGTGAGGACCTCTACTGTAGCCACGTGTTGGAATGAGCCGGAACGGGGGGGGGGGTACCGGGGATAAAAGACCAGGTCTCAGAGAGGCTGTCAGAGAGCACCTCGAGACGATACCTTGTTGTCCGATCTGATGTGTTCTGCTCCGTCGGAATAAAACGTGTTTCCTGTCTTCCTGTCTCCAGCGCCTGCCTCTTTATTTGATAATCTTTGTAAGGTATTAGAGGCGTTTAACGCCGGGCAAAATTACTGAAGAGACATCGACTAAATCGCCTGACCATTTTGTATTGATCTTCGTCAAGTTGAAGGCCTATCCATGTTTATCTAATCCCTCAATTGAGCGGCTGTATGGGAGGAATAAACAAAGTCTAACTGCCAATTACACCCAGTCATGTGACCCACGAACAGACTACAGGCTCCAAATAGTTGAGAAAAGAAAATGTCAACTTTCTAAAAATGGCATTTGTAAAACTGAAACTTAAAATCCAACTCTACCATTAAAGAGAGCTTTAACTTACAACTCTTTAGACACCAAACTCGACATTCCTACCTGCTCCTAATTGAAAGTTTTCACCTATTAAATGTAATTATTTACCCTATGTTATCCTATGGGAGAGGTAAGCCTTGCATTAGTGAAAAATAAATGTAAGAGGTTTTCACTACAAGGGCATGTAAAACTTGAAAGTACACGCCCAGCCTTTTAAGTACACTGCACCCTGTCCTCAGGGATATTTAGGGCCTACAGTAAGGGTGACTTATATGTATTAAAAAGGAATGTTTGGGCCTGGTAAAATGTTTATTTTGCAGAGTCGAAATGCCAGTTTAAGACTGCCCACACAGGCTGCAATGGCAGGTCCGAGACATGTATAAAAGGGCTACTTAAGTCGCTGGTACAAGCAGTGCTGCAGGCCCACTAGTTTCATTTAAATTACAGGCCCTGGGTATATTTAGTACCACTTTACTAGGGGCTTACCAGTGAATTAAATGTGCCAATTGGGTATAAGACAATTTTACAATGCTTGGCCCCGCCACCTGGAACTTACTTCCTCTATCCATCAGATGTGATCCGAATCATAAATCATTTAGGAAAAATCTGAAAACTTGGCTATTCTAACCAAGATGTTCCACTCCTCTCTTCTTTCTCTCTATCTGATCTCTCTGCAGCACTATGAGACCTATAGGTGATTTATGCGCTATACAAAACCAATTGCATACATACATACATAGTACATACACTGTAGCACTGATTAGCAATGGTAAAGTGCACATAGTTCTAGGGCCAACAAAAAGGAGATTAGAAAAAATGGAGGAGCAAGGCAAGAGTTTGAGGAAAGACCACCCTAAGGCTGACAGGTGAAATTGGATCAAAAAGCACCCCCTAACAAGGCTCAGCAAGGTTGGAACTATTCTGGGCATGCTTGTGTTCCTATTCAGAAGAGACAAGGCCTATCAATTCAGATGTTTCTATTGTAGAAGGGCAAAGGCTGATTAGAATATGGTTGGGCAGGGCCTGAAATGGCTGCACAAAAGTAGTTTGTAGAGGCAGAGATTATTTGAAGAATTCCTACTACCACTTTTTGTTTTTGTCAGGCAGCAGTGCTAAATGCAGCAGCTATGCCCTGCCTTGGGGTTCATGTATCATTATGCATAGGTCGTGCTTAATGTGTAACACAATTGCCAGGGCCCTAGTCAGGAGGTCACTGCAGCTTGCACTACCCATTGCCCCTGCCACCACTGCGAATGACTGTACCAACACAACAACTAACCTTAACATTCCCACAAGTGCGACAATTAAGACTATTCCAGGCACCCAAGGCTATAGAAATGGCCTGGGCGGTAGGTATCAGTATATTGAATTAGTAAAACTGATGTTGTGCTCATCTCTAAATCGGACAAACAACACCACCTTGTGGTCAGACTAACATAAGTGCCAGTGTTGACAATAAAGTCCCAGTGTAGAGCACCAGAAACCACTGGCTCAAATTAAGCACTGTGCATAGGACTAAAGCTGCACCTCACTCAGAAGGCCCTAACGGCTGTTTTAGCTTTCATGTGTTCCTATTTAGGTGGAAAGTGGCGCAGAAGTTTGGACAGGAATCTTCCACATTGAGCAGGATTAAGGTGGAAGTGCGTATCATTGCTCTATGTCTGTAGTAACAAAGTGAGCAAATAACCAATGAACTGGAATGTGACCCAGCGAAGGTACCAGTGACTGAGCTTAATTAAAACATCTTTAATTACTTTTCAGATTTTCTTAGTGCGCATATCACATGCTATACAGTACAATGCAGTACTATGCACTAACATTGTCAATGAGCATAAAAACAACCCTCAGCAGGCGAATCAGAGGCAGCAACAGTGCAAGAAAAACTTTAGTATAAAGAGTGTTTGCAGAACAGTCATGCCTACAGTAGGGAGTCCACCGAGGAACATTTGCCAACTAAGTCAAGGTTAGCATGGCATGCTGAGGAAAGAGGACCAATGACAAAGGGAGAAGATACTTGAAGATGAGTGAATGGCCTCCATGACTATGAAAAGAGGGAGTTCAACGGGGGAATGCAGAGTCATGGCACCAGCAGGGGAACCTCATTCACAGGAGACGTGAGGTCATTGGCCCAATTGTCAACTGCCATTGACCTTCGAGAACTGAAATGTTTATTTCAGTAGCAATGGCAAGACAGAGGTACTGGACAAGTTGAACAGACATGCCAAAGTATGCTTACCCACTGGTATGCAAGGATTATACCCTGTGCAGATATTCACCTTTCTACACATACTAATCTGCAGCAATGTCTGAAACATTGTATCAGTGCACATGCATGATAAAATGCACCATGACTGTCAAAAACATAGCAACAAAGGCAACCATGACATTAAGAGGAATAGTCATGACTGTTTGACCTAGAAATACACATCTCCTCTTTATTTCATCCTCACCAGCCCTCATACAAGTATGTGTTCAATGGGTTTTAACAGTGGAATGCATACTGCTCCTTCTCCACACCACGTGTTTTTATCGTAATTTTTTATTTAATTGAACAAATATTTGAAAAAAAACCTTAAATTAAGGGTAATTGGAGGTATGAAACTCCGTAGACATGTATTTGAGAAGTCGTGCCGTGGAAGGTAGGAAAACGCAAATCATGAAACCTAGTATCATCAGAGAACAGGCAGCATGAAAGTTCTCACAAGGATGAAAAGAGTTGAAAATAATGCGCCAGCAACCAACCATTCTTGAGAAGACGACTTTAGCAGAATTAAGCGAACTGGGGTGTGCAGCATTCCAGGGACATAAGCTTTGGATTCAGACGGTGGGACACGCACCCCTTTCACGAAGCTGCTGCAGTGAACACAGCAATCAAGTGTGCAGACAGTGTATACATCTCACACACCCCCCTGGGGTTTCATATGGTCATGGTTACTAGCCACAACATAGCGCATTGTTATCCTACGAAAATTGTGAGTCACCCCCCTTGATGAAATAAAATATGCATCCAATAAATACCAAAGGGGCATTAGATATGTTCCACAATGTGCTTTCAATTGCTCTTTAGCAATATACATATATCAGCATATATGCGAGTCTGCGTGCATGCAGAACCAAAATCAGAGCCACCAGACCATATAATGATGTCAGTCTGAGGACATGTCCTCAATCAACTCCAGAAGGGCAAACACAGATATTTCAGAATCTGCGTCGCAGACCCTGAAATAGTTAGACTACTCGAACAATGATCCCACTGTTAGAGATGAGGAGGAACAGGGTGTCTTTGTGTAGTTTCTGCATTGAGGAACACTCTGGGCAATCAATCAAGCACAGTATACTTTATTGGGGTACTGGTATCAGCACAACAACCCGAACGAGCAACAAACTCAGAAGTGAGGGCAGGCCTGCACAGTGGGGCCATGCCTCTCTGCTGCACACAGGCTCTGGGGTTGGATTCCCAACGCGCCTCCCCAGTGATGTAACTCAAAATGATGGGAACCCTCTGCAAAATGTGAAGAGGAGCCCCTGAGGGTCCCACACCTCACCGACATTCATTGGCCTAGTTGTGAATGGGGTCCCCCTCAAGGACTGGGGACCCCTGAAAGGTGGTTGGCCTTCTGCACCGCAGGTGCTGCCGGGGCGTCTGTTACACCCCTGCACCCACCACCAGACATCATTTGTGGGCCAAACAAACACATATGAACATCTACCCATGAGTACACATATGTGTCTAACCTTCATGACGTCTATGAAGGAGAGAAGCTAGTGGGTGTCTCTGTTTAAAGCAACATGGGGCATATTTACTAGGACAGCGATAAATGAACACAAAGCGCACTTAGCCCTTGTTTATTTATCGCCGTCCATTGCAGGAATTTATCGCCCTGGTAACACGTTATTAACAACACGTTACTCCAGGGCGATAATATTTCAGAGAAATGGGCCAACATTGCTGGAAAACCAGCAATGTTTTACCCAAAACGGAGATAGCCTTGGTGATACGACCCTGTGGTCGTATCACCATAATCCACCTCCCATGTTAGCTATGCCTCAGTCGGGAATTTAACAGACGTTAAATTCCTGCTTTAAGGTATAGTTAACAGGATTTAAAAATTTGCTACCCCTCGTTGATAATATCATGAAGCTGGGGTAGCGATATTTCCCCATGGTGTTTTGTTAGGCACGCCTCCTTTGCATCTCATTTGAGATGCAAAGCAAGGTGTGATCAAAACGGGAGCTGAAGCAAGGAAACACGCGCTAGCGTGTCCTTGTAAATAATGCGATATAATTATCACCGCTTTTCGCCCAAAAAACGGACACTAAAGCGGTGATAATTATATCTTCAGGCCCTTGATGATATGCCCCCATGTTTTTAAAGCATTCCAGGGATCAGATTTACAAAACGTGTTCTATGAGGCTGTGAATTGTGGTGTGAATTACACTTCAACACCAGCCGTGATCAACACAGCATTATATGTGAATTGATGTCTCTCACTCCTTAAATATGACCTAACCTTTAATCCCCAGGAGTAAGACTTGCTTGTTTCCCTGAGTAAGAATCTCATACTCCTGGAAAGTACACACAGAAAGGGTTATGCGGATCAGGGTCTCGCCTTTGCAAAAGTTAGAGCTATTGGCATTGTAAATGACAACGTTTTTATGTATGAGTTGTTTTTGAAAACAGATAAATAAATGGCATTGTCATTTACAATGCCAATAGCTTAATCTCTCGCAAATGCGAGACCTATTGCATTTGCACACACACACAGCCACAAACACACACACAGAGACACACACACACACAGAGCCACATACACACAGTGCCAAACACACACACAGAGCCACACACACACAGAGCCACACACAAACACACAGAGGCACACACACACACACACACACACAGAGCCACACACACAGAGCCAGATACACACACACACACACACACAGCCACACACACACACACAGAGCCAGGCACACACACACAGAGCCAGACACACACACACACAGAGCCACACACACACACACACACAGAGCCAGACACAAACACACACACCCTCAAACGCAGTAGCTAATGTAGTGTAGTTTGCCGAATGTTTGGTACCGTCATGCGAATTTGGGCACAATCAGCTCTTAAAGTTCCCTGATACTCCGTCCACTGTATTGTATCACTATACAAAAAAAGCCCCTCTGCACAGACACTCGCTCTCACTTAAATGGCATAACTTGCTATTAATCACATTCAACTGATTGTGTGGAACTGGGCAGACGGGGATTACTTGTACATCAATAGGTTTACATAGAACTGCATAACAGCGATTTAAAAATTATAATCGCTGCAATCATACATGAACCCTTAAAACCCACAGACAGTTAGCATCACACAAAGCACACACACACAGAGCAACACACACACAGTAGCTAATGTAGTGTAGCTTGCCGAATATTTGGTACCGTCCCGCGAATTTGGGCACAATCAGCTTTTAAAGTACCCTGGTACTGCGTCCACTGTATTGTATCACTATACAAAAAAAGCCACTGTGCACAGACACTCTCACTTGCCTGACTTGCCTGACTTTTTTATTGCATTTATTTTGCTATCACAGTGCCCCCACCCCCACAGTTACCAATCATATACCTATCATAGTTGAAATAATTTTATTTTAGATAAAGGCATCGGTAAACAAAAACAAACAAAACTGAAAAATTGTACAATAACTAAACATTTTACAAAGGGTAACATGTTTGTCCCCAAATCTATATTTTTGAACAAGACAGTAGTTAGGGGCATCTGTAAAGTGCATCGTTTGGCTCCTCTACAACGTCAACGTGCTATTTTCCAACTCATCAGTGTTCCGTTTAGTGCCAAAATAACAATATGGTCACAGTGCGCTTTATAAATTCCATAAATACATAATATAATACAAATAGTGATTTCTGGGATGGCACCAGTCCTGCCCGAATTAGAATCTGCTGCAGGTGTGGTAACCAGCTGTGTTTTTATTAATTTTTTTTTTTTTTTTTTGGGGTGAGGGAGGCTTATTTGCAATAAACGCCTTTACTCTCATGTGTAATATTTTTAAATGCATCAGTTCCACAGGGCAGGACTTTGCCCTCGCAGTGACGTTGGGGCACGTGCATCCACGTCTCGGGAGGGCACCAGCTCTTCAGCCTCTGCACATCACGTTGGAATAAACACGTGTTTGTACCTCTCTCCCCAGGTGGCATCAGAAGTGAGGACCGAGCCTCTTGTCGGATTCTGACTGGCAGCGCTGCCAAGCACGTGTCTGAGGTAGGCTATGATGCCCAAACTCACAAAGTCTGTAATTAAACCCCAACGCCTGCTGTTTGTTTCGACCAATCTTATGTAATTGCATCAAAAGTCATAACTTGATTCCCCGTTGCATGTTGTTAGTGGGAGTAGTACCTGCGCATATTTTCATGTATTTGTTATAAACGCATCAGTCCTCATTGTAACAGCACTTTACATTTTTTGGTTGATTGAGGGCTGGCCACTTGCCATGGGTGGGAAGCAATAGTGGGCACAGATCGTGCCCTCCAAGTGTGTTCTCTCGCAGTGCTCAGCGATACTCTTATTTTTTCTTGCCATGTTGTTTGTTTACAAGACAAGATAGAGAAAGAGTCAGATTAACGATACTGCCTTATCGGAATTATATCATTTTGGGGCAAAACTATTTTTCAAAAACAGCATACCTGCCAACCATCAGAAGGCATAAGAACATTTTCTATTGGTTTTGTCATCGTTTCCCACTGCGAGTTCTCTTTTGCGATATTTATGTAGCACTAGTAGCTGGGAGCTTCTAGGCACTGGTGACCTGTGGTTTACCTGCGCGTAACATTTTCGTTTCACACTGAAGTCTCCAACATTCTAGCCTAGTGTCTGTGTTTGCCGCTCCCTCGACAGCCTGCTGACTCTATGGTCTAAGATCATAGAGATTTCAGCTAACAAGATCCAGGTAACCATCTCCCAGCACTGCCCTTGCTTTTCAGTGTCACCCTGAGTCATTATTCATTGTTAAGCTGCGCCTGTTCGCATCAGTGCCCCCTGAAAAATCGATGCCCCTCCTACCTCACACGTGACTGGTCTTCGGAAGATTTTCACAAGGCTGAGCGTGGGTTTTATCTCCTTACTGTTTTTCTCCTGCAAGAGAAGCACTATGGGTCACAAAAAGTCTTTTAGAACCCAAACGGAGATAATATTAAGACGGGACAAGCATCCGTTAACAGGGCAGAACAGCCTTTTCTCTTTTAGCCCGGTCCCACTCGGACGGGCTCGGGTTGACTTGCTACTGGCGTAAAAGTTTTCTTATCTTCGTTATGGGGCCATCTGTCACCCCATAAAGAAGATAAGACACCTTTTACCACAGCAGTAAGTCAAGGAGCCCCGTCTGAAAAGGACAGGGCTAAAAGAGAAAGAAGAACATCACTAGGACCTCTTCTCCAATGGCTGGCTACCGTTTAGGAAGCCAGCCAATGGAGAAGAGAGGCAGGGCTTAACCCTCGCTAGAGAAGTCACCTAAAAACATAAAATCTCGCGAGTTTGACAGCGCATGTGCGCAGTATGCCACGCGAGACCTAAAAACTTAGTGAATAATGTCCCCATGTGCATAGAGTAATATAATTTTAGACTTTGGAGAAAACACACTAACGATTTGAATCCAAGTTGACGATAATGATCAAAGTACAGACAAATCACAATAATCACAGGGGGGACATTATTTATTATTAATAATCGAGGTGATCTTTACACTACAACAACAAATAGGAATTTCAGCAGGGATGATGATAGTTTACCTAAGTTTTTTATCTGAATCTGTATTCTTGCCAAAAATTCAGTAAGAGGCTCCTTTGGGATTGAAATATATAGGAGTCACCAGTCCCATCATAATTGCAACACCATGGTGACACTGTGGGGCATATGTACAAGACCCTATCGCCACCACAAAGTCACTTTTACCAACGTTGTGGTGGTGATAGGGGCTTAGCCTTATTTACAAGGCAGTATTAAGCTACTTAACGTGGCTTAACGATGACTTGTAAATAAAGCCCCCGTTCTCGCTATGGTTAGCGTGAAAGAGGTGGGCAGTGGGTGTTCCGGTGGGCGTTCCACCGTCACACCTATTGATTTTGACGCTGCTCCCTATGAGCAAGGTTGGCATACACAGAAGGCAGCGCCAAAATTAAGACAAGGAAAAACCTGGTCTTAAGTTGGCAAAACAAGGGGAAATGCATTATTTCTCCTAGTTTTTGCTTTCCATGTGTGCTGCCTTGTGCAGCACACATGGAAAAAGACAAAATGTCATGGATTGTTTATGTACAGGAAGGTGTCCCTTCCTGTACATAAACAATTCTTTAAATAAAAATGCTAT
Organism: Lissotriton helveticus; assembly: GCF_964261635.1. Classification (NCBI taxonomy): domain Eukaryota; kingdom Metazoa; phylum Chordata; class Amphibia; order Caudata; family Salamandridae; genus Lissotriton; species Lissotriton helveticus. The sequence continues at coordinate 1,478,426,532 of NC_136067.1, forward strand.
TTTGTGACTTTGAATGGTATTTTAGGATTGTTTATGTGACACCTTCCTACACAAAAACAATCCTCCCCTGCATGCAGAGGTGCCTTCATTTGTGCTAAGTTGCCAAACTTAGCGCCATTGCAGGGGGAAACACAAGGCTGCACCACATTCTTGTAAATACGGTGTAGCCTTGTGTTTCAGAAGTGGTGGAGAGAGGCGTTAAGACAGGAAGTCTAACAGCTCTCTTCACCACTTCCTTATACATATCCCCCTGTGTGTCTTGTGGCTTCACCCAGACACTACGCAAGCTAGCAGCAGGAAACATACACATGGAAATATTACTGGAAAATTGGGAATAAGGGTATCATGTGCTATTCACGTTTTGTCTGGAAATTGCATATTTTCATTTTTAAAGGCACTCCCAGGGTCATTTTGAGGCAGAGAATACCCCCTATTTCACTGCTCACTGGTAATTGGCCACATAGAATTGTAACGTACGTTGCACTAATGAAAGTATCCATGATAGCACATCCTGACTATTTCTCATGGTTAGTGTTTGGCCATGTCGCCACCGATTGGTAGGACTGAAAACTGCTTTGAAACAGAGGCGTAACACAGGCCCCTGCAGCCCCCGCAGTGCGGGGGGCCCTCACCCTCCAGGGGGCCCCGTCCGCACCGCACTTCTGCTGGGGAGCTCTGGATTTAGCCCGGAGGGGGCCCCTTCAAGTACCCTGCAGGTGGGCCCCCTCACGGTTCGTTACGCCACTGCTTTGAAAGCAGTATATTCAGAGCTTTGCACAGCTACAAAGTACATGCCTGTATGTACTTTATAGTGGGTGTTCCTCCAGACTGCACAGATACGCCCACATGATCCTTTTGTCAACTAGATGGTTTGCATCAGAGCATGTTTCTCTCATGCTTAGATCAAAGCTGACCATGGAGGCACAAGTCACCTCGCCTTTAGCAATGACTTGATAAATGGTGGAACAATTTTCTATGTGGTTTCAATCTTCTACATCATGGCTGCAGTCGGAGCTGGTGTAAATATGCTCGCTGCCTTGCGCCAGAGTCACTTTGATGGTCCTCTGTCTTATCGAGAAGACTGCATTTATCTTTTCATAATCCATCTGCCAGTCATTGCTGGGTGGTACCCAATACAGTCACCTAGAATTGCCTTCCTCTACAACTTGACTCATAGGTGGATTCTCAATTAGGACTCTGGAGCTCCCCCCCTGAAATACCTTCACATTCCTGTATAATAATAAAATCGATTTATTTAGAGATACAATCATATCTCTAAACAAATCGATGTATTTAAGTCTGTGCTGTCCGCCCCAGGCTGCCTGGCCTGCCTCGCTCTGAAGTAGGAAACGGAAGCCAGGCAGTTAATCAACTTTCTGAGCTGTGACGCATGACGCAGAGCTTACTGTTCTAAAGCCCTTCATAATGAGTCACTGTCATTGTATTCTATGGCAGAATCCACTAGTATAGACCAGTGACATTGTCAGCATCATGCTTTGGGGCATTGAAGTCTCCCTCCCTGCGTAAGAGCAGCTGCCCCAAATTCACAGGCATAGATCCCACCCTTTCCCATTCATCACACATAGGAGTGGACGCAAACACAGTAAAGAACGTGTGTTTTGCTGTCTTGTCCTCTGTAATGGTAAGTGTCAGAATGCTAATCTTCGGTTATAAATATTGTTCTGAGACCTCTCGCCACCCTAACCTCCCCCACTGTGACACTCCAGGCCCCGGCTTCACTTTGCTGGCCCTGTTAGAAGTGGAGCTGCAGCATTTGTCCGACTGCGAAATGGATCCAAAAGAGGAGCAGGTCAGTCTGAGTTTAGCAAATATTACTGGTCTGCAGCTTGGGAGCTGCAAATCTTTTCTGTTTCACTGCCGGAAAGTGTCTAGCCTAGAGAATCACTTGTTCCAATCAAACAAGAGGTGCTAACCCAGTAGAAAATGACTATCTGATTCCAAATAATTTTTACTCATATGGCATTTAAATGGGCCTCCCATTGAATGATCTCTCCATACATTTTAAAACTCCAGCGGACGTTATCAAACTCTCTAGAGTGACTATTGTTGGTGATTGCTACACATGCTAGGCTGGTAAAAAGTACTGTGCTTTTTTTCTCTACACTGCACTGCCCCTTCTCAAGTGCATGCATATAGCCCACAAAGGGCCCAATGTATTGACAATGTTTTTCGTTTTTCACCCTCAGAAATCCGGCTTTGCCCAAAGCTCCAGGCTTTGATGTAATGAAAAAGCAAAATGCATTGTTCAAAAGTAGCATAGCCAGTGGTGCAATCTCAAGTGTACGATTTTGTGTGCGCTGCAAACATCGGAGGACATTTATCAATGGCCTGCAAATGCTCCTGTGGTCAGAGAGAACTGGTCATTTACTAATTGGCCTAATCAGTTAGTTAGCAACTATGTGGTTTCTTCTTCCCTTGGGAGGTTGATCCAAATATCTGCGTGAAGTGCAAAGCGAGAGATCTGTGCTTACAGTAGTTATCTGCTGTGTAACATTAAAACAGGCCCTATCTTGGAGAAGTGTGGCTCAGTGGTTAGAGGCGGCAGACCCGGAAGCTGAGATCAGCCGTGGACCAGGGTTCGATTCCCCGCCTCGGCGGGTCTTGGGCTCAAAAATTCCACGGACTCGACAATTCTCGCTCCGGTGCCTACTCGACTCACGGGGTCACACTCTGCGACTCTGGGCAATAGCTTGCTTAATCTCCACTACGGCCTCTCGCGGTGGGATGCCTGGCTTTCACCTTGTGAATACCCTGCCGGGGTATCTCTCACAGGGGAATACCAGGACGGGTTCCCTAAGCAAGCGCCTTGAGACCCCTGGGTGAAATGTGCGCTATATAAATCGAAATACATTTACATTTACATATCTTCATGCCCTTAACAACATTAATGACAAAAACATGGAATTATTTGAAAGCTTTCTATAGAGTTGATTTACGAACAATGAGTGTTAGACAAAGTTAAGGCAATGCATGTCAGTGATTTAGTTCCTCTCTTTTTTCAGGTTTCATGTAATCTTGCCTCCCTCAAGAGTTAGCTATTTAATCAAGTACTTCTTTCTGTATTATGTTTCCATGCATAATTTGAGCCATGACAGGTGTTTCTGAGGGGCTTTGAATAAGAGATGACTTTGATCCTGAGGCTGAAGCAAAGTGTTGTCACTGGGTTGCCTTACTGCAAAGCACACAGAACAATGAAAATGTATTCCAGTTGTAATTGCAATTTTGTGAAAATGTGTGTGATGGGGTGCTCACATGGCAAAATATTTACAGGGCACAAGAAAAAGTAAATAAATCGCTTAAATGTGAGTGGGTGCGCTGTATGTTTGGAAGTGGTGAAGTGAGGGAGATGCAAGGAAGTGCATTCGTGAACATGGGGTAGTGAAGAGGAAAGAGAGGTGGTTGAAGATGTGCAGATGGACGAGATGTGAAAAGAATAAGGGCATACATATCTAACATAAAACGCATATAACTAAAGGCCAAATCGACTTCCACAGGCCTTAATACTGTTAACATTTCTGAAGTGAAACATTTTGAAGGTTATTTATAACAAATCCTTGTTGGTACTCAATTATGTTAAACCGCTAACAGCCATTGACAAAGCCAATCATAGTTTTAGGTGTAGGTCAGTTGTTGTGTTATATATCTGGATACAATTATATCGCAGAGAGAAACCAAAATACTGGTCGGGTAGCAGTACACTATGGGAATCACAGATATTTTTTTTACATGTTCCCTTTAGAGAGTCCCCACATTTTTCATCCCACTTGAAGACCTGTTTTCACATATTTCTATATGACTGATTGCAATCAGCTGCTGTGAGTTCTTCCCGAAGTCTGGTTAGAGCATTTTCTTCCAAAGTTGATGCTGCATGCAGTCCAAGACACAGGGCAAGCACTCACTTTAAAAGTCTGAATTTGTTGTATTGTACAATTTGCACATTACAGTAACTGTTGAATATATTAGTGCAGCACGAAATAGGGCAGTTTTTTTTGTGTTTAATATTTCAAAACTATATGCTCCCAATACTTTATAAGCAGTGCTTTATTAGTAAATTAGTTTGCTTTAAAATGCACCATTTGCCAATCTTTTTTTCAAGTTTTTTTCTCTGGAGGAGGACTCAGCCTGGACCCCATACTTGTCCATTAAGCTTTCCTGTGTCGCTCACTTCCTAAAAGTCACACTACTTTTAAATGTCACCAGCCGCCACTGACTTGACTGTAATGCAAGACAATAAATGAAGGTTGCATCCTGTTCGTTCTATACATTTTACTTAAATCAGTTTGAGTCAAAAGCAGCAAAAGGGTGTCGCAAACACTAGACTAAACATAGCTGATTTGAAAGGCACATACTTTTTCAGGGTTATCTACTAGCTACTACTCGCCTGGAACACTGTGCTACTGAGGCTCGTTAACAATAGAATACGAAACATAAGACCCAATGGACTGATTAGTGAACTAATGTGGAATTAAAAGAAGAAATGGAAGCAAAGCAAATGTAAAAGGATACACTTTAAATACGTCTTCACGGGGGGCTAACCGGGAGAGGGCGTTCACGTATACCACGGTGACTTGCTGAACAGAAGCAGGATGTAGAGAGACAAAAAGCAAATTCCGAAAGGGGCACTGATGGGGGGAGGGAGGGGTGAACAAAGAACAGATGTAATCGAAAGCTAGAGCTAAATGTTTTTGGAAACAGAAGCGGCAGGGTTTCTACTACCATGGCAAGTCTACAAATCGAATGCCAAAACAAAAGTTAGAATATTTGAAACAAAATCGTTGAAGAGAGCAACAATGGCCTATGATGTATGTTGCCATGTGTGCCTGAATTTATTAGGGCAGGGCAGGGCAGCTTCTGCAGGGGAGTAAGAGAGGTCATTTTCACTTCTAGACCAGGAAGCGGCTAGCAGGTGAGCATGTTTATGATGTGATGGAGTACCAGAGCAAAGATAAATGAGTGCAGGAGCAGAGCCAGGGATGCAGGCTCTCAAAGGCTACACTCATGCTTTAGGACAAGGGGAAAGATGTCAAGATTCCAACACACATTGGTTGACGTCCGTGCTACTTAAATTTACTCCTCTGACTGAAGGTTCTTTTGGCGCACGTCATTAGTCTGCAGCTATGTGTATATACCTGGTTACCATCATACAGCCAGGCAGCAGTCACACTGGCATCATAAATCTACGAATTCTATACATCTGTTAGGCACGCAGAAAATTAATAGCTAGAGGATACAACTGAAGCCTTACTGATCTGTGTAGGTCCTACTGTTGCACACTTTAATGATTTCAGAGCTGCGATTTATGAGAACGTTTCTTGTGCTACTGAAGCTTTCCAGTCAATATGTGTGTGGTCTGACAAAATTACGTTTTGGGGATCAGAAATAAGGTAGTGCAATTGGTGTTATGACAAACAAATGTATTGTATCCTCAGTACAAACTGATGTAAACACATTTTATAATCATGGACAAACCTACTGTAGGAGCATCCAGTGCAAAAAATGACTGTTTTCACAAAATACAAGAATGTGACATCTCTCAGGGAACATGCATAATACATGGCTGTTTATTTTATTTTTACCTCAAGTAAGAAAAACTTTGATTAAAATTCACAGAGCTTTTACTCTGAGAAGGTGTTTCTTAATGTAGGCTTAGGCGCGCATGGGGAAACAACCGTTACAACGCATGCTTTTACCCCGTATGCTATTAAAACAAAAATGGCTTGCTCTAAGGGGTATAAGGGGTTGGATTTAACTCCAATACCTTCCCTACTGCTACACACACTGGAGTTGGAATAGTAAATTATACTATTCCAAACTCCAGCGCACCACCAACAGCAAGTCGGGGTAAAAAACTAAGTTGTAACGGCATGCGGGGTAAAAGCATGCGTTGTAACGTCATACAATCGCAAGAATGACATGCAAATATCCATGCATGATTCATAAAGCATTTATATTAGTAGTAGGACCCCACTTCTTGTGTAGGTGGGTGTTACATAGGGGTTCTGCCCATTTAGTCTGCCAGGTTTTTTTGCATTTGATCACCTGGTTTTATGAACTTTTACAGTAGGTGTGTCTACTGTCTGAGTCTCACACATGGAAATCTCATGGTAAATTGGACTAAGCGTGTTTACAGCTTGTCTGCCTTTTTAAAGAAAGGCAGCTGTAGCGCAATTAGGGTCCGGAGCATGGGGCTGGTTAAATGTGCACCCATGTGTACACATGTGTATGCACATGTGGGGGCTGTACGTGGGAGACTACCGTTGTGCTCAGGGTGGCAGCTGCAAACAGCTAACCAGCTTGTGGCAGTTTCAAACTACAAATTTGACTTATCAAAATAACCCCTTTTGACAGGCCTAAACCTTACATTTGAATATTAATTAATCACCCCTAAGTAGGACTTATTGCCTATAAAAGCAGGGTGAATTATATTTAGAAAAGGGCATGTAGAAATGAATGTTGACCATGTCCTTATAGTGAAATATCCCCCAAAACGATTTTCACAGTAGGAAGTCTGACTGCTTCCATACGGTAACACTGGGTTACATTGTTACATTTATTAAATGCTAAAATTAGATATTTAATATTTAGTATATAGTATTTAGTAGCTTATGTGAAATATATGTACTTTTCCTTTTTTTTAAAGAAAAAGCACTGACTAGACAATAACTTATTGAGTGCTGTTGGTGAACGCAAGTTTGACTTTGGGAAACTACACATAGAAAATGCTTTGTCAATCAGGCTTGTATAGTCAAAAGTTACTCGCATCTAAGGGCCTGATTTAGAGTCCGGTGAAGAGGTTACTCAGTCAGAAGCGGATAGATATCCCATGCACCTTTTTACAAGTGCTGTATGATATAGTTCACTTGTCAAGTGGAGGACAGGACAATCATCATATTTGTGGCTAAGAAACCCATCCACCAGATTCTAAATCAGGCCCTAAGACAGGTGTGCACCACAACTAGTCATAGAAAACACTTTGTAAATCAGGCCCACACTGTAAAACAATCAAGGACATACATCTTCTGAAATGAGGATTATGATAAACGTTGCCAAATAAGCACTTTAATTTAACTTATATCACCCTCTTCAATCAGTTAATAATACCCTTCCCCTTCTGTTATTCATCTCTTGAGGCTTCAATATTTCTACATAACTTTCTAGAAATTAATGCAATGACAGAAGTGGCAAATAACAATAATGTAATCAGAAAACAAAACTGTGTCTCTATAACTCAATGCATAGGAACAGAACATAATTGTTAAACCTGATGGCCTTGGCATGGTATTCTGTATGAAATTGTGTTTCAGGTTGAAGGGGTGAAACCCCCTTACTTAAGCTGCAACCATAATCTTTGTCAGGGTGAGGCACAAGCAAACCCTAGATTAACCTATGGTCAATCCTCTGGTAGCTTGGCACAGAGCAGTCAAACTCTGTGTAAAGTATTTATGTAGCACTACATACAGAAATAAGAGAAAACAGAACACAAGAAAAATTCTGCACCAATTTAGAAAAATAGAGCAGAATGTAATAAATGAAACAAGACCAAAATGACAAAAATCCAATAGGTAGACCGGAGATGTGCAAGTTTAAAGATGTAAGTGTAAATAGCGCAGAGAAGCCAAAGTGCCACTCATGGCAATCTGGTCATGCGATACCTAGAGCGAGTTGCAAGCTCAGGCCGACCATAATGGAGTGTGGGTTGGATACAGGGATTACGTTAGTCCCGCTGGAGAGTTCCCTTCTCAGGCCAGTGGAAAGAATCCCACCCAAAGTAGAGGGGGACGCAAGGAGCAGGGAAATGTCATTGACGGTCATTGATTTAGCGCAAAGAGCAGGCCTGACAATGTGGATAGTCATTGCTGTAGCACTGAGATCCTGCTGTTGTAGTAAACAGTTGGGCCAAAGCTTCACAGTGGTGCTCTCCGCGAGCAGTCAATGCTGTAGCTCAAAGGGTCGCGTTGATGGAACTTAGCATTGGCGGGCAGAGCAAGCTACAAGGTTTGGCACCACTGACCTATTTGCAGTCACAAAGAACCTAAAAACCTTCATTTCAGCTCCAGTGAGGTAACACCAACGGGCAAAGCCCTTAGGGGCATCATTTGGGGGTCAGGGGCTTACTCCTGCTGGATCTGAGTGTTGGGTCAGATGGTTGGGAGCCTGCTATGTCCCTGTGGTTCAGAATTGGAGACCAGCATACTAGCCTTTGGAGTCCCTCTGGGAGTGCTAGGTTCAGGTGCAGAAACAATTCCTCTGACTCAGGCAGGAGGACAGAACCGCCGCAAGGCCGCACTCCAGCAAGACAGTAATCAACTGAACAGCAGTCCAGCAGAGTGGCAGTGCTTTCAGCAGCACAGCAGTTCTCTCTTCCTGGCAGTGTCTCCACAGGTCCCGAAGTGTACTGAAGAGCAGGTGTTTGAGGTCCAATATCTATAGGAGGCACCTCATGGAAGAGTGAGAATCTTCTAGAGGTTTCTCTTTGAAGTGCAAAGGTTTCCTGACTCCTCTGCCTCCAGACTAACTACAGGGGGTATGCAGCCCTTGTGTGGATGGAGGACACAGCCTATTCAAGTGTAAGTAGGGTTGAGCCAAGCTCTGCCGTCCCATCCTGCTAGTGATAGCCCACCCAGGCACCCCTAAATTCTCTGTGGTGTGGCTGTCTAATATGAATACACAAAGCCCAACTGTCAGCTACAGCTAGCCATGTGACCCAGAGATAGGCTTCAGACCCTAAATGGCTAAGGGAGGAAAATGCATTAAGAAATTGTAATTCAAAATCCAACTTTATCGTAAGACAGAATTTTTCATTACAGCTCCAAAGACATCAAACATGAACTGATTGTTTCCATTTGAAAGTTACTATTTATTAAATGTAATAAGGTAACTCCAATATTACCCTATGAGAAAAGTAAGCCTTGCAGTAGTTAAAAACGAATTTAAGAGTTTTCCACTACCAGGACATGTAACTTAAAAATACATGATTGTGAATGGCTCAACTGCTTTGGGTTGAGTATTCCTTCCAGACATTGAGACAAAAAGGACCAATAAATGAGGGGAGATGGTCTTCCTAACAGAGTGGCTGGGAAGGAGCAGTGCCCTGCCCTGATTACACTTCAAAGGGCCCTACCTGCAGCACACGCAAAGAAACCTGATGCCACACCTGCTCTTGCATTTATCCCCCTAGACATTTTGGAGCCAGGATCACAGGAAGGAGGTGAACTGACCAGAACCCATTTTGGGGTAAGTTAGCAAACTCCTCACACAAACGCTGGCACCAGGTATAAAAGTGGGACCATCAGGACCTCTCATTGGACTACTCCTGGAACTGTGAAAGATTCAGAAGAAGGACTGCCCTACTGCCTGAGAATGAAAGACTACACTGCTGACTTAAGAAGGAAGATTGAACATGATTGCCTTGAACTACTCAGAGAGACTCCAAGTGTCAGTTGGCTGACCGCTTGTGTGAGCTATAGGGACACAGCATGCTTCCGCAGTCCTCCCTGCACACAGCTGACCACCACCAACTGGACATGCCTGGACCTACCTGAAACCTGCTGCTGGCCCTTTCCAATGGGCTCTGTGTTCCAGCTGGAACAGGAAAGGAATAGTAATCCCTTCAATGACGGCGGAACCAGGGTCGGCTCATCCGTCGAGATTACGATGTCGATTTCCAACAGCCTTTCCATGTTGGCCTTTCAGACATGGAAAGGCTGTCAGAAAGAAACATTGGAGGCCCCTAGCAGGGCCCTCTTCCCCCATGTCATCTGCTTAGGGGCCTGGGGGGCACCTATGGTGCTTTCCTGAAAATCCCTGCACCGTGTGGCAGGCACCGTAAGGGATTTTCACAAACTCCCATTTCTCAATGGGAGTGTGTGCAGCGGACGGTTCTGCCTGCCGCACAAGCTCCCATAGAGAAATGGGAGTTTGCAACTGCACCATGTGCAGTTGCAGTGTAATCAGAGTGCAGAACCACCAATCTATGGTCGGGCAGTTACCTCAATGAAACGGCAAAGAATGACAGTATAGTCAATTTTTCAAAATAAGTCACTCTTTCAGTGGTGTGCTAATATGCTAACTTCACATATTGGGATGTATGCTTTAAAAAGTGCAGCTGGCTGAATGTTGCATTAACCAGGGTCTGACAGTGTTTTAGTGTCCCCCCCACCCCCCGCAGTTGCCCAGTGGTCTGGAACCCTTGGAGGTCTGTTCTGCAAGCACAGGGCAGCTCTCTCTGCCTCTGTCACTTTCCCCAGCTCCCCGAGATTAATTGTAGCAGGCATAGGAGGTTTCAAGAGAAAATAGAGGGAGAAGGTAGAGAGAAAACGATCAGAGGTGGTAAAGAGAGAGAGGCGAGTAGGAGGCGGAAAGTGATAGACTGCACGAGGATAGAAGGGAGCAGGCCTTCTGTCAGAGTTTTTGCCAGCTCTGTTTTTGTTCCTTTGGTCCGACCTTGACAGTAAACATCTCTTTGTGTTTTAGAGCCGTGCAGTCTGGAGTGCATGTTCCGACTCATACAGCCTGATTCATCAATCTCCCGTTTTGCGAGCCCTTAATAGCGATTCATAACGAATTGCTATTAAGGACTTGCAAAACGGGATTCATGTAGGAATTGCTAAATAAATAGCGATTCCTACACATTCCTTATTTGCGATTAGCAAATTGCTAATCGCAAATAAGGAATAACTCCCCATTCATTCCTATGGGCCAAAAAGCCCATAGGAATGAATGGGGAGTAATCCTTATTTGCGATTAGCAATTAGCTAATCGCAAATAAGATAGCGATTTAAAGGGTGCCAGGGGTGTCCAAAGGACACCCTGTAGCACCCCTTAAATGCAAATTAAAACAGGTGTTGCGCACACACATGTCCTAAGGACATGTGTGTGAGCAACATGCAACAAAGCATTTTTCTAAGTTTTCGCTATTTACCACGGGGTTTGACCTCGCGGTAAATAGCGGGCCGAAATAGCGAATTCGCAATTTTGAAATGGATGATGAATTGCATTTAAGGAATCTCAAATAGAGATTCCTTAAATGTAATTGCTCGCAAAATAGCGAAATCCCTAATGCAAAAATAGCGCTCGCAAAGGGCCAGATTCTCAGAATCTGGCCCTTTGCTAGCTGATTTCGGCTTGATAAATCTGGCTGATAGTCTGTACGCATTTGTGCATAACTACATCAAGCAGAAGCTTATTCCGGCTTCTGATTCGGTGAACGCTCGTGGGCCTGTCTCTGTTGTGATGTTATTAGAAGTTACAAAATGGAGGAGTCTGGAAACATGGGCCTGCACTGTAGGTCGGATAAAGCACCAAGTGCGTTTTGTGTTTCTAGGCCTCCAAATGTGTACGAGTTTGCGATTGTCTGTATACAAGGAGTGCATGTGTATGGATGTGTGAATGCCTTTCTATGTGTGCAAAGGTGTGTGTGCTTCTTATAGAAGACATTCAATTCTAACAGTATTGCCTATTATTAAGGAACGAGGCGTGGGCGTAGAGCTGGTTTGCGAGTTTATAGAGCTAATAAAAAAGAAATACAGGATTAAAGCAAGCATATCATCTAGACATATCATATGATTTTCAGAGATCTCACGTTGCTCCAGGTGTAAATAGTTTATTCAGACATAACTGGTATGTCAGTGGTATACGTAGGCATTTCCATTGCAGATGTCTGCTATAGAAGTTCTTATAACACGATATAACGCAACATTAGATTAACAACATTTAAGAATGCCTCTCTGACCCTGGCTACGGACACAGGGCAGATGTGCTCACTCCTATTATTCAGTATAAACAGCCTGTCTCCTCTGCCAGTCCCATGTTGTCTATTCACTGGCCTCTCATTCCCTTCTCCTACTTACGGTCACAGTTTCAATACTCTGACTTCTAAAGGGGAGAAGTGAATCAGCTCTTGGGAAATTATCAAGTAAAGTAACAACTGATTGTCCAAAATGTATTTGCTGACAATGCATAGGCTTCACTGACCGCATTAAAAAGAAACTAATGAAACAACCCAACTCTTCTGGTTGCATTATTTTTCGAAGCAGTGTGTAAGTAATTTGCTTCTATAAAAAAAAGAATGCTGTCTCTTATTAACTTTCCTGTCTCCCCCTGACTGCTGCACTCACCTACTTATTTTCCTGTGGTTGTGCAGTTAAAAATATCATCAGTCACAGATAGGTTAAGGATACACTTAGATATACTAAGAGTGGACATTCTCACAATGTAACCACCATATTGACCCACGCTGTTTTCAACGAGTGCTGTTGTGTTCCTTTGGACAAGTACGTTTGCACTATGAGAATATTAGGAGCATCGTTTTCTCACTGGTGCCCCAGCCACATGACTCCCACCTTCGTCCAAAATATCCTGCCAGTCCAGGGAGGAGTTGGTAAGATCGTAGCCTGTTCCTGTTTAGAGCACTTTATGCTCATGAATATATTACTTAATCTTCCTGCCTCTTTGATGCTAAACTCTAACCTTGGAAGTGGATGACTTGGAAATGTTAAGAAGCAAAGTACCCCGCCCCGACACACTGATAATTAGTGGTGGATGAGCCAACAAATTAAAGGAAGAGGCAAGTCAGAGATAATCAGAGGGTCTGGCTGGGCTCTAAGAGCCCATGCATAAGGTGAGCCCTGAAATGGCTTTGTTCCAATTAGCTTTTTTTATACTGCGTTCTCTCTTCTAACTACCTGTGTCCACATCTCTCATGCCTCTCATTCAATTCCTTCAGTTTCTACCATAATTTGAACGCACACTCCCTCTTTTTACTGTGGCACACTGCCCACTTCTTTATTCATGGACTATTCTCACCCTTTTCCTGCCACCATAAACTGTGTCCTTTTGCCCATTTTTCACCCTGCCATCTCTTTCACATTTCTCTGTGGGAAGCTCCCTCCATACTGCAGGCACTCCTTGGAAGGAAGGGGTCCTGTACTTCGGTGTGTGAATGTGTGCCTCACCACTTTAATTGTTCACCACTGACATCAAGAGCAACTTTTTTTCAAAAACACACTCTGGCTTCAAAATCAACCGGGGGAAATCCCTGATTTTACCCCTGGGCAGCACTGCCCACCCTACCACCCCAACGCCTGACTTCGGTTGCGACTTACAATCTTCTACGCAGCTACCATACCTGGGGATCACTCTTACCTCCTCCACAGACTCAACGGTGGCCCTTAACTATAAAACACTTGCTTCCCAAATCCGAGCCGACCGTACGCGATGGTCGAAACAACCCTTCTCCTTGCTCGGCCGCATAGCGGCAGTGAAAATGTCAGCCTTACCTAAGATTTTTTGTCTTCCAGACTCTCCCAGTTCTACCGCCGCCCGGCGCGCTTGCTGAACTGCAAACCGCTTTCCATCAGTTCATTTGGGAAAAGAAACGCGCACGGCTGCATAAATAAGTGGCGTACAGAGGTGTTGACGAAGGGGGTCTCGGGATCCCTAATCTCCTGCAATATTTTCAAGCTTCACAACTCCGCTACTTGGTGGAGTGGTACAGACCTGAGTCCGAAAAGAGGTGGCTATTTCAGGACAGGGCGATGGCCCAGACATCACTGTGGAAGATCCCATTCCTTGCCCGCCAGCATAGACCACGATATCTTCTCCGCTCCCCCATCACACGCACCATTATGAACACCTGGGACATGGTGGCGGTCAAGAGTAACCTGACTACTTTCCCCTCCCCGCTCACTCTGCTCTTCGACAATCCGGAATTTCCGCCGGGCGATGATCCTCGTGCCTTTCCGCAGTGGCGTGGTACGACCTGCCGTTCGGCCGGCCATCTCTTTGACTTAAAGGGCTTTCTCCCCCTCGCCGATATTACACAGGGCTACGGAGTGACCGGGCCCCACATGTTCCATTACTTCCAACTCCGCCACTGGCTCTTGAGCCCGGACTGCGCACCCCTAGTTAGTCGGCAAATGACGCCATTCGAGAAATGGCTGGTGACGAAAGACTCGGATAGGCACCTTATCTCAGACCTTTACAAGATGTTACTTCCCGTGGCTGGCCCAGGTAAGACAGCGGGACAGAAACGCTGGGAATCAGAAATCGGCAGGGCACTGTCACCCAAGGAATGGGGGTTTGTATACTACAGAGCTGCACACACCACTCGTAATACTAGTGCCAGGGAAGCGGCGGTGAAATTGGCCATCTACTGGCATCTTACCCCGGCCAGACTCAATCAAAGCAATCCACTTCGAAGCGCGCTGTGTTGGAGGGGCTGCGGTGAAAAGGGCACTCTGACCCATCTTCTGTGGGACTGCCGCGCTCTGCAAGGGTATTGGAAAGCGGTTTTGGATGATATCGACTCCACCTTTGAAACTGAAATCCCGCGCTTTCCTGCATACACAATCCTGGGGCTGCCCAACGCACTTACATTCCCTTTGAGGTCTCCCCGGGGCACACAGATGGGCATTGCCGTGCAAGCAGCGTCATAACATATCCTATCTCTCTGGGGATCCTCTACCATACCCACCCACACTGTCTGGCTGCATAAACTGTGGTTCACGTTGGGCGTGGAACGTATCCAGGCCACGCTCACACACACGGCTGACTCCTTTCAGAAGGTCTGGCAACCACTTCTGTCCCTCTTATCCAGAGAATTTCACGAGATCACAGGCCCGAAATATCTTCACATTCTACGGCTCACGGAAACACCACGTGATCCCCCACAAACTTGAACACCTTGTCGCATACCACTCTGAATGTGCTATAATAGAGGCTCCAGACAAATGGCATACTGGTCAGGGAGGGGGGAGGGGAGGGATGTTGGGTAAAGGGTGGGGGGCTGGGTTCTTCTTCTTGTTCTGCTCAGTTGACTTTCTTACATGGCACTTTCACCATAATATCGGCGGTGCATTTCTGTATCGGCATGTTTTACTTGCTTCTTTGAAGACTCTTAGAGAAGACGTGCCCGTCTGTCTCGCTCGCTACATGTGCCTACTGCATGCCTGCTGTTTTGCTTTGCCTATCATTCTTGCCCTTAAAACCAATAAAACAAATTTGAAATTAAAAACACACAAGTGACAAACAAAGCCATGGTGTGACCTGTGGTCTTCACAGGAAATACATATTATAACCAATGAGGCCACACAGACCAGTTTTAGGCAATTTTATAGTGTTAAGAAATTCTGCTTTTCATGGTAGCAATGCAGTAATTTTGAAAAGAGAGAATTGCAAATGAAAAATTAGATTCAACATATGTTGGCATTAAATGGAAACCCAACAGTTTCGATCCAGTTTCGTAACAGGAGAAACCATTACAAAATAGTCTCTCTCTGGGGGGAAAAATGCGATTGATTCTCTGATATGTGGATAAAGTCCCAAGGCCTTCTTTCAAATTACAAATCTGACTATAGTTTGCCACCTTCAAACGAAAGCACCCTAAATGTACCTTCCCATTAAACCAGACAGGAAAATACTATTTAGTGAAGGAGGTTGAAGACGACTTTTGCTCTGACATGGATTAGCAGAGTGACTGTTTCTGTCTGCAGGTGTTGTGCGTTTGGTAGGATAGAGTATTTTCTGACACACACACACAATAGCATAAGAACAATTTGTGCCAGGTGTTATTCCGGATGCAGCTATTTTCCTATAAAAACGTTTTATTTAATTAGGCGAGGAGTATGGCTTCAACTAATGTTGATAACGAGCATTTACTTCTGCTGCTCTGTCATCCTAATGTAGCTGGAGCTTCTAATAGGAAATATCAGGAGTGGTGCTAGTGACTGTGGCTCAGTCTGCCAGCACATCTCAAACTTCCACAGCAATTGTGATCTACTAGTTATAAGCCACTAGTTATGTGCCACTAGTTATGTGCCACAGTAGGAAAAATGCTTTATACCAGGGGTGCTTGCAGCTTTCTGGCAGCACTGCACGCAAAGTTACATTTCCAGAATACACGTGTGACTAGAAACAAGGTGACTTAACTGGAAGGACCACATTTCCTCAGTGGAAACGCTATGTTTGTTGTTCAACACTAAGAGGCCTATTTATGAACTTGTCACGCAGCGCAGTGCAGCGCAGCAAGGTTGCTGAGCTTCATCTCATACAGGAAAAGGGCAGGAATGTGCTGCATTTAAGGCAATATGCACATTCCTGCGTTTTCCCCTCACAGTGGCACCCTTTTGGCAGCCTAGCGCCAATGCAGGCACCCTTACACCATGGTGCAAGGGTGCCTGATTGTATGCAGGATTGTTTTCTTGTACAGGAGTCCCTGTACAAAAACAATCCTGGGAGATTTATTTCTCTTTCTATGTGTGCTGCAGAATACTGCACACGTAGAAAGGGGAGGTAACGAAGATAAATACATATATTTCTCCTCGTAAGTCTTCTCCTGGGAAGGCCTATCTTTTTGCCACCTTCCAAAGGTTTATCAGTTCTGGTAAATGTGTCAAAAACCATGGACGTTGTGTGGGAACACCCATGCAACGTCCATTGAACGCCTTCCCAGGGCAGAGTAAGGCAACGCAGTGATTTGCACAGCATTGCCTTACTCCAGATTTACAGATCCATTCAGGGACATGCAAAGTGGCTTTGCGTGGCTTCATAAATTTTACTTAAGGTTTACATTGTGCATCACATGTTGTGGGGTGCAAACGTGGCGTAAACCATCTCGTAAATAGGCCCCTGTGAATATATTATGTTGTGTTATGGTGTCTTTTTTTTTTTTTTTGTCCTCATTTGCCATCCCCTCAGTATAGGAGATACCAACCACCTAGCGAGTCCTTTACTTCGCAGCAAAAGTGGTTTTTGTGCCCTCTTTCCTGTACCAGAACTCGAGTTATTTGGAGGTGGAAGAGAAATCCCAGAGACTTGAGGTGTTTAAGCTGACTCCATCAAGGTTTATTTCAACCCTTGGGACCAAATATCGTATCGAGGCCAGACCCAGTCCACGGAGTGTTACGGCATAATCATAGGACCCGGGGGAAAAAAAAAAACCCCGGATTCTATCTCCATTCGGACAACACATCCCAAAATGCCAGATTGCGCTCAGTGCATGATCTATTGAGGTCTGCCTTAGATGTTTCATATAACGATGTGAGCCATCCTGAGTGTAATGGGGCTGTTTTCTCTGTCCAATGCAAGCAGATTTGTCTTCTAGCCAGCAAAATAGCGTAAAAGAGGAATGACCTAGTAAGATTGTCTTCCAACCCAAAGATGATGAGTGGTAGTGATGTCACGAGTGATATATTCAAGATGGAGTTTAGAGTGGCTTTCACTTCTTCCCAAAACTGACTAATTCCAGGACAATCCATAAACATATGGATGTCGGATGCCCCCATAAGATTACATTTATTGCACTTTTTATCGGGGAGGAATTTGGAAAGTTTAAGTGGCGTGATATATGCGCGATGTACTGAGAAGAGATGATTTCTTTTTAGCCAAGATGGTTTTACAATCTTATGTAGAAGGGCAAAAGAATTTAGCCATCTTTCCTCACAGTGAAGGCCAGTTACTGAACCCCAAAGCTGATCCGGGAGGGTGAAGTCACCGTCAATTTCTTCGAGAATCTGCCAATACCATAGGGCTATCTCTTTTTTTCCTGCTGGTTTTTCTACTAGCTGTTGTTCCAAAAAACGTACTTTCCCCAGATGTTTGTCTTTGCTACGCTGGGCTCTCATCCAACTCTCCAGTTGAAGGTACTTAAATCTGGACAATGCAGGTCCAGTATAGTCATAAAGCTCGTCCCATGTAATTAATGAACCTTCCTTCAATATTTGGCCCCATTTTGTTATCCCTGCGTGTTCTAATATATGTGACAAGCTATCTTTCATGCATAACGGAAGTCCGGGGGATTCCCAAATTGGGGCAAAGTTTGAATAGTAGGACAGCCCCAGTTTTTTTCTGATGGTAAGCCACGTCTTAGCCCATGATAGTAGTATTTTAAGTTTGATTTTTTTGAAGAATTTCTGGCTAGCAAATTTAAACAAAAACCCGTCTACTGATAAGTTTGCCCCATTTAACATGGCTCTGTACATTGACCCGTTTGGAATATTAGATGGAATTTTTAGGAGCATTCTAGAGTGTGACATCTGGAAGGCCCAGGCATAGTATAGTAGGTCAGGCAAGGCAAGGCCTCCCTTCTCTCTTCTCCTCCTCAGCTTTTTCCAGGCGAGTCTGGTGGATTTATAGTTCCAAATAAATTAGTTGATTTCTTGTTTACTTTTTTCAATTATTTTAGGATCAAATGCCAGGGGAATAGCGCTGAAAACGAAAATAAATTTTGGGAGAATACACATTTTAACTAAATTTACTCAGCCTGTTATGGAGAGTGGCAGGTGTGACCAGGATCTCAGCAACTTTTTACTCTCTCTATGGATTCTGTCCATATTGGTTTGCTCAATGCTGCCCACTTCTTGAGTGATTTGTATCCCAAGGTACCGCATGGAGGTTGAAAGGTTTATCTCCAAGTTTAGTTCTGAAATGTTCCATGCCATAATTTCAGTCTTACTTGAGTTAATTTCGTAGCCCGAGATTTGCCCAAATTCCTTTGCTCGCTGTATGACTACCGGAAATGTTATTACTGGATCAGATGTGAAAATCAAGATGTCGTCCGCGTATAATGCTACCCGCTTCTCCCATTCCCCAAAACTGAAGGATGGAATATTGGCCTCTGCCCGCAGAACCTGGGCAAATGGCTCAATATATAGGTTGAAGAGGAGTGGGGAGAGCGGGCAGCCCTGCCTTGTGCCTTTGGTGATATAGAAGGCTTCCGTCAAGACACCATTGACCAGTAGTCTGGCAGAGGGGGCCCTGTAAAGTTGGAATATCGCTCTACATAGTCTACTTCCAAAGTTAAATTTTTTAAGCACATCGCTGAGGTAGAGCCAATTGACCCTGTCAAACGCTTTAGTTGCGTCTAGAGTGAGTGTGGCCAGGGGTAAGGAGAAAGCTGATGCGATGTCTATGGTACCTATCAGATCCTGTGTTAATTCTGATAATTGTCGGCCTTTGATGAAACCTTTCTGGTCTTGGTGTACTATGTCGCCTATAACGCCGCTCAGTCTTGTTGATATTATCGTTGTGAAGATTTTATAGTCATTATTGAGCAGCGATATGGGTCGATATGACCCACATTCCCGGGGCAATTTGCCTGGTTTCGGGATAAGCACGATTGTGGATTCCCCCCATGTTTTTGGCGGTGGATTTCCATCTATTAAAATATCGTTGAATACGGCTGTCAGCACGGGGGCGATAATTTCTTCCAGTGCTCTATATATCTCGCCCGGGAGACCATCTGGACCCGCAGCTTTCCCTCTTTTAGATTGACGTATTGCTTTCCTCACCTCTTCCTCTGTTATCTCACTCTCCAAAGATTTACTCTGTTCTGTTGAAAGGGTAGGGAGCAAGATTTCCTTAAGCCATTTATCCCTTTCTTGTTGGTCATTGGGGAGGTCTTCTTTATAGATTGCCCCAAAGAAATCAAAGAATGTTTTACCTATATCTAAGTTGGAAGATCTTGCTGTAGCCTCCCCCTCTACATGGATCTCTCTAATATATTTAAGAGATTGATCGGATTTTATTTTCCAGGCCAGAACTTTCCCGGCAGATTCCCCAAATTCAAATTGAGAGATCTTGCTTGCCTCCCACCTTTTGTTTATCCTTTCTTGTAGGATATTTTCCAATTGTGTTTTTATTTCTGCTAATGTTATCTGCTCCTGTGGTGTTACCGGCGATGTATCAAATTTTTGTTCTAATTGTCTCATTTCCTGTTCGAGGTTGGCTACTTTCTCTCTATATATTTTTACGCCTATAAGAGGTTCTGTTGGTAATCTGGCCTCTCAAAAAGGAAGGCCTATCTTTTTGCCACATTCCAAAGGTTTATCAGTTCTGGTAAATGTGTCAAAAACCATGGATGTTGTGTGGGATTACCTATGCAACGCCCATTGAACGCCTTCCCAGGGCAGAGTAAGGCAACGCAGTGATTTGCACAGCATTGCCTTACTCCAGATTTACAGATCCATTCAGGGACATGCAAAGTGGCTTTTGGTGACTTCATAAATTTTACTTAAGGTTTACATCATGCATCACATGTTGTGGGGTGCAAACGTGGCGTAAACCAACTCGTAAATAGGCCCCTGTGAATATATTATGTTGTGTTATGGTGTCTTACAACTATGATGTGTTGATTGTCTAGGCTATGCTTATGTTCATGTTGTGCTGATACCTTTATGTTATAGTATTCTATGCCTATGTTATGCCTATGTTATGCCATGTAATGTTATAGTTTCCTGCTAGGCAGTACATAGGAATGCTATGCAATCCTTCGCTGTGCTTTTGTTATGTTGTGCTACATTATACTAATGTTGTGATGTGCCATGTATTTCTATGTTATGCTGTTACATAGGCAGTGTATAGGAAGGTCGATGGGGGCAGGCAGTGTAGAAGTTGTCACACCACACTGCATCCGTGTGTCAGATGTGATGGAAACAATTGAACACGGAATCTGGAACCGCAATGTTTCTGCTGCGATTAGATTGAGAGTTATTGGCTATAGGCTGAAAGGAAGTTTTTGAATTATAAGCCTTCGAGATTCAAGGCAAAACGGGAACCACCCTTCAACAAGTTAATTTCCATCATAACGTGGAACGAAGGATGTTATTCTTATAAATAAATGGTTCATTTAAGAGGTATCAATAAAAACCAGGTTATCTGAAGTGGTAGAAACCACCTTATTTAGTACATAAGGTTATGTCATGATATTCCTCTTGAAGGTCAACACAATCATGTTCCAAGGGATTTGTTTTGTTGGTCTGTTTGCATACAAGGTGGCCATTGCCTTCGGGACACTAAGTTTTATATATATAACAGGAAACCTTGATAGCTGTAAACTCTGAAGCAGGACACTCTGGTAAAAGGATACTAACAGTAAGGGACTGCTGAATACGATTTATGTTGGCATCATATATTTTGTGATCCTAAGACAAGATTAGCTTATATAGAGGGGGTGGACCGAGGCACCTCACTAAGCTTCCTACCTGGTTTGTCCTTGGTCACTTCCACTCCCTTTGCGAGCCCATGCCCTGCCGTTGATTTAGGCCTTCCTCTCCTGCCCTTCCACTTCACTCGAGCCTCCCTCCTCTTCCCCACACCCGTAGAATTTTTTTTATCCCCCTTCATCATGGTCCCCTTCTCTTCCCCATTTCTTTTCTACTGACATTCATTTCCCCTTCTTTTCCCCTCTTCCTTTCCTATTCTTTCTTTCCCTCTGTGTTTTTACACCCCCTCGACTCCCCTCCCCCTCCCTCCTACCTTTGTGATGCTACGACTCGCTGGTCAGCACTGCGATGTGTCACCCCAAACCTCTGCATGCCATCTCCTGGAATGTGAATGGTCTCATGTATTTTATTAGTCGCAAGATGGTCGTTGTGTATCCCCAATCTAAAGAAGTTGATGTGGCCCTGCGCCAGGTGACCCACCTCATTCCTAAGGAGGTGGAGAAGCTTTGTTGCACTTGGGAGGAAAGGGTTATTTACAGCAGGCGCCCACCCTCCTCGGCTGACGGGACTGGACAGCCCTGAAAATGCGGTGTGCGTAAATCCTTGGCCGTTACTGTACTCAAGCCGTGAACAAACCTGGATGGTCGATACACATTCGTCCTGTTCCAACCAGACAATATGACTCTGTGCGCGGGGTCTGTTTATGTGACGATGGGGCCCAAATGCCAGTTCTTCCTGCAGTTCAACCATCTCCTCACAGAAATCTAAGTCAAGAGGTCCCTTGCAGACAACATTCCCAGCCAACCGCAGGACATCGTAAATGAGTTTGCTGCTTTTTTACAGGGACTTGTACATCCCAGAGGTGGCGGTAGACCCTGTCCAATTGGACACCTTTTTTGACAGTGTGCACCTTCCGTGTCTCAATAAGTCAGGCAGCGACCTGCTCCGAAGGGGGATTAACAAGGCAGAAATAGCAGAGGCCATCACTGACCTTCAGTACAACAAAGCCCCTGGGAAGGATGGCTTCCCGGCGGAGTTTATACAAGTGGATGGGGAGGAGGTGGTGAATTTCCTCCAAGAGGCCTTCTGGGATGGGGAGCACACAGAATCTCTTGGCTCCAGCTTGAATAAGGCCCTCATCTCGGTTCTCCCCAAACCTGGGAAGGATCCTCTCTTACGTGGCAGCTATAGACCAATTTCTCTACTCAAAGGGGCAATCAAGATCTTGGCAGGGTTTCTAGCAGCTCGTCTCTGGGTCATGATCGTGACACTGACCCACCAATCCCCGGTGGGGTTTTTCTCGAGGGGTTTTTCCCGGAAAAATTAAGTTAGTGTGTGTGTGAGATAGACAAAAATCCACATGATAAGACCTTTACTCAAAAGTCATTGTTGATCCCATAATGCAATTTGACTTAACACATCTCTTTTTGTTATTTTAAGAATCTATATTTGAAGCTCATCCAGACAAGGGCATCACTGGTTATATCTTTCCATTTACCTTTCAACAGGGTCCGTTAATATTCCTCTTCCTCTGGTTTGGAATTTAGGTGCTCAAATAACTCTTTTGGATGACAATTTCTACCCTTGTCTTTTTTTCTCTTCTCAATTTTCATAGATTGTTTCAAAGGATTCTAGCCTTGTCTTTTTTCCCTTCTTCTCTTGATTACTTGAAAACAGTTAGACCTGTAAGCATTATGGTTGTCTTCCCCCAGACCTTTTGCCCTATTCCTCCATATTTATATGATCTAGTTTTTGTTGGTCTTAGGACTCTGCACACTTTACCACTGATAACCAGTAATGAAGTGCATGTGCTTACTCTTTAAAACATGGTAACATAGGCTTATCCCCAATTGGCAAATTTAATTTACTTATAAGTCCCTCGTAAAGTGGTACTACATGCACCCAGGGCCTGTAAATTAAAAGCTACTCATGGGCCTGCAGCACTTGGTGTGCCACCCACTTCAATCGCCTTGCTAACTTGTCTCAGGCACAGTGGCGGATGGAATTTGAAGGCGGTGGGTGGTGAGTCGCGGGGGTGGGTGGTGGGGAAGGAATAAAACATCTAAATATGGGTTGCATGGGAATGAATTCAACATTGAAATACTCACCTCTCTAGCGCTGCCACCCGCCGTTGCTGCCGCCTCCTCTGGGTCCTCTTCTGCCCAATTCCAGGGCATGAAGCAGGAAGCAGCAGGAAGCACCCAGCTCTCAGTCTCCCAATGGCTAATCACGACGCTGCAATGCAGCTTTCCGATTGGTCTGAGCACCGTGGAATGGCGCTCAATCAAAGAATGGGAGGCTGGGCATGTTCGCTATGCAGGCTGTAATGCAGATTACATGGAGAACATGAAAAGTGCGCATGCCTGTTTGACCAGCCCGAGACTGCTGGTCAAAGCGTCCAGTGCATTTGGGTTGTTCAAACCACTCCTCCCCTGCCCTGCTCTGTGAACAGAGCAGCCCCACCCCTAACTAGCTGAGCAAGGGGA
This sequence comes from Lissotriton helveticus, assembly GCF_964261635.1. Lineage (NCBI taxonomy): Eukaryota > Metazoa > Chordata > Amphibia > Caudata > Salamandridae > Lissotriton > Lissotriton helveticus. The sequence goes on from NC_136067.1 coordinate 1,478,449,978, forward strand.
AAATAAAGTGATAATAACTTTATCATTTTCTTTTTTCTTTTTTTGACCTGCTCAGTGGGGCGACGCTCCTCTGCCTTAGCGGAGGAGCCAACACTCCTTAGGCACACAATTACATCCTGTGTGTGCAGTTTTGAACTGCCATTTTGACCTTGCAAAATTAACCTATTGGCAGGCTCAAACCTGTCTTTTTAGTACATATAACTCATCCCTAGGGTAGGCCCTCAAAAGCCCCGATGGCTTGGTTCAATTGATTTAAAAAGTAAGACATGTAATTTTTAGTTTTACATGTCCTTGTAATGAGAAAACTCTCAAATTTGTTTTTCAGTAGTGCAAGGACTGCTTCTCCCATAGAATAACATTGGCGTTACCTTATTACATGCTATAAGATTTAACTTCCAAATGGGTGGGTAAACAGGTAAATAGTTAATGTTTGGTGTCTTTGGAATTGTAATGAAAAGGAGTGACAATTAGTATTCCCTCTCAAACCTATACCAGTTTGGGAAAGGTGTTGGAAACTAGATGGATGACATTTACAATTCTCACTCCAATCTTACCCAAATTGGGGCAAGGTTATGGACACTAAGGGGTGACATGCACCATTCCCACTCCAATCTAAGCCAATTCGGGGAAGGTGTAGGACACTAAAGCGTTGAAACTTACTATTTCCACTGCAATCTAAAACATTTTATCGAAGTCACTACAGAGTAAAAATGTTCTATTCACAGTCAATACTCCATACTAACACATACATTTTAATCTATAAAAAATGAACATTTATTTTAAAAAAGACGCTAACCAAAACTACAAAGCTATATATTAATATTTAAACATTAACATATACAAGAATATGTTAGCACTAATATTAATTAATGTATATTTTTTAAATATGTAATACCATTCCTAAACTTTAAACCATAAAATCATAATTCAAAGTTAACAATCATAAAAATAAAGGAATATAAAAAACATTTTTTTAAATAAATTACATTTTTTTAATGACATAGGCCCTCATTATGATGTTGTTCGGACTTGTCTCCGACTGACAGTGTTGCGGATTGGAAACCGACTGATCTCAGGTCGGCGGTTCCAACGCATTATTTGGATGCGACCGCACATGGTGCTGTCGGAAGCATCCATTTTTCAATGGGAGCTTGTGCAGCAGGCGGAACCCCCCGCAGCACAAGCTTCCATTGAAAAATGGAAGCTTTCAAATATCCCTGCACCGTGCCTGCCACATGGCACAGGGATGTTTAGGGGGGTACCATAGGTGACCCCCAGGGCAAAATGCAGGGGGGAAGTGGGCCCTGCAAGGGTACCCCAAAGTCAGTTTCCAACAGCCAATCCACGTCGGAAAGGCGGGCATGGATTGGCTGTCGGAAACCAACATCATTATCTTGACGGCGGAAACACTGTCCTGAAGGGAATATGAGGTCTTTCCGACTGGCTGACTGGCTCCTTGAGCCCGTTAGAACGGCGTCAAATTACCCGGCTGGTTTAAACTCTGACCGCCATTATCAAAATACAGCGGTTGGACTTTAAACCTTCAATGACGATCCGAAAGCCTCCAACCAGCGGCATTCCGACCAACATTGTAATTAGGCCCAAAGTGATATTTAACATTAAAAAATTAAAAATATTTAAATCATAATTTTTTTTAATTATTTTACGTTCCACTTAATTTTTATATATATATATATTTTTTTTTTAATTCACATATTTATTTAATATTTAAAATAAAATAAATATTTTTAAATTTCACACAATGAACATATATTTGAATTAATTATTAATGAATATTTATATAATTACTACTGTAACAAAATACACTAAAAATGTTTTAATGAATTTGAAATCATTAAAGTAACTAACCATAAATTCACATTAAAATCTCCACCTTTTAAAATTCTCCCCACCATTATGCACTAAAAACCCAATCCCCTGCTGCTAAAAAAATTATAAATCCTATATTTTTATCGACTAATACAACTAAAAACAAGAATTTCAACAATTTTATAATCAATTCATTATGTTACTAAAACACAAATAAAAAATTATACACACGTAGAATCAAACATACTGCAATACATTACATACAAAATAACACTTACAAACAATATTACATATAAAATTTTCTAAATCGATATTTTTTACACCAGTATTTAAAACTACACTTAAAACAATATTTTTCCATCTGATATTCCTATTGACAATCTTTTTGAAATCCCAATATTCTGACATGATATTTTTGTATCACAACATTTTTTATTCAATATTTTGTCCAAACACCCTAGTGGTAGCATTATGGTTTACCAATATACTGGTGAAACACAACTCTTTTTGGAAATATGATCTACTTTAAACATTTAATGCCTCAAACATTGCTTTCACGTCATCCAGACTTGGATTTCCAGCACCTACCAATAGCTCAACCTCAACCAAGACAGAATTCTTGTTTTTTGCCAACAACAGCAAAGAAGAAAGAGTACAAACCTCAGTTAATGCCATTAACCTTGACCATTTGAAACACAACGTTAACAAATTGTGAAGTCCCTTGGTTTCACCCTGGACACAAACCTCACCATCAACGAACACATTTCCAAAAATACCAAAATAACCCGGTATTTGTAAAGCGCAAACTAATCACCCCAAAGAGTCTCAAGGCGCTGGGGGCCGTTAGGAAGATTAAGAAAGCTATTGCCCAGAGTCACATGGGGCTGGACTGAGGTGCCGCCAGGGATCGAACCGTGAGCTCTGTGCTCCAGAGTAAACCCCCCTCTCACAAAGATGGTCTGGTAACAGCTCTTTTTTCAAAGAAATCAAAACAGTTTTTACAGAGAGCAACTCCAGAACTGCTGCTCAAACACTCATACGGTCACGTCCCAATGATGTTAACCCTTTCCTTAATTCAGTGTCAGACTCGATACTGGTTCAGCTTAAGGGCGCTGTACAGTCAGCAGCACGCCTCTGGAACCAGCTGCATCATATACAACACCCAACCAAACAATGGGGTGACCCTGTGTCCCTCAGAACCTGGGTGTATATATGAAAGCAAAAACAATGGTTCTGTCGGGTATGCGTAGCTAATTTCTTGTACAAGTAATTAAATTATCTTATCTATCTATACTAATATAATAAAGAGAGAGCCCAAACTTTTGAGGCGGGTAATCTCAGGAACCACAGCACCAATCACAACACCCAATACAGCGTTGGAAAGGGCAGTAGCAGCAGAAGGACATAGGCTATGCAGACACCCACCATATACATTTAAAAGGTAAAAGAACCGTGCCAGCAAAGTAGTCCCTTGTCGGCGTTTCTGCGTTGTGCTGTGGGCATGTGCTGGGGGCGTGACAAACGCTGGGGGTGTGTGGTACTTTCCGCCCTTCATGCCATGTCTCATATAGTGTGCTGTGGACGTGTGCTGGGGGCGTGGGCGTGTTTGGGGCACGGGAGTACGGAAAAAAAGCGAGGGTTGTGCCCAATATCTCATTGTTTTTTCTTCCCAGGTTCTGTACATTCCAGCTCCGGATGTCCACCCTGCTCCCTTTAAATACCCCTGCACCCCATAATCATAACCCACCCTTACTCCTTAAAATACCCCAACACCCTTAAACACTAACCCATCTTAACCCTATAAATAAACCCTGTACCCCAAAACCCAAACCTATCCCTAAACCCTAAAAATACCCCTGTACCCCAAAACCCAAACCTAGCCCTGAACCATAAAAATAACCTAGTACCCCAAAACCTAACCTACCCCTGAACCCTAAAATATCCCTGTACCCCAAACCCAAACCTAGCCCTGAACCCTAAAAATACCCCTGTACCCCAAAACCCAAACATAGCCCTGAACCCTTAAAATACCCCTGTACCCCAAAACCCAAACCTACTCCTGAACCCTAAAAATACCCCTATACCCCAAAACCCAAACCTAGCCCTGAACCCTAAAAATGCCACTGTACCCCAAAACCCATACCTATCCCTAAACCCTAAAACTACCCCTGTACCCCATAACCAAAAACTATATCTGAACCCTTAAAAAACCCAAACACCCCAAAACATATACCTCAGTACCGCAAAACATATACCCCTATACCCATACTTACCTTATCCAAACATTAAAAAAAACATGCTTTTACCATTCATGCATTTACAACGAATTTCGTTGTAAATGTATACGTGGTAAAAGCATATAAAATGTAATGCCATGCGTTATAATGGCATTGCGGAGTCATGGTACTTTCGTAATGAGAGTATGCGGAGTGATGGTATGCGGAAAGAAAGTTGCGGAATAATGGGTGTTTACCCTCCCCGGTAAGTACATTGGTGGCACGGCGGCCCACATCTCCAGCAATATACTCATATTTTTTCACCACCGATTTGAAAAATGCACAGGTCTCTCTCATTGATGGCCAGCACCGACATACACTTTTAGACACACCTCCCTCCACAAGTTCTAGAATTGCCAACTTTAGAGCTGGGGAGCTACGTTTGAATCTCGGCATCAGCTCAAAATCCTGTGATTCCAGGCAAATCGCTTTGTCTCCCCGTGCCTACCACAAATGAATGTGTTCTTCTGTAATGTAAATTTTGCTCACGCCATGTTGTCGAGTTTGCGATATATAATATTGCAAGGAAAAATAAAGTAGGGAAACTCGAGTTCACACACTACTGAACGCGCACTCTTAAGTGCATCAGCAGTGCACTGTGAATCGGAGCGTTTCACAGGCCTGTCACAGATAAGAAAGGCTATCAAAATGAAATCCTACAAAACAATATACTACTGGCCGGCAGCAATTCATACCCGGACAACTTCAGGGCGGGCTGCTAGTTTATTATATATAATCCTCAAAATGTAACAACAAAACAATTTTATCCATAAGGAACACACGAAAAAACACAGGTTGATGGGTAATAAGTTGTTTTATATAAATTGCATCATTTATATGTACCCGTACTTCAATAAAAAGCTGTCAACAAGGTGAAGTTTTAAGATGAAAAGTGATCAAGTGACATATTGTGCTCAGTGATACAGTTGAGTGCATATTATGTACAAGGTGATTAAAATATGTACAAGAAAAGGGAAGGCCAGACTGACAACAATGACTGCTGCTAATCCAATTTTATTTTTTGCGTGCAAAGCCTTGATCTGGATCAAGAAGTAGCGTTGACGTTTCAACCCAATTTATGCACTATTGAGTGGTCATTGTGGGCCTTCGTCAGGACAATGGGGGGAAGGAGGGATGACAATTGCTGGAGACCTGGTATAGGCTGGACAAGTTTGTACACACGACTTATAGGCAGTGGCTTTATACAGAAGGTGAGAAGGCTAGTAAGATGTTGGCCATGTTGTTCTGTGAGGAGACACAAAGGACTCCTGTGGTGATGGTGCGGGATTCCCAGGGAGGGGAGGCAAGATTCCAGCATGACATTATGGACGTGTTTGTGGGACATTTGAAGAGTCTATGCGCAGCCAGGCATTGACTCTCAGGAGGAAGGGACAGATTATCTGGCAGGTCTGCAGATGGCTTGTCTGACTGAGGGAGGCAGAGCACAACTGGACGCGCCCCTCACCATGGGGGAAATTGTGATGACAATTTGAGCATTCAAAACCTCTACAGCCCCGAGGAGATGGCCTGCCGGTTTAGTTTAATCAGAGAAGAGCAAACTCCTTAGCAGATCGTCTGCTAATAGTGTATCAGAAGGTCTTTATGGAGGGACAGCTGTATGACTTGATTAAGGAGGTGGTTTTAGTCATGAGACCCTAACCTGATAAGGATGTTGACGTTAAAATGCTTAGCAAGCTCCTGGCGAACAGGTTGCTGGACCACCTGCCAACTTTGGTCACGTAGACCAATGCAGTTTCATCCCTCACAGAAATACTCTATGTAATTTGAGGAGGCTGTCCCTGGTAATGCACAAGCCTGAATTATGGAATGACTCCTATGCCCTGACACTGCTTGAGATTGAGCAGTCATTCTATTTCATATTGTGGGAATTCTTATGACCTGCTGGAGGTGGGATTGGGGGAGACATTTGTCAAGTGGGTACAGCTGCTTTATCTGGACTGTATTGGCAGGATGTTGTCACATCATTTCCCGCTTCAACGGGGGGCTAGACAGGGGTGCCATTTAACACCATTGTTATTTGTACTGGCAATTGAACCACTGGTGTGCCAGTTGCGCTCAGTGCTGCACGATTGTGGAGTGACAATAGGAGAGACCACGCATGTGGTCTCTCTGTACGCAGATGATGCATTGATTTATTCGAGACAGCCAATGTATTCAGTCCCAATTCTAATAGCAACCCTTGCAGAATGTGTCAGAGGTCTAGGGACTAAATGTAAACTGGGCCAAATCAAAACTGTTTCTGCTAGGCATTGAGAGAGACCCTACGACAGCAGCTCCCGCAGTAGGACCTACCCTAGGAGCTCTCCAGTGTGAGGAATGTCAGGATACGAATAGCAAGGGAGATGGAGACATTTGAATCTTTGAATATTAGAAGGGTCCTGGAAATCCTTAGACCTTTGGTTAAAATCTGGAACAGACCCTACTTATCTTTAATGGGTTCGGTGGTACTTGTGAAAATGATCGCTCTGCCCCAGTGTCTCTATGCTTTTTAGGGTGCGTTGTTTGACATCCCAAGGAAATATTTCCTAGAACTGGACAAGATCTTTGTTAACTTACTCTGGGGGGCTGAGAGGAAGAGGGCAAGTCTGGCAACTTTAAAGCAAGCCTGGCAACAGTGAGGGCAACAGTTAGGGCTGGAACTAAACTATTTAGAGCTCAATTACCTGGCCATGATGCTACAACATGCAGTGCATTGGCTGGATGAGGGGGATAACTGAGAGAAATGTTTACTCTGCAGCACTTGTGGTGAGATGCCCCTACCTGAAATTCTGATGTTTGGGTCCTCTACATGGTACGACAGATGTGTAAAGCTTGGGAACGGGTGGTCGTCAAGTGCCTACTATGTTCGAACGACCGTAACGAACATGTCTATACGGTCTTTGCATATACGGTCTTTGCAGTCCTTCATTCAAATAATGCACACGATTGCAATGGATAGGTGGTGGGCAGGAGGTTATAGCAGCCTACGTGATCTGTACCCAAATGACAGATTTTCTGTACTCCGGGAGGCTATGGAGACCTTTAATTTTGGCTGGAGGCATTCCTAAAATTCACTAAGATGGCAGCCACAGCTTGTGGGATATTGCCCTCATTCTGGAAGTCCCCAAGGAGTCTGGCACACTGGTCACCCAATATGGATGGTGGACATAGATGAATCTCTATGTATAGGGCACTCCGAGACAATACCCCACTGTACATATTGCAGGTACAAGGCAGATGCCAACAGGCATTAGGGGAACAGTTTACAGACAAGAAATGGGAAACTGTGCACACAGGGGTACTGATGGGTACAGTATATGCGAGGTTCAAATTAATTTACTACAATGTTATCCACAAAGTATATCTTACTCCAGCTACGTTACATGCCATTTATCCAGGGAGGGCATCTACCTGTCCCCGGTGCCTGGTCAAGGATCCAGACTTTCTACACATGTTGTGGGGCTGCCCTGCACATCACACCTTTTAGCAGAGAGTTGTCGACTAGTTGACCACAGCCAACATTTGGGTGGTCCTGCGTGATCCCAGACAATGCCTTTTCAGCTTATTCCCAGCGTGTAAGAAGAAGAGCCTGAGCAGGAAGTCCTGGTGCTGGGGTTAATCCTAGCCAAACGCAGGGTGGCCGTTCACTGGTTGTCTTCAGCCCCTTTGGGGGTGCAAGAATGGCTAAAAGACATGGTTGAATGGGTAGTGGCAAAGAAGAGTCGCATGCGTAACTGCCGGAGGGATAATAAACTAGCTGATGACTTATAGGCCTGGGCTGCATGAACCCGCAGAAGCTATGCCACCCTAAATAGATTGGTCAAGTTGGTAGATGGAAATGTCGGTCTATTAGAGTGCAGGAGAACTAGGATCTTGGACTGCATGCAGAATGCAGGTGCCTCGGATGTGTGTGGGCTTGTGTTGTTTAAAGTTGAGTCAGGGAGTGCTGATGTGTTGGTGCACGATGTATGCTAATATGCTAATAAAAACTAAACTTAAAAAGATTAATAAATTACATTTCTGTAATCGGATGTATGGAATGTTCAGACGACTTTCTTTATACATTCAGATCAAGACAGATGTAGATTCAATTTAAAGTAAGGTATTCTCAGACATTTTGCAGGTTGAGTGGATTTGCATGGAATCAGGCATTGTTGGAGTGCCAAAAAGCACTCCAACCAATCCAGGCCTCAGAATGCGCACAAACGTAATTTATAGTGTTCCGCATAGCCACACAGAGGCAGGCCATACAATAATTTGCCAATTCACCCAACAATCCATTCTATCGGTCTTTTTGAAGCAATCGCGGCAGTGCTGGGAAATCGCTCGAAAATTCAATTGAATGGATTAATGTAATTCCAGTAGGCCTTTTAGGGGTAGATTAAAACTAGTGAGCCCATGTACTGAATGGGTAATCTTTCTGCTACCTTACTTTCTGTCGCTGCAACCCGAAAAGGGAACTCCCAGTGGTGTCTGCTGAAAAGGTTTAGCATGCCAAATGAGAAGGAAATCCTTGCCTATCTCGAGTTAGCAGGTGACGTCATGACACTGGGACTCTTTGTTTCCAGAACTGATTTTCATTAACGAAATCAGATTGTCTCCGTGTTATTGCTTTAGTTCACTTCATTTAAGCAAAAAGAATTTAAACACCTGAAAACTATGATTTATAAAAGAAAATCAAATGACTGAAAACTTTGAGGCCCTGTGACAAAAGTAATATGTTAATCCGCTGCCTCTCCCTACAGCGTACTAGATATGCAAACTAACCTATGGGTCAAGTTTCAGGCTTGCATAAGTCCAAACAAAATTCATATACATTAACAGGATATATCATTTCCTACACCGGTCTGAGTGTCTCTTGCTTCTGTTTTCTTTAAAGTTGCTCGAGGTTGATAGACCAAAGTGTTCCAGTTTCCCAAGTAAGCGAGTGAGATGTTGACTCAATTCAGGTATTATATTGCCATTTGTGGATGTGTAGTATTGATTTTATAACAAATTCCACAATACAAGGAAAAATCGCGTAGTCTAGGTGATCTCCTCACACATGGAAATGGGAAATTTGAGAGCCCTGAATGGAGAAGCAATACTACAACTGTGGTTACCAGATGACTCCATGTCACTAGGGACACAATCATCCCATCTTGACTTTTCTTCAACAAATAATTGTTTCTAGTTGTGTTAGTTAAAGTGGGAAAACTGAACAGAGCAGGGATTACAACTCCCATTGGGTAGTTAATTGAAAAACTGGATTGGAGCACTGTTTCCTTAAGGACCTGAAGTCGTATGGAAGGTAACCTTGAGTCTATAATTGATTTTACACCAATGCGTGCTTAGTGCTGTTGGCTGAAAACAACAGGCATGCTTTATAACACCATCAAAGAATACCCCAGCTCACGGGTTTAAAGACCTAGTCAAAAGGAAATGGCTCCTAGTCAGTGTGATCAGGATGACCTTGAAAGAAAGAAGAATTTCTTTCTTGAGTCCCCTCACTCACCAGGGTTTCCCCACGGTGACATGCTTCATCATTGGGGCCATCCCAGTTCTCTACGAACTGGGGCGTGCTGTGACTTGCGGATTACATAGGAGCACTATTAGTGGAAGACTATGTGTGGTGCGGTGTGTGTTTGGAGTGTATAGATAGTGATTTAAAAATACCTTGCTAGTGGGCTTAAATATTTTATTTTTGCTCCTAGTTCGGTATATCTAAAAGGGGTTGAAACACTGCAGAAACCTAACTGTAATGAGTAGGAGTTCTGTGTATGATAAACATGTTTTGAGCCTACCCCTAGCTCTTCATCAGGACCACACAGGGACCAGCCCTGTGTTTGCCACTCCTAATAAACTTCCATGAGGAAATAAAGATGGTGAAAAAACAATGTTAAAGAAAGAAAACGCTGCTACTAATAAAGCATGCCTGATTAATACATACGATGCCTATGTCTTGTGGTATATTTAATTTTTTGCAAGGTTGCGCTTCATGGACTCGGGGGTGGAGGTGTCTCCCTAAAAACAATCTTCAATAACGGGAACGCCACTTCTGGGCACCTAGACCTCTCCCCGCCGGACCGCGGGGAGAGGTCTGGCGGGCCTAGGTCCGAGGGCTTTATAACACCCTCATTAAATTAGAATTTGCCATCACAGAAAGCTGGAAAGTTTGATTACTTGAAATATTTATAGTTGCCAGAAGGCATTCCATAATACTGTTTGTTGTCTTACAAATTAACACTTGTATAACAATCGCTTGCATTCGTTTTCAGCAGCACTAACAAAGGATGTGCTAAAATAATTATAAACACACCTTTCTGGTTACCACCCTCTTCGGCTGAAGCATTTCTTACAAGTCAGTGGCAGCTCCTCAATAGGGGCATGGGTGCGTCGCCCCACTGCTTTCTCGCAGTGCGAGAAGCATAAACATAAAATGGTAAAACTACCATTTTATGTTTCTGCTTTTTGCACTTCAAGAAAGCAGAAGTGCCTGGTTGTGGGCGGGCGGGTGAGTGGTCCTGCTCGAGGGTATGTGGGAGTGGCTTGCCCACTGTTGTGGGCCCTGACTGCTTTGGTCGGCCTGGGGTCATGTCAACTCTCTCTTTTATCTATGTAAGCTGCATGCAGCCTACATAGAAAACAAGTATTTACAATGCAATGGTTTCGCCTTTGGAAAAGTTAGAGCTATTGCATTGTAAATGACAAAATTTGTATTTATGTGTTGGTTTTGAAAACAGATAAATAAATGGCATTGTCATTTACATTGCCATTAGCTTAATCTCTCGCAAATGTGAGACCTATTGAACCCTACGGACGAGCTCAGCAGACAGCAATTACTACCACACACACACCCAGAGCCCCCCCACACACACACACACCCAGAGCTGCGCGGCTGTTCGCCAAAATATTGAGTGCCAAAATATTGAGTGCTTAGAAATGAGCTAACCATATTGCAGCTGTGACACACACTGGACGTTTACGTTTTTTTTATTTAGAGAGAAGTCCCAGTTTTAATGTTGTTAACCACTTTTTAAAACAAACAGATATCAATTCAATATTTACCATGTAAAACCTTCTCTTTAAAAAATAAATGGATCTGTAACCTAACGTGAAAAGCGGCAGGTATCATCCGAGTGATAATATCCAAGGGGACAAAGACCCGGTAAGATAAGGTGATGAAAAGAATTAATGCTGTCATTAGTAAAAAAGAGAAATTATAAAGGCATGTAAATAGGATAAAAGCAAACCGTCAGTTCAGGCGAAGGAAAGACAAGTGGGGGCATTCCGGTATTAAATTTTATTAGTAAACACAGTTTGGCTTTCTTGTGATCCATTGTTATTAATGCTGAAACGATTGTTAACTACGAGGGAGCACGTAGGCCGTAGGGGATCGTCTCTGCAGCAGCTGACATGAGGGACACCGCCTGCAGCCTGGTGACAGTGGATGGTCCACAGCGCGAGATGGTCGGCGGTGGGCACTCCAGCAGCAAGCGGCACAGGGAAATCTGCAGGTAATGGCCCCACTGTAAGAAAAGGAGGGGTATGGAAGAAGAGCACCTTCCCAGCGTGGTGCCTGCATCTGTATTAAGGGAAGCCTCCACCAGCACCCTCAGCCTGCACATCAGGTTTCCCCATGAGTAGAGGAAATGGAAACTAGCCTGACTCTCACGCTGTTTCCACAGTCGCGAGAGGCACAGACACCAACTGAGCCCCCCTCGTGCACCTGAAGGGCCTCTGTGGGCAACAACCCTGCACCCAACGTGTGGCGGCCTACGCTCCCCAGGAAACAGCTCCTGCCGTCCTTAGGGTCACTGGAACGAGAGCAGAGCTGCAGGTCGGTGGAGGACCTCCTGTAAAGCGAGCCTGCTGCCGGCGGCTGCTTTCCCTGAATGTGGGAAGTGCAGGGCTGGTCCAGGCCGCACAAGCATGGGAGGCCTCGGGTGGCCAGTGATGAAAGAGAGGCTGCCGCCGGGCCAGAGCAGGACTTCGGCAGCGGCCCAGCTGGGAGGAGGCTATGTGGCCTTCCGGCCGAGTGTGAGAACCGGAGGCGGGGCCACCTCTAAGTCTCGGGGGGCACTGTGGCCTGTGAAACAAGCATTGGTGAAATGAAATTTTTAAAAAATGCGGAACACGCACACTATGTGGAAAAAATGAGAGCCGCGCCGCGAGCTTCAACATAACAAACTAGTGCTTCAGACGCAGTGCACCTTTTGCTTTTTTTTTAGCTTTCAGTTTTTAAAAAGTATATCTCTAGCAGACGTTTCCAGAACTGCGTTGGGAAGCTTAACAGAGAGACACGTGTACAGTACCACTTCGTTCACGGAAAAAGTGCTGTGAGCGAACGGGACGTGTGTAAATTCAAAGGGTTAAGTCCACCTGACCTGGCAGCAGGAGGTAACCTCTGAGTCCCAGATGCTGCTGGAAGCTTTCATGCATGGGGGGGAGCAGCACCGAGGTCACTGGCTCCCACACTCACAGAGCTCCTTACGTACGGGTGGCGGTGTAAAGTTACACCACGGGCGAAGAAAGTTGGGAGGGGAGAAAAGCAACCTTTTCCGTTGTTGCGGAAGCAACGTGTGGAGACGCCAAACACTGCTGCATGTACACGGGGCAGTTTCTCCGTGTTTGTTTTAGTCAGAAGAGGTGACACGGGCTGTGAGTCGTTGGCGGATGGAGCCCTGATGGCGTTGAGGGGATGGGAGCGGCAAGCTGATGTCCAACCCGTGGAGTGCCACGCAGGCAATGCCCGGGAGCGGCAGCATCTGAGCCTCGGCGCCACGGCTCCTTTCTAGCGCCCAGGCGGAGGTGGCAGCCGTCCCGCCCAGAACCTCGGCAACATGAACAAGGTGAGGAAGTTTTTCCGAGGCAGCGGCAGGGCAAGGAAAACAAGCACTCACCTGGACTTCCTCCGGCGGCGGTCGGCCTCGGAATGGCTAAAACAAACATGGATGACAAAAAAAATGACGTTGTCAAAGGGGCAGGATGAGTAAAAATGGCCGGAACGCCCCCGAATCTGCTCCGCAATTGACGGACAGATCTCTGTTCCAATGGCTAGCCTCCATTTATGGAGCTAGCCAATGGAACAGAGGGGCGGGACATTAGTACACAACTCTAGACATAAGCTTTCGCCTTGCCCAGAAAGTTTGCCTCCCATTAGGCGCACGGCTGTGGCGCTGTGCGCCTGCACCGCACCAATCACAACGCTGCCATTGTAGCGTTGTGATTGCCGGAGGGGAGGGAGGCTGCCTGTGGGTGGCTTTCCTGAGGAGAGCAGCAGGAAAACGCAGGACAGCAGGAGTCTGGACCAGCCAGGAGCTGAGGCAGTGTGTTGAGTTTTATTTTCTTTTAAATAAACCCTCCTGCCTCCCTCCACCCCCCGCGATGCCCCATTTCCACCCCCCCACCCGCCCGTCATACCATAAGTCTCCCGCCAGTATCTCGCATTACTTTTTTTGTCCGCAAGGTATGGCCACATGTTCAACGAGGTATGCCCTCATGTTCAAATTTCACGCAGCCTACTGGCAAGTATATTTTGTGACCTTTTTGAAGGAATAAAAGCTATTTCACCCAACCCTCCTACTCAGGCATGTTATTAAAATGGTATAAGCAGGAACTACCTTTAGTGAATGGCAGTGCCGTTTCACACTTTATATGCCTCTTTATATATATAAAGATCGTTTACTTCCGGAGAAACACCCCTTCTTTTTCGTTTGTTGGTGAAAAACACACATTTGTATTTCCTGATTTGTGTAACTTATTATTTCAGTCTACTTATTAAAACCGCGAGTTGACCAGGCAGGCCTAATTGAAGTGTCGGGGTTTGCCCTGGAGTATTGTGCGCTTGCCTTTTAATTTTACAGGGGATTACAAGAGATGGTCAGAACTAAAAGGTTAAGTCGATTGCACACAAACTCATGTTTGATCCTAGACACTTCTATAAACATAGAAAGAAAGTACATGTTAATGATTGCGTGCTTTTCGTTTTGAATTGAAGAATTAGAGGTATTGGTTCAATGTTTGCTGCTCTTCTTTCATTTGGTATTTGCACCAATGATTTGACATGTTTATAGTTTTAATCATTTCGGTTTCATAGTCTAAAACTTGATCATTCAGTTTTTTCTGCCTCCTACACTCTCGGGGTTCGTAAAGACTATAACTATAACAAATTGCTTCAAACTACCTCAGGGTACAGTAAATTCCAGAAACGTTCATGCCAGTAGGGATTGTCTAGAGCTGTAAAATACTCTCCACTATAGAAAATCTTCAGCAGAAATCTTGATGCTTGTTTGCCAACCTAATGCGCTTCTTTTTTAAGATGGGCTTAACAAAAGTGCATTGTATAGAGCCCAACCACTTAATCCATTCATTTTCAAAACATTTCAGGGTACAGAATATCAAGACCAAAATCCAACACCCCCAGATTATCAACTCTCATACAGAAGCCTTTCTGTTTTTTCAAAACTCTTGTACAGAATAAGAGATCAACACTTTTAGGAGTCTAATCTCCAACACATTTACTTGAGAAATTCATAACATTACACCTTACATTTCACTAAAACCCATGCTGTAATTTATTTTACATGTTTTAAGGTCTACTTTTCATTGCTACTTCTAATTACTTTATTCCAACTTGACTTCGTGTGTTAGGTCATTTAAATGTATTATTATTATTTTAATTTCTCAAATTTACTAGGAAATGCACGATTTGTCCACTCTTTTTTCAAAATTCTCTCCTGGGAGAACTTCCCCAAACCCCCTGTAGGTGGTTTGGGCTCGCTGGCTACCCTCGCTCGTCACAGTGAAATGTGACAATTATTCTACGCCTCAAAACTTTCAAATGTCACCAGCCGCCACTGTTACCAATCTTGGCTTTTGATCCAACATTACTTTGAACTATAGGACTTGCAATCTTACAAGCATATAACGCGGCAGGTCCAAGTGCAAGTTCCAGAAACAAAGTTCTGTTTGCTTCAGAAATTCTTGGCTGGCCGAAGGTGTGGCACTGGGCATGAAGCCATTTGGCAGCTATCACTCAATTTAAAACCTGTAAAAGGTGCATCATATTACTCGCCACTCTCTAAACAGACTGGCATTTTCCCTTTCAATGCACTGCTTATTGCCCGGTCCAGAGGGTTGGTGTGAGGGGTCAGAACTGAGAGCTTATGTGTGTTCCACTATTCCTGAATTCCAGTTTCAGCTTTTATTTATTGTGCAACATGGCTATCACCTATCAAGAGTATGACCTGTGGGAAAGGGCTAGTTGACAGCTACGAGGAGACACTGAGCCTGCAGCCTGTCCTCATTGCAAACTGTCCTCTTACAGACATCTCAAAGAAAACCTACTAAAACAGAGCAGAAAGACACCAACAGCAAATAAGCCAACCCTCTTGAACAGAACATTAAGACTCCAACAGCAGACAGAAAATATGGCCTAATTAGCCAACCATAGCGCCTAAATTAACCACATCTGCAAAAGGAGAGACTGTGAAAGGAATGCAATCGCACCTTTTAACACTGAGATCCATGTAGAACAAGTATTTGATATAAATCAGTAATCATTGTATAAATATGTATAGTATATGTAGACGTACAGAGAGCAACATACTATTAATTACCATTGTTAAGTTTGGGGAGTGATCATGACTTACAAGAGGCAAAGCCTTGAGTGGGTCATGATGCACCATCCCTTCAAAAATGGTAATACTGCACAACAACATATATGATTTATTTGATTACATGTTTTCATTTGTATTTATCTGAAAAAAGTATTCAAATAAAGCCAGGATGCAAGTGGTTAAATTTCTGCTAGGTGAAAGGAAATTGAAGAGGCCTCGTGATTATTGGGATAATTTTTTACTTGTGTAAAGGATATGTAACATTCAATCTCTTATGCATTAAACTATGTTTTCTCCTGTTAATTTTGCTATACTCTAATAATAAATTTTAATTTGACCTTTGCACTCTAGTAAGAAATGTCTGATTGCACAATTATTAGTACAGATGCTATAAACAGCACGTTAGTTGCACAAATTTTCATTGGCAATTAATATTTATAAATAGTATGTATGCCATGTGCAGCGTGCAGTATGCTATTTATTATCCTTGAACTTGAGGAAGGGCCATGACTTATGTGAGTCATGATGCTCCTCCCATCAATAATGGTAATAAATAGAATAGCATGATTTTCGCATTTGTATATATGGTATGTGCCCTGTTATTTTTGAATGTACACTTGTTTCAATAAAATGTATTTCACCAAAATCAGAATGCAAGCGGTTAAATTTGCTTAGCATGGTAAAATCACGCTGAAGAGACATTGTGACAATAAGAGAGTTGTTTCCCTGCATAAAGTAATTCTTACATGAAATCTGTGAGGCAGTAAAAAGTGCTTTTTATCTCATCTTAATTTTGCTGTTCTGTGGTAATCTGCTCAAATGTAATCTTTGCATTGCAGCGTGACAAGGCAGTGAACAAATGGGGAGCAATAACACACTATTTTTAGCAATTGTACTAATAAGTATGTATTCCCACATTAGTTACTACAGTGCAAAGGTGAAATTCGAGTTTACTAACAGGGTAGATCAAAGGTGATCTCCTCAAAAACAGAGTGTTCTGTGTCACAGTCTGTTATTAGCACTGTTGAGAGTGGAAAGGGGAATCGTGACTCACTCGGTGCTTCCCCTCTCATGAATCATGGCCCCTCCTTAATCAATCAATAATCAATCAATCAATCGGGGATTTGTGAAGCGAACTACCCACCCGTGAGGGTATGAAGGCGCTGGCATGATGGGGGGGGGGCGTTTGCGAAGCTCTGTCTCACTCTCTCTCACTCACTCACTCTCACTGTCCTCAATATCAACAATAGTAATAAACAGCACATTACACTCTGCACGTCTGCCTATATATTATATATGCATATATTTGTGTGTGTTAAACAATTTTATATCGTTATAAATATATATAGAAGGAGAACGTGAGAGCTACTGAGAGCTAGCTTGTAATAGAGAGAGTGAAACCTGTAACAAGCAAAAGCAACGCATCATAGTAAACACATTTTAGGAAGTGGACACGCTTTAATATATAATCAAATCAGCACATTTAGATGGCCACTCTCACCCCACCCTTACCCTTTTCACCTTAAAACTCCTTATCAAAACTAATAAAAAATGATGCATCTGTTTCGCTCAGATTAATATCTAGAAGCCCTGTAAACATGCTTGAAGCGCTCAAAATAACTGCACATTTGTGATGCGGCGCGGGATTTTAAAAGTCCCATACCTGGTTTGAGTCTCCCACGCTGCCGCTTCGCATACTCATCCCAACTCACCGGCAGAAGAGAACACGCTGAGTCCTCGGCAGTCCGTCAGCGCCGGGCTCTGCACAGCCCTTCAAGCCTCAGTGAGTGCGCGGAGCAGCCGCGGCTGGCAGGGTGGGGTCCCGTTCTCCTCGTCTGGCCGTCAGGCGCCTGTGGCCCTCGGGGGCTTCCCCCTCCAGGGGGCAGCAGTCTCCTCATCTCCCGGCGCTCGGCGCGGAGCGCGCGCGCCCCTCTTGGAACACCCGCGCGGGAGTTGGCAGAGCCGCGGCTGCCTCCCCTCCTCGCGCGCTGCTGCGCTCGAATGGCATCACCGCTGCCACACGGAACCGAGCACTGTATAAGGAGAGCATTCCTCCGTACTGCACTTACCAAAACAATGTACGTTTTGAATGCCAGCTTCCCTTTCGTCTCCTAACCGCCATTGTTTAGGACGACATTGGAGGCTTTAGTTCTTCCTGGGAATTTTTAAGTTAATGCGCGAAATCCGCTCTCTCGACGTCACGGTTGTAATTCGACTGTAACCGAACACGTACGTCTGAGGTTTGGCTCGAGCAGGCACATGGTTTGCTTTCGTCTGGGCAGCACTTTCCTGGATGGCTCGAGCAGGACCAATGGGCTCTCGGGCAGCGCACCCCCTTGTTCGGATGAACGATGCTGTGTTTGTGTACACAATCTCAAGATGAAGTGACACCTCGCACACGCTTTTCTAATAACCCCTGGCCAGGGTATTTCAAAGCATTGCTTAAGTTTAATGAATGCGCGCATAACGAGACCCGTGAAACTCGCGTGTCACGCATTATGTTCGCGTCCGCAGGAGGCGCTGTGGGTGCTAATATGTTCGTTTTGGAGAGGGCAGAAACACCTGCCTGGGAATGAGGGAGCGTGCTTAAATTCTCACCGTGGTAGTTGCTCGCTGCCGTACAACTTAAAGATTCTGTGTGGGTGTAATGTATTAGCTGCATTCATTTTAATCGAGAGCAGGTGATTTATTATTTATACGGGAATTGTTGAAATATTTTGTGAAAGCCCCAACTAAGAACGGAGCTCTACAGAATAGCCGGTACATTAAACAATTAGGTTAATGCAACTGCTGCTGACATCTGTGTGTAACCGGGAAGCCGCCAACTTCAGTCTCGACAGAAACCTTTCGTTCTTCAGATGTAAATGAAATGGCTCAGTTGGTGACAGCAACGGGGCTCATATGACAGAAAAGCGGGTGCACAGCAGTGATTTGTGCAAACAGGAGACATTTGCCCCAACATAAACCCAATGGCACAGTCGTCTCTGCTAAAGATGCATTGAGTCACATGCCTAAAGTTTCAAGCTGGTCCGCCAGCCTTTAAGTGTGTGTTTCAGACCTCTGCAGCTTTTAAAATGGGGCCTGCGGGCACCTATATGTTCTGTTCCTTCCGGGGTCAGGAGGGCCTAGGACACATTTTCTTAGTATGGGTCCCCCGCACTCACAGACTGTGTGTTACACAACCTGGCCACACTTTAAGCAGGGGCCAAGACCTCCCACCTGCTGTGGTGAACTCAGGGACGAGGAGGGCGTGACACTTCATGACAGCTTCTGAAGGCCTCAACTAGTGTGCAACCTAAATGTCTAATAAGTAATATAATCTCCTGCATGTTTGATTTTATGCTTCACCTAACCTTGTGGGGTGTGTGCATATAGTAATTGCGTTGCCCAAGCTCCACCAGCAGGGGTGTGTCCATGTGCCCCCCTAGCCAGACTTTGGAAGAAAACCAGGCCTTTCCTCAAGCAGGGGAGCACTTACTGACCGATTCTTCCATGCCCCTCCAAAGGTTTTACAACTGGTATGCCAGTTCTCCTCACCCAATAAGTGTAAGACATTCAGTGCATCTTTCGTGGTCCAGATTGCCCCCGTGCATTTCTTGTAATGGGAGCGTGCACAAGTGCAAGTGTGATCATCCTATTTGCACTAAGGCATGTCAACTATCAAATGAGGATTGTTCTCCTTTGAATGGGTGGCACTGCAATAGCTAGCACATAAGAAGTCCAGAAGGGGGCACTGTACCCTTGGTGTAATGCTGAACTGCGTGCTTGCTGGGAAAATGATGCATTTGTGAAAGGGTCACATTTTACACAATATTTACCGTTACTTAACTGCAACGAGACAAATTGCAGACCTTACAAGTCACATGGTGCCATCATGTTTCACACAATATCAGCTCCCATCACACGGTCACCCAATGAGAAGCCTCTGTCACATGGTGTGCACAGAATTAGCTGGAAACTCCTGGAGAGAGCAGGTTCCGGCTAATTGTTTGGAGGCTCTGCCCGGCTGATGTCCATTCCAGGGTGTGAATAGTCCCCGGGACAGTGGCCTGGCCGCAACCTCAACAGCATTGTTTTTGTTTTTGCTGTGGAAGGGTGAGGCAATGAGTTTCAGTGCCCCAGGCTGTGCTTGGAACAAAGTCCTGTCCCCTCCAGAGCCCCGTTGCTCCTCACGTGCTGAAAATATTTGAGAAGTCGGCAGGCCTAAATTGTGTGTGAGGCTGTGCTTGGAATGGAAACATAGAGGTGCAGGTACTTTGTACCAGAGTACATGCTTGTTTCTGAGAAGTGCCGGTACTCTCCAATAAAAAGTGTTACATTTCTCTTGAGAAGTGCTGGTACACAGTACAGGCAAATTTAAAGCACTGATGTGTGGTATGTGCAATGCAAAATAGCATGCCAAAAAAATTAATTAACACATGGGGATGACAGTTATTTATGGTTTAAAGATGATTTTCTTGTACGTACTCTTCACCATATATTCGGCACTAGGTGCAGTGAAGATAAGATTTTAAGAGAATGTTCAGGATTTCAAATGGAAAAAATGAACGCCAGGGACCCACAAACTAAGGGTGAAGTGAAGGCATTAGAGAGGGGAGGAGTTATGAGGGGTTTTGAAGTGTGATGGGTTTTGTTTGTTGCTGCAAAACCTGCGAACTATTGTATACCAGATATATAGATGGAACAGCCAAGCTGCAGAGTTGCTTCCTGGAAAGCAAGCTCTCTCTTGGGCTTACAATATCGTGCAATGTTGAATGTATACAGTGTTGAATGGTTGAATATTAAAACAATAAAGAACAACTGGAAAAACCATATCCATTTAGCAAAAAAAAAAAAACTCTTCCACAAAGAAATTGGCAACAAGGACTAATGTGACAATAAATCGTCACTGGCTTACTTAATTGCTGTGAGCAGCCTGCATTTGAAAATAGCGTTTAAGGTTAAGGCATCTGCTAAAGAGATCTTTGTGTAGCCATCAAGTTATGTGCGACATAAAGGGTGAGATAACTCTGGTGTTTAATGAAGTTGCTGTAGAGATCTGGGTGGAAAATCCTTCTCCTACCTCGCAGCCAAGACCTGGAACGACCTCCACCTCCGGCACAGCTCTACACTGCTCTAGTTCAGAGAGGACATCAAGTCCTGGCTCTTCAGATGATCCCAGCACCCAATGGTGCCCCCTCCTCCCCCCCCACGCCTTGAGACTCTCACGGGTGATTATCTGCGCTTTCAAACCCCTGATCGATTGATTGTCAGGAGTCTAGTGGCAGCTGCAACTCATCATACAATAGAATAATGATTTAATGTGTGCTACAAAGCACAACATGTAGCAAGCAGGTCACAGGTTGTTATTTCATCTAGATAATGAGTGGTTTACTGCCACTGTTGCAGAAATACTGGTATAATGCAAGGTGCAATCCTTGTAATATAACCTACTGAGTTATTAACTGGCATCAAGGAGCTACATGAAGACCGCAAGACATAAGTTTAGAATCTTATTGTTTTTTTCTCGATGTTTCATCCTTCCCCGGTTGAGTTCTTGTGGATAGCAATAAAGAATTATTAGAAAGAGGACTTATTGGGGATAGGATGCGGCCTAATGGCTAGGGTGATCAACTTGAAATCAGGGTAACCGGGTATGAATCTTGGCAAGGGCGTGCAACATACTATGATTTTGGGCAAATCACGTAATCTCCCTGTGCCTAACAAAAATGAATGTGTCCTCATGTAATGCAACTTTTGCTCGTGTAAAGCGCTCTGATACCTTCGGGTCAAGTCTGCGCTATATAAACGCCGTAAGAAAAAAGCCATATAGAATGTTTACATTGCATGCATGCATAGATAGCTCAGAAAACTCAAAACCTGACCCTAAATTAAAGTTTATCGCCTGAGTATCTATGAAGTGACAAGCGGATTTCCTTTTTTTCTTGGCATCAAGGTGTTAGAAGCTCCAGATAGTCCCTAGACATCACGAAGACTCAAACAAAATGACTGCTGATGTGTGCGGATGCGTTTGTTTTGAGCCTATCAGGAACTGCAATTAAGGGGCCTGCGTCACCCCCTGCAGGTTGATGAGCAGTACGCAATCACAGAAAGTATCATGGGCACAAGAACTAAATCGTAGCTGCCGGATATCCTGCCTTTACAGGATGGATGACGCCGCACCTTCACCACTCAAGAGAGAAAAAAAACATAAAAATAAAATATCGAACTATAATATTATTCTGAGAAAACAAACTCAGCAAGTACAAAGAGACACACATTTGGTAAATCATGCTATATTCCTTTTCAGGTTCTTGAGTGTATTTTGTAATTATGTGATGCTTTGAGGGGTTTCCATAATAAAGGATGGCTACAAGTTTAGCTGTTCTTAAGCACGGTCTGCAGTGAGAGTCTAAATGAAAACATGATTGATCACTGAGGCAAGGGAACTGATGCTTACGGAGTTTTATATTGCACTAACATGACACCCTACCTCTGCTTAACAGCTTTGACTCACAGTAAGAGTTGAGACAGTAAAACTGAAGAGTGGGCATTAGTAACCAGTTAGGCACATCATGGAGCAGGAGAGAGAAAAAGCTGGAAAACAAGGGAATGTAAGGTTTTGGGTGAGGGAATAAACATATAGGAAATGACAAATGGAAGGTAGTAAGGGGAGAAAAGCATGAAAGGAAATATAGTTGGGGAAGGACAGGTTTGTGCCTATCTGTGTATGAAAAAAATGATTCATAAAATAGGCGAAGGAGCAACCAGTGCTTAATTGTGCCGGTGTTTTTCGGTGCTCGGCACCTGCACTTAATTGTTAAAATCCCACTTGCTTGTGACAGTCCACCACATGGTGGCGCTGTCTCTCTATTTCTGTGTAGAGTGCATCGGTTTAGTAATTAAATGAACATTTCATAATAATGTCAGGACATCCAGTTTATCCTTACTGCTTCGGGGGCTGGAATTGTCCAAACTGTCACATTTATGGGAGTACGATGTTTAGTAGAGAGCGTTACAATGATAGCAGTTCCAATCAGTTGTGGAATGCGCAGTGGCCTCCTGAAAAATACCTTGGGCCCTTCGGTGAAAAGGGCCAAGCCTATTAATAAATGGACACAAGCATTTATACAGGAGGAAATTGTTTGAAGAAATGAACAGGTTTCTATTAAAAAGATTCAAACAATACCTAAAACGCACTCCTCTTATTGAAGACGTTGTCAAAGAGAGGCAGTATTTTCAGGTGCTTGTATAGTAGCATGTAGTGAGTGACTGTAAGAAATTGGGTCGTTGGTTGACTGGGATGAGCCCTGGTCACGCGGCAACCACAGTCCTTGTCAGAGTAGGACACAAGCACACCGCAAATTAGCCTGTGCTCACCCCCTTGGTAGCTTGGAATAGAGCAGTACGTTTTAACTTAGAGGCAATGTGTAAAGTATTTGTGCAACACCTCAAATAGTAACACAGTGAAAACTCACCACAAAAGGAGTTCACAGCAGAGTTTGAAAATAGAGTAGATTTTAATAAATAAAACATGACCAAAACAACAAAAATCCAATTAATAAAACCTCAGATATTAAATTTTAAAGTTTTTAACCAAAATAGTGCTAAGATCCAGTGAAGTGTAAAGCGCCACCTATGGATATCTGGTCATCTGGCTGCGTCGGACTGTGACAGAGTCCCACATTTTAGCTGACCGCGATGGAACATTGGCCAGCTACAAGAACCCATTTTAGGCCGCTGAACAAAATTACCTTGAATCCTGATTTGAGGAGTGTTGCATGGAGCCGCGTAGAAGATGCGTCAAGCAGCTGAGGTGATGCATCAGTTCCGAAGTGAGCTGAGGCTGCGGGGCAAGGACTGGTTGTGTCGGTGCCAAAGATTCCATAGATGAGGCTTGCAATGTGACCCACGGCATCAAGGATGCGGCATGTAGTCGGGGCTATGTGTCAGTTTTGAAGAGGTTTGAGACTGCAATGCAGAGTCCGTCGTCGAGGCTGCTGTAGATGAGGGCTGCGAGGGTCTGCCGTGGGGATGCGTTGTGCAGCGGTTTCTGAGCGTTGCAGGCCATGGCAGCAATACATTGGTTCTGCTCGTGATTGCGCCACGTAGCAGAGGTGATGTGTCGGTTCCACTGGATCTACATAGGCTGGCAAAGCACCTTAAGCATACTTTCAATGGTCAAGGACCGGGGTGGCACTACCTGCCAGGGTAGACTCACAGATGGCGGAGTCCAGGTGCAGATGCAAGGTTGATGGAAGCCTGTTATGTGCCTGAAGCTTCAGATCAGAAGGCCAGTCAACTCACCCATGGAGCCAATCTGTGTTCTGTGTTCAAGAGATACAAGTCCAGTCCTTCTGACAAAAGCAAAAGGGTAGCAGACAGCAAATCAGCTCAGTAAAGGAGTCCAGCAGAGTGCAGTCCAACAGAGTGGCAGACCCTCAGCAGCACAGCAATCATTCTTACCAGTCCTTCCTACCAGCAGTGTATTCACAGGTGTAGAAGTGTATTGAGGAGTTAGTGTCTGAGGTCCAATATTTATCCCCAGTTTTTCCTTTGAAGTGAAGAAAAGCTTCTAGAAGCACGTCTTTGAAGTGCACAGATGCCCTGCCTACCCTGTCCTGGCACCAGACTAACTGCAGGGAGTATGCAGCCCTTTGTGTACAAATAAGACACAGCATATTCAGGTGTAAATGAGGATGTGTTCCGCTCCTCCATCCCATCCTGCCAGTGACGGCCCATCCAGGCACCCCTAATCTCCCATTGCTCGTGGCTGTCTCGGAGGAATACACAGAGCCCAACTGCCAACTGCACCCAGTCATGTGCTATAAGCAGACTTGACTGCAGGCACCAAATTTCTAAGGCAAGAGAATGCCAACTTTCTACAAGTGGCATTTTCACAATTGATATGTAACTTCACTATAAATTAGGATTTTAAATTAAGAGTCCAGAGACACCATATGTGAACTGATTATATCTTCCTAATTGGAAATTACGCGTATAAATTGTAATTAGGCAACTCAAATGTTATCTATAGGAGAGATAGGTCATGCAGCAGTGAAACATGATTTAAATAGTTTTTCACTACCAGGACATGTAAAGCTTAAAAATATATGTCCTGCTTTTTAAATACATCGCATACTGCCCTCTGGACTGTCCAAGGCCTACCCTAGGGGTGGGTGACTTATATGTATTAAAAACCAATGTTTGGGCCTGGCTAAAAGTTTATTTTGCCAGGTCGAAATGGCAGTTAAAACTGCACACACAGGCTCTACAATGGAGCCTGAGACATGTTTAAAGGGCTACTTACATGGGTGGCACAATCAGTGCTGCAGAGCCACCAGAAGTGTTTAATTGGCAGGCCCCGGGCACAGGTGACGCCACTTTACTGGGAACTTATAAGTAAATTAAAGAAGCCAATTGGGGACAATTCAATAATACCATGGATTAACCCCTTCTATGCGTCGGACGCGCAGGAGCCATCGGACGCATAAGTGTTCATGTGCGTCGGACGGCTCCCGCATGTCCGACACCATGGCACAGGGAATCCCTCTGGTGCAGGCACCAGAGGTATTCATTTTTTCCCCCCAAAAGCCTCAAAAGCTTCCCCGGCTCCTGTGGCTGTATTTTAGGTTTCCCTGAAATGACGATCAGCGCGCACGTCGCGCTGATGTAATTTCAGTGAAACTGTAATGAGCCTAGAGGCTCATCAGTTTCGCTTTCTACGTGCTCAGGGCGCTATCTCAGCCCTCTGAGCACGTATAAAGTCAGAAGAGGTATCGTTGGAACGGGAAGTATCTCCCTTTCCAATGGCTCCCTAGCGGATCCACCCACTAGGCACCAGGGAGGGGGGAGCAGCCCCTTTGGCCAGGGCCTTTGTTCCCCACATATACTTTGGGTGAATTCAGTCTTTTTGATCCCCCTGTGGGGCAGAAAGCCCACTAGATACCATTGCAATTTTAAATAGGGCTGGGAGATTCCCAAAATGGGCATGTCTTTCTGCCCCCACAGGGGGGCAGATGGTGGCAGTAATCCCCAATCTAACCCCTGGGGAGAAGAAAACCCACTAGACGCCAGGGTTTTTTCCCTTTGAATTTATCGGTGGGACAGCCCAAGATGGGCATGCCAATGCCCCCACCCCTCCCCTCCACAAATGTCCAGTCTTTCTGCCCCCCTGGGGGGGTAGATGTGGGCAGTAGCCCCCAATCTGTCTCACCCAGGGAGGCAGAAAGCCCACTAGATACCAGGGAATTTCTTTTCACTGCAATTAGGGGTGGGGGCTGCAATGCCCGCACCCCCCCAGCAAAATTACAGTCTTTTTGCCCCCCAGGGGGTCAGTAGCCCCCAGTCTGCCTCCCGGGTGGGTAGAAAGCCCACTAGACGCTAGGGATTTTTTCTATTGAATTTAGGGGTGGGGGCTGCCCAAAATGGCAATGCCAATGCCCCCCAAAATTCCACAGTCTTTCTGCTCCCCCAGAGGCAGATGGGGAAATAGCCCCATATCGGACCCATAAGGGGGCAGAAAGCCCACTAGGCCCCAGGGATTGGGTTTTTTTAGACGTAGAGGTTGGGGCTGCCCAAAATGGGCTAGCCAGTGCCTTTACCCTCCCCAAAATATTGCCACAGCCTTTCTGCCTCCCACAGGAGGAAGATGGGGGCAATAGTTCCTAATCTGCCCCCCAGAGGGGACAGAAAGCCCACTAGGAGCATGGCATTTTGTTGTTTTATTTATACGTAGAGGCGCTTGGCTGGCGGTTTGTGTGGATGGCGCTTGGCTGGTGATGTGTGTGGATGGTAGCATGTGTGTACTGACTCTTGGCTGGTGGTATGGCTTGCATGGATCCCCCAGCGTTTTCTTACCCAGAATCCCCCGCAAACTTCAAATTTGGCTTAGTTGTAGGATCACCGTGTAGGCACACATTTCCTACTACCCAGCATTCCCTTTGGTCTCCCGAAAAAAAATTATACCTCACTTGTGTGGATGCCCAAAGCAGCGTCAACCGAAAAACATATGAACCAACTGCCCTTTGAGACCCGTGTTGAGCCCTTCCATGTCATAGGCACTTAGCCCATCCACACAAGTAAGGTATCATTTTTATCAGGAGACTGAGAGGAATGCTGGGTAGTAGGAAATTTGTGCTGTGCAGCGAACCAACAACTTTCCCGCACAGATATTAGAGGAAAATTTGACTTTTTAGCGAAATTTGAGTATTGCAGCAAATTTTGGGAAGGAAATTATTGGGGGATCAACGAAAGCCACACCTCCTTGGACTCTCACGAGTGTCTAGTTTTCAGAAATGTCTGGGTGCCCACCTATCTATCAAAAAAGGCCAGCTTTTTCAAGGGGGTCACCTGCCTTTTTGGTACCCGGCTCAGCGGCCATCAACATCAAAGGAAACCTACCAAACCCAAACATTTCTGAAAACAAGACAACCAGGGAAGTGCAAGGAGGTATGACTTGCGTGGACCCCCCAACATTTTCCTACCCAGAATCCCCTGCAAACCTCAAATTTAGCAGAAGAAAATCACTTTTTACTCAAATTTCTGTGTGGGAAAGTTGTGGGATCACTGGACTGGCACAAATTGCCTACCACTCAGTATTCCCCCAGGTCTCCCGATAAAAATGGTACCTGACTTGTGTGGGTGGCCCAAGTACCCGCGACAGACAAGGGCCCAAAACATATTGAGGAGACATCAAAATTACCTATCACAAAACAACCTGGTTTAGCAAGGTGGTCACCTAAGTTTTTGGGCCTGGGCTTGGCGGCCATCTAGGGAAACCTACCAAACCCACACATTTCTGAAAACTAGACACCCGGGGAGTCAAGGAAGGTAGGGCTTGCATGGACCGCTCAATGCTTTCCTTTTCAGAATTCCCTGCAAACCTTAAATTTAGCTGGAAAAAATCACTTTTTTCTCACATTTCTGTGTGGGAAAGTTGTGGGATCACTGGGCTGACACAAATTGCCTACCACCCATCGTTCCTCCAGGTCTTCCAATAAAAGTGGTACCTCATTTGTGTAGGTGGCCCAAGTACCCGCAAAAAGCAAGGGCCCAAAACATATTGAGGAGACATCAAAATGACCTATCACAAAACAACCTGGTTTTGCAAGGGGTATCACCTGGGTTTTTGGCCCAGGGATTGGTGGCCATCTTGGGAAACTACCAAACCCACACAATCCTGAAAAGTAGACACTAAGGGGAGTCCTGCGAGGTATGGCTTGCGTGGACCACCCAACATTTTCCCTGCAAACCTCAAATTTAGCTGAAAAAAACACCTTTTGCTCAAATTTTTGTGTGGGAATGTTGTGTGATGACTGGGCTGTTACAATTTTCCTACCACCCAGCGTTCCTCCACGTCTCCTGATAAAAATGGTACCTCACTTGTGTGGGTGGGCCAAGTACCCACAACAGGCAAGTGCCCAAAACGTGTGGAGGAGACATCAAAATTACCTATCACAAAACAACCTGGTTTTGCAAGGGTGTCACCTGGTTTTTCGCCCCGGGATCGACGACCATCTTGGGAAACTACCAAAACCACACATTTCTGAAAACTAGACACCCAGGGGAGTCCAGCGAGGTATGGCTTGCATGGACCCCGACATTCCCCATCGCCTCTCCAAGTTTTTGCAGTTGCATTTTTCGCTGTGAAGCTCGGGTGTGAATCAGGCCGCCTGAGCTTGCCTGGGCTTACTGGGTAGAATTTTTAAAGGGGCGGGCTGATCAATGGCAGGTCTAGCCAAAGCATTAAAGCGGGCTAGACCCTCCTCAATGTTCTCAGGTTCAATATCCCATGACAATGGAAAAACATCTCAGAAAGAGTCGGGGGCAATTTTGTGCCATTGTCTATAGAGGCGTTTGTCGCCTAGGCCAGGTGCTGTCTGTCTTCTAGGTCCCCGAACTTGGAAATCAATGAGTGCATGGTCTGACCAGCTAAGTGGCCGTGGGGCTGCACATGTAATATGGGATGAGTTAAAGAAAATAATGTCTGGTGTATGCCCTGCTTCATGCGTTGGACCGTCATTAATTTTGAAGAGACACCGCCTCCACATTGTCCAAGCACTCACTATGTATGTTAAAATCTCCCAGTAGTCGAAAATTCTTTGTAGAGAAGACATATGGTGCTATCAGTTCCACGAGCTGAAGCGAGGAGTCAGCAAGGGGACCAGGGGCCGATAAACTAAGGAACCCTTACAGCTATAATTAACCCTGGGCGTAGTTCGCGTAGTAGTGCTACGCGTAGCTATGCTAAGTGCACTCCCCACTATGCGAGCTTCGCGTAACTACGCGAACTGCGTAGTGTACTGTGCAAAATGTTGTTCGCACTGATTGCACAGTGCCGGATGCTTGTCTGCACTGTGCAATCAGTGCAAGCGGTCGTTTTCTACCGCTCAAGGAGATTTCTACTCGAGCGCCAGCTTTCTAAGCGCGGACTGGTAGTTTCTCATCATGAGCGGTCGCGAGCATACGCGACCACTCGCAATGAGAAACCTGACCTCCCCGCGTTGA
Organism: Lissotriton helveticus; assembly: GCF_964261635.1. Taxonomy (NCBI): domain Eukaryota; kingdom Metazoa; phylum Chordata; class Amphibia; order Caudata; family Salamandridae; genus Lissotriton; species Lissotriton helveticus. The sequence continues at coordinate 1,478,479,172 of NC_136067.1, forward strand.
GAATCTCGCCGGGAGGTTTATTTTCTACGCTCGCGATTGGCAACTTGATGTTGCTGATCGCGAACGAGGAAAAAGTCTCGCAGGGATGTCATTTTGCTTGCTCGCGGTCGCCAACTTGCCGCTGAGGACCACGAGCAAGCAAAAAATGACAGCTAGACTATGCTACGGTACGAGTGCTTGCACTGTGCAATTCACGTAGTACGAAGTAGCGCAAACTTCACAATCTACAGGAGCGTAGCGTAGTACTTCTCCCAGGGTTAGCTATAATGTGAAAATAGAACTATCAGAAAGACTAAGACTAAGACGAAGGCTTTGGGGAACACGGGGTGTGTAGAATTGTGTGGATCCATGCAGATTCTAGAACTTTCCATCACAAAAATGTTAGGAGCATTTGTTTTGTTTTTACAAAGTTTGAGGTTTGCAAAGAATTTTGGGTAACAAAACCCGGGGAAAGCCACCCAAACCACTCACTCCATCCTGGATTCCTCTGGGTGTTTAGTTTAAAAAATGTATAGGTTTGCTAGGTTTCGCTAGGTGCAGGCTGAGCTAGGGTTCAAAATCCACAGCTAGGCACTGTGCAAAAAAAGGGTCGGTTTTCACTGTAAAAATGTGATGTGTCCAAGTTGCGTTTTTGGGCCGTTTCCTGCTGCGGGCAATAGGCCTGCCCACACGAGTGAGGTACCATTTTTATCCGGAGACTTAGAGGAACTCAGAATTGTAGAACAACTATTATTAACTACTGACTTTCTATGCATTTCTGCCTTCCTAATGTAAGACAATGTGTAAAAAAGAAGTAACTTTGAAAAATGTCCTGCAATTCACAGGCTAGTATGGGTAACCACAATTTTGGAGATGAGCAAATGGCTACTGTTTATAAACTCTATATTTTGTACCCATTTTGGAAATACATAGGTGTCTTTGATACCTATTTTTTACTCTTTATATTTTACCAAATGAATTGCTATAGGCCCGGTACACAATGAAAAACCACTGCAAGACGCTGCTTAGTTATTGGCTCTGGGTTCCTCGGGTTCTTGGTGAAGTCCTATATATACCCACAACCAGAAGGGTCCAGCAGAAGTAACAGTATATTGTTTCAAACATTTGTCTTACTTAAGAGTAGTTACAGGTGAAGACATTGGCACAAATTACTGTTTTTTAAAGCTAATTTTCAACTGTTAGTTTCCATAAGAACCTTGAAGGATCTATACAAATGACCCCTTGCTGAATTCAGGGTTTTGTCTACTTTTCAGAATTGTATAGCTTTCTCGGATCAATTATTTCTTTCACACCCATTTCTACCACTAACTGGAAAGAGGTTGAAAGCACAAAAAAGGACAAAATAGGCTATGTCCCGGTAAAATACCAAAACTGTGTAAAAAAAGTTTAGTTTTCTGACAAAAGTCTGCTTGTCCCTGAAAGCTGGGAAGATGATGATTTCAAAACACAAACCCTTTTTTGATACCATTTGCAGGGGAAAAACCAGACGCTTTTCTTCTGCAGCACTTTTTTCCCATATAAAAAAAAATTAAAAATGTGCTGTATTTTGGCTAATTTGTGGGTCCCCTCCAGGGCAATCGACAACCCCTGGGTACCTTTAAAATCCCCATAATGTTGGAAGAAAATGACACAATTTGGCATGGATACCTTATGTGGTCAAAAAATTTCAGGGGCCTCAGTGCGAACTACCCCAAATAGCCAAAAAAAGGCTAGCAGCAAAAGGGTTAAGGAGAGAGCACATCCACTTTAGCTCTGGGTAGCGGTGGTAAAGTGCTCAGAGTCCTAAGGCCAACACAAACCGGGTCAGAATAAGTGGAGGAGAAAGGCAAAAAGTTGGTGGGAAGACCATCCTCAGGCTGAAAGGTCTAACAGTGATTTGTGGCATAAAATAAATATAGAACTTAAATCCGTCTTCTTGAAGAAGCCTTGTTTTCACTCCATCTTTGAGTGACATATATCTATCCAATATCTACAAGTGCAAATACCAATAATAGATAATCACGCAAACTTTGTTCTTCTCCCTGTTACGACGTGCTGACTCTGCAAATGCCTCCATCACAATGTAACAGGTTCAGAATTCTCACATACAATTTTGTTAAAAACATGTGCAATTCTCTGTGAGAACACAAATTAGTTTGTTGCGCAGCAGGGACGCCACTTCTTGATATGGCCCCAGCAAAAAAATAACTTTACAATAACATATTTCATATCAACATGCTAAATGTGCATACATGTGCATAGCCTGTTTTTGGAGTCACATTAACATAAAATAATAAAGTTGAAGTTCATACACTGACAGTCCTCTTATTTTAAAACACATAATAATTTAATTAATGCTTCAGCATTCCAAGTACATTTTTGGGAATGTATGCATTTATACTGTCTCTTTCTAAATTTCGACAGAACAACTTCCGTTTTGGTACTGGAAAGAAGGTGTGATCAAGAGAGCTGTGGCTCATGCTGTTGTTGAATGCTGGACAGAGTAATTGAGGACACCTGATTTACATTCAAGTTTATGTTTCCCTCCCCCGGGACTAGACCCAAAACCCTTCGGATGTCCTAGCACTGTCTCAGGTGCCACGCTCAAGTGGATAAATGCCACGAATAAGCCAGCTTACTACTGCCATTCTCTTGCATATACATTCTTAATTGCAGTATATTCATGGAAAAGTCCCTATCTCAGCAACGTTTCTCTTTGCTTCTTCTATTCTATTTCTATTTGTTTGCTCTCATTCGAAACTGCTCCATTGATGCACATCAACCTGTTTTCACTTACATTTAAATAAATGACCTTAATTACTTTTTATGTCTCTCTAGCCCATCTGCTCCTGGTTGAGCGAATTAATGTGTTTACTTCCTAAACATTGTTTCTATGTTTAATTGCTCATTCCACTCTGCCTGATCAAAGTTTAGGAAATGTTTTCTTACTGAGTGTTCTTTTAATACTCATAGTACTTAAATCATTTTTTGTGTGCATATGGTATTTCAAACCTATTTTATGAGTCTGCCTATGTATGACCCTATATTATGTTGGTGTAGATGTTATAACAGGATTTCTTTTGTCCGGAATGGCTTCAGAATGGATACACACCTAATCAAAATCTACCACTAGCGAGAAATGCAGGCTGTTTTAATTCAATTTTAAATGTATTCAAATGTTTGTTATTATCCCAGTCATTCTATTTTGCAACTACAATTCAACATTTCTTATATTTCTCAATGATGTGCATTTTTTAAAAATGTCTTAAAATATGTATAGGTTTTATAATATAGACATAAATCATCAATTGAAGCCATGGCTGAGGTTTCTTTACAAATATTAATTAATAATCACTACATTAGTGCAGGCTTGAGTAAGCTTTCTAGCTAAGACACTCTTTCACATACCACCTTCCTGCAAAAAAACAATCATGCAAGGCATATTCCTCTTTGATAAGTATGTTAAACATGCTGAAAACATACAAAGAGGAAGTAATGAGGAGAAATAAAGATATTTCTCCTTGTTATGCCTTCCCTGGGAGGTCTATACTTTGGGGCACATTTCCAGGTCTATCACTTTTGGTAAATATGGGAAAGTGTTAAAACCCATGGGAGTTGGGTGGGAACACCATGTAACACCCATGGAATGCCTTCCCAGGACAGAATAATGCAACACAGTTATTTGTGCTTCATACCGTTACTCCAGATTTATGAAGTCACTCTGAGCCATACAACTTGGCCTTGCGTGGCTTCATAAAATGCATTGTGGACTTGTGTTGTGCTTGCACCATGTTGCGTGCTGCAAGATCGACGCAACTCCACTTATAAAATATGACCCTAAGAATCTATTCAGTGTGGCGTCACTAGGGCTGGTGTCACCCGGTGCGGGTAACTCATGGTGTCACCCCCTCACAACTTACCAGATGGACCATCTCACCCTCTGCCTGCACCATGTCCCTCTGCCTGCACCATCTCCCGTCCGCCTGCCCCATCTCACCCCCTGCCTGCACCATCTCCCCTCTGCCTGCACCATCTCCCCTCTGCCTGCACCATCTCTCCCTTTGTCCGCACCATCTTCCCTCCGCCTGCACCATCTCTACCTTCGCCTGCACCATCTCTCCCTACACCATCTCCCCTCAACCTGCTCCATCTCTCCCTCCGCCTGCACCATCTCTCCCTCTGCATCCGCCATCTCTCCCTCCGCCTGCGCCATTTCTCCCTCTGCCTGCGCCATCCCTCCCTTTGCCTGCACCATCTCCCCTCTGCCTGCACCATCTCCCCTCTGCCAGCATCATCTCCCCCTCTGCCTGCACCATCTCCCTTCTGCCTGCACCATCTCCCCTCCGCCTGCACCCTCTCTCCCCACTGCATCCCCAATCTCTCCCTCTGCCTGCACCATCTCCCCTCTGCGTGCACCATCTCTCCCTCTGCCTGCACCATCTCTCCCTCTGCATCCACCATCTCTCCCTACGCCTGCGCCATCTCTCCCTCTGCCTGCACCATCTCCCCCTGCCTGCACCATCTCCCCTATGCCTGCATCATCTCACCCTCTGCCTGCACCATCTCCCCTCTGCTTGCATCTTCTCCCCCTCTGCCTGCACCATCTTCCTTCTGCCTGCACCATCTCCCCTCCGCCTGCACCATCTGATGTTATGACACTGGTGAATATAGTGGGCTTCGGACTGTGTGTACAAATTTGGGAGTCTATATGAGCCCATAGATTTATCCCACCTAGGCAGATCTCTTGTCTGTCTTAAGTGTTTTTGATTTCCCTGCTACTCTGCCTAGTTATAGTTTCCTCAGGGGTTCCCTTTTGCTTTATTAGTATGCTAGAGGTCTTCCCAGTACACCATCCTTTGTAGCAAGCAGGAAGTGGACTGTCTCAACCGGGGGGGGGGGATCTAAGAAAACATTGGGGGGGGTGGCTGATTCTTCAAGCAAAAAACAGAGTGGAGCTGCAGGGGTCCTAAGCACCTGCCCATGCTAGAGATCTTCCCGCTCGGAGGAGCAGGGTAGTGGTGAGGATCTAACTGTAGTGCATCACTTTACTCTTTACCGTGGTAGTGCCCGTCTCTAAAGTAGTCAGTGAGGGCCTCAATAGCTACAGGAAAGGCCTGCTACTCCATCCCAGACTTGCATCTGGATGGAAGCCCCCTGCACGCTGCAATGCAACAAGACAACCTTTGGTGGACACAAACTGCACCTTTACAGATAATCTGCCTACGACCCTGTTGCCCATTTCATACTGAACACCATGAGGCTCAGTTCTTCACTATTACTCACTTACTCTGAACCAGTCATTCTGTGTAAAAGATGTTGGGTCACTTGTTCTAGTCTAATTTGCAATGAAACAATTATGCCTAGTACTGGAAAAGGAATAAAAAAAAATCTATATATTTAAAGTTTTGACCATCACTTGCTACTACTAGTTAGAAGGAAAAGCACGAATATTGACCAATGACACAATGACAAGGTTTCCACTTTTCATCAAACCCAGGATGAGCCAAACCACATTCCGAGACCCAGGGCCATACAATCTAGCCACCCTGACAAAGAATCTTCATCCACCTAGATGCACCAGGACTGAATGACAAGGGTCACGAATGGGCACAAATACCTGCTGCACACCTTGGTAAGGAGGGCACTCGGTTATCTGTCTGTGGGGGCATACCCCACAGAAGACATGGAGTCTCTGAGGCATCATTCTGAGAAGTGTGCTGGAAGGAGAAGGAGGCAGCAAGTCAGCTCCCACTGCACTATCACTGGAAGCTGCACAAAGTGCAGTGAGGTTGTCATAGTGCAGGCTGTCACTGTTTTCAAGTAAACACCCACGACCATCAAGCAAGACCCCCTAAACGCATGGAAGGCTGTGTTGTAAGGTAATGGCCTTCACGTCTGATACAATGCACTGGGGGTCACGTACAAAAAGCACCAGTTTAGTGCCACAACAGGAAGTACTCTTGATTTCTGGTCATCAAGAAACAAGGTGCTATGGTGACTCTAGGCACATGCGTTGTTGAAAAAGAATTAGTAGTGCTGCAGAGGTCTCAGGTGCAATGTTAGGAACACCTTGCAGAGAAATGGGCAGGCTTCCTTTATTAAAATACAACACAAAGCAGCAGTAGCCTAAGACCTAGGACTGCGCAATATTGGTGTTAAGGAATATTCCTTCTCATGTGCCTTTTTAAAATAATCCAGCAAACTGGGCTGATGAGCGAATGCTATATTCTGTTCCTGCCTGCTCTAGCAGCATCACAGAGGAGCAGTTAACCACAGGCACTGGGCCCACCGTGTAACTTCAGTCTGTAGGAGGGTGTTTGGGCCACCCCATCGATCCATCCATCCATTCATCTATCCACCCATCTTGACCTTGCACCGTAGTACCCATCCTCACACAAACCATCCGCTTGGGACATTCACTCCTGCACTAGCAGCATCAAATACGAGCGGATACCCACAGGCACGGAGGGTCACCCTATTCTTTCAGCCTGTAGGTGGGGTCGTTGGACCCGCCCCATCCATCTCAATGTGGCGCCGTGGGAGTCGGACCCATCCTCTGGCAAACCAACTGCCTGGAACATTCGCTTCTGCTCTAGCATCATCACAGAGGAGCGGTTACCCACACAGGCACTGGAGGTCATCCTGTTCTTTCTGTAGGAGGGTGTTTGGACCAGCCTCATCCATCCATCGTAACGTGACACCGAGGTGCCCATCCTCCTACAAACAAACCGTTTGGAACATTCGTTTCTGCAGCCCGTGGCATCAAACGCCAGATTTAGAGGCCGAGCTCACAGACCCCTCAAGGTTAACCAAAGCTCTGTTTTACTAAGGAGCCCCAGCTTCTGTTGGGGACCTCCCTGGATACACCCCAAGCGTCCCCACTGCCACCGTCCCACACATAAGCTTCTTACCCTCTTACTGCCTGTTGCCCCCAACAGTGGCGTCACTAGGGGGGTTTCGTGCCATTAAAAAATAAAACTGAAAGAAACAAAGCATGTATGTACTGAATCTGATCATCATTTGTGTGCCACTGCACTGCCAGTGCCACATTTTTTACGTACTTTACTTCATGGACATGCATGACATGCAGTAATAAGTATTCATATATTATAAAATTATTATCAGTATATTATTTCTCTAGTCTCTCAGACTCTCACCGTTCCAATTTGAAAACTGGGGGAGACACAAAAGATAGTGCTGGACCGGACCCGTGGTGTCGTCGTAATTTCTTCTTTATTCTCACACCGCACCACCACCGTGCACGCACTCTCCCTGGCGGGCGCGAGACCGCCGTGACGCGTCGAAGGGCAAGTCAAGTTCACACAGCGCGCGGGGGCTGTCCCAGGGCCATCATTGGAGTAGGCTAAGATTGACGGCCCTGGGACCCAAACTGCTGCTGCCGGGGTCGTACTGACTGTTTTGAATAGCGGTAGCCGGCCGTGCGTGCAATAATTCCCACTGCACTAAATTCAGTTCTTCTGCCCATGCTTCTGCCAGACAGTGACTGCCAGTGCCAGCTTGTCCAGTGGGTACGCCGCACGCATCCGCAGGCATCGCACCACCACACCAGACACCAGTGATGACGATCATCACCCACGCATACACAGTATGATCGGGGAGGTGGTCTGTGGTGCGGTGCGTGAGTGGCGCGCTGTCTAAAGCTGCTGAAGCAGGTAACTAAGATTGGTGTCACCCCCAGATGGGGTGACACCTGGTGCGGTCCGCACCCCCCGCACCCCCCTGGTGACGCCACTGAATCTATTGAAAGATTAACTATGCCCACAGGAGATTAGCCAATTTTACCCTGTTTTAGACACTAGAGCCCATACAATGGAGTCTGGACAGTAGCACCCCACTGTACAGAGATGAAAAAACCCAGCAATACCAGTCAACAAAATATGAGGGTGTAAATGCAAAAAGAGAGATTTTCTAAAATCTATAAGTAGGGCGTTTTTCAATTCTCCAGTAGTATCAGTTCCTTTTAAATGATACCATTGGGACTGTAATTCACATGTTGATTTTCAACTGTGCAGTCCATGTCTTGTTGAATAGCGAAAAATACTAATACTTACCACAAGAGAATTAAAAGCCACACCACACATTCAGTTAACATTGGCTCCATTAACCTCTGACAAAGTCCCGTTATTGAAAAATGCGTTGATTGTTTTTGGATCTAATAAGTTGCATTTTCTTTGGTCTTTCCCTTTGCGTGACTGCACAGTATGTGTGCACTCTGACTCGCAATAACAATTTCTAGTGGCAGTGCACAATTTAACTTTGAGCAAGAACAGTAACATTGCCTTCGCAATGGCAGTTACTTAGCACAGTGATTTTATGTAAGCGAGGTTTCGTTTTTTTGCAGTTTTTTTACAGACGGATATTTTTATATTTTCTTTTTTTAGGCACGAAGATATCAGGGGCCAGATGTATGAAGCTCAAATGGGTTCGCAAACGCCGAAATTCGGCGTTTGCGAACTCATTCGAGCAAAATGGTATGTATGTAGCAAATTTCAGTGCAAAATAAGGAATCACAAATTTGCGATTCCTTATTTTGCGATTGCATTTAAGGAATCGCAAAAATTGTGATTCCTTAAATGCAATGTATGATGCAAAAAAAATTGCTAATTGTCCCTAAGGAATCGCAAATTACCACTAACTTCAAGTTGGTGGTAATTTTGCGAATTTCTTGAAAAATGCCCATTTTGGCATTTTTCAAACTGCCATGTGATGCACATACATGCCCTTAGGGCATGTATGTGCACCACATGTGCACCCATACTTATTTTAGGGGTGCAACAGGGTGTCCTTTGGTAGATGTGGGGTGGTCTCCACAACTATTACTATGAGTAAATAACACCGGGATGTGATTAGTGGTACTAATGTTCAGACCCTCTCTATTGTATTTATTGTAATTGTGCCCCGCATTTACAATGGGTTGTTCTGTTTTAACACTGCATCTTCTTTTATGATAACAGCTGTTCTTTTTATCTGTTATTCTATCATGTATATTGTTTTATATAATTCTTTGTTGATCTTTGTGATCGAAATAAAGTATTTGACTGGCTTCTTGTGTGTGGCTAATTAAAGGGCAACTCAGTGCACCAGCAACAGGAAAAGGTCTGCCTCCCTCCATCAGTTTCTCCCACTTGGGAAAAGCCTACATATCTGGTCCACAATGCAGATTGTTGTTCAGGCACCTGTGTCACGATTTTGTCATATAACATCCATGTACATATTATTACTTAAGAGCACTTGCTTGACTTTTGCTATGAGACTAACAACAATGAGCTCTAATCCTATAATGTACATAATTGCTGTCATGTCCTTAAGTTATTTGACATAGATAATAACTATTTCATTGACCGACATAGTTACAAATTTCAATCAGTGTGACGCCTAGAAAATGAGTTCCTCTTTTTGATGTTGTCATTCTCCAGACAATTAGTCACGTCTCTCTAAGCATGGAAATCCCTTCAAAAATCATAACAAAACCATCCAGTTCAATCAGTCTCTCTTGTCGAATCAAGAATCAACCAATGAGATGTAAGTAAAACGCAAGCATTCGGTCCAATCATGTATCCATTGTTATCCAAACACAGCAAAGAGCAATTGTTAGCCTACAATGGAAAAAATGCTTCAAAACAGTAAATCTACTCCTTTGAAAGCGTGCATGAACTATACATTGCGCTCTTTTTACTAAAACACACCAAATAGTAATCTATAATATTAATCTGACAATTTTTAATGAGCATTTTTCTGATGGTAAAAATGTATTATCAATCCATAATAAAAACAACAAAAATATGATTACCAATTTAATTATAGGGACTCAACTACCCGATATGCATCCTCTATTGATCATATTTCCACTGTCTGCAAAGACTCTAATCGTGGCATGGAAACACGAAATATTTATATATACCTATGCCCCACAAAATTAAATTTTCTATCGGCCGTTCATCAAACATGTGATTCACCCCATATATTTACTAGATTACATGGTTATGCATTTGGGCACCTCGAACTGGAGCAACAGAATAACACATCTCCACATTTTATTTCTATTTTTTATTTTATTTATTCAATCATGGAAGCAGCGATGAGAAATAAGGACAGGTGGGTTACATGTATAAAAAATCTTTGTACTACAGAAATAACTTCTTCCATAGTACTGTGTGACTAAGTAGGTACCCTAGCGGGTTTTGATGCCTTTGGCTCTATAATATCCTGGAATGTTGCGGGGTTGAGTGCTAGGATGCAAAGCCCAGAATGGGCCTTGTTTGTTAGCCAGTTTACCATTTGCATATTCCAGGAAACTTGGCTCCTTGCCCCCCTGTATTTTCAGGGGTTCTTAAACTTTAGCATCCCCGCAGAAAAGAGTGAACATGGAAGACCCTCTGGTGGCCTTACAATCTGGATTAAGCAGGACTCCGGATTCACTATAAAGGAGTTCCCGAAGAGTCACAAGGACATCCAGATCCTTTTACTTTCCTATAATCAGTCAGAAACATTGGACATTTATAATGTTTATGCTAGAAGTACAGGGGGGCAGAAGTCTGGTATTTTTGTTGTACTTGATGATTTTATGGATAAATACTCAGCTCACTCGCGGATAATAGTTGCAGGAGATTTTAATGTAAATTTTGAACCACTATCAAATGACGACACTTACCTTTCTGATGAACAGGACAGCCAATGGGGGGTCCCTAAACTTGATTTGATCCCAGTCATGAGGTGGACTGATCTGGTTATCCAGATCAATTCCATCTGCTTAAATAAAGGGCTGAGGGCCGCCAATGGCAGAACCACGAAAGATAAGATGGGCGCTGTCACGTTTAAGTGTGGCAAAAGAGAAAGCAGAATCGACTATATTTTAGTCCACCTAGAGCTGTGGAAATATGTAGTTGACATGTCAGCCGTTGACCGCCTCGAAAGCGATCACAACCCTCTTTGTATGACTTTCTCATATTGGAAAGTGCCAGTCGCATCAGAGGATTTGAGTATCCCAGCTCCCCAAACTGCCCTCCTCACAAATGATATGCGCCATCTGAAGTGGGCAAAAGTAGCACAAAGTCAGTCAAACCTTGATTTTATTTGTAAAAACTTACAGCGAGCCACCGAGGAACTGAGCGCCTGTGTTGCTCATGACGCCTCTATGGAAGGGAGTGATAGTGCGGCTAAGGTGCACGAAACTCTCTTCACCCAAATAAAGGGTCTGTTTGTCAAATCCCATATCCCGAATAAAACCCTAACTAATTATTCCCCCAGGTGGTACAATAACGATTGCAGAAAGGCCAGGTTAGATCTAGGACAGGCAATAAAAACCGGTTCTAGTGATGATGTCCGTCGAGCCAGGGGCACATACAAAGCCGCAATCCAAAAATCTAAGCGCGCCTGGGATGAAAAAAGATGGAGGGAGCTTAAGGAGGCAAGCACAACCAAGAATCCTAAGCTATTTTGGGATCTAGTAAAATGGGGGTCAGGAGGTTCATCGGAAAATCCCCAAAATTGGGTAGCCAAAGGAGATTGGGTGCCCTATTTCATGCCCCAATATGCCAGAGGGCAGGACCTACCTACAGAGCGAAGAGAGAGAATAGAATATACCCCCTGGGTGGAAGATGCGTTCACTATTAGGGACATTGAATGTGCGCTGGACTCCGTCACACCTGGTAGAGCGCCAGGAATAGGCGGCGTTCCAGCTGACATCTTCCTGCACGACTGAGAATTATGGGGAAGTACATCCTATTATTGGCAAACGCTTTAGCCAAAGGATCACCCATACCAAAATCGTGGAAGGGGGCAGAAATAATCCCTGTCTTCAAAAAAGGCGATAAGTCCCTCCCAGGCAAATATCGCCCCATCAGCCTAATTGATACCATCCAAAAGATTTATGGCAGATTGGTGTTAAATAAAGTTCTCGACTGGGAGCGCGAGATGCGAATCCTGTCTCATCTCCAAGCAGGGTTCAGGGCATGTATAAGTACAGTGGACCAAGTTTTACACTTTGCCATGCTCCACTGGAAGGTTGTCCAATTGGGAGGGGGTAGCCTATATGCTGCCTTCATTGACTTGAGGGCCGCCTTTGATCTTGTCCCGCGCACAAATCTCTGGCTTGTATTGAAAGATATGGGCATGCCCTCCACCCTATTATCCATGATTGTGAAATTACACGAACACAATTATGCCCAAATAAGTTGGGGACCCCCTGGCAGTGTCACCAACCAGTTCCCAGTAGAGAGAGGCGTGCGCCAAGGTTGCGTGCTAGCCCCAACGCTCTTCTCTCTCTACATTAATAACGAGGCAAAGGCCTTGATCGAGGCAAGTGTTGATGCTCCGATTTTAGCAGGTGCTAAAATACCTATTTTAATGTTCGCCGACGATTGTCTTATTATTTCAAAGACTCCGAGTGGCTTACAAAAAGCACTTGGAATTTTTGAAGCCTTCTGTACTGATAAGGGGCTCGAAATTAATGTTTTAAAATCGAAATTTATGTCTTTTAATCAGCACAAGACATTTAAAGGGAAAATATTAATGAACAAACAACCCCTGGAGCAAGTAAAATCATTTTTATACCTGGGTGTGACCATTCAGCATGATCTGCGATGGAATGATCAGATAGACCTGGCAGTATTAAAACATAGGCAACTTGCCGGGGTATTGAATCGGGAACATGCTAGGTCCCTGACCAAACCACTGGCCCCTGCAATTATGGTCTATAAAGCAAAGGCTATGGGTGCCGCCCTTTATGGTGTAGAAATTTGGGGACAAGGAAACCTAGGCAAACTAACATGTTCTGAAAACAACTTTTTGCGGAAACTTACTACCCTCCCACAGAGCACTCCCATGGGGCCTGTTTTCCAGGACCTAGGTTTGATACCGATAAAAATCATTGCAAACCTTCGCCCGGTATTATACTGGAGGCGAATATGGGTAACACCGGAACTGGAAATATTTGCAAGAGGCCTCCTTGATATCATTTAAAGTGATGCCTTTCACCAGATAAAGTGGCTCTCTGGAATTAGAGCGGTTCTCAGAGAGCTGGGCCTGGTGGAGACCTGGGAGGACCCGGTGAATGCTACTTTCCCATCAAAAAAGGCTTTAAAGGGCATGTATTTCGAAATGATATTCTCCAAACTGTTTAGGTCTACCCCCCCACTTTCATTAACCGGGGTATTCATGGAGTTCAAGGATGAAACATCATTTGAGCCATTCTGGGACGATATAACCAAACCACTGGATAGAAAGCTCTACTTTCAATTGAGAATTGGCAGTATTCCTGTCAGAGCATTTACATCCAGGTGGTCTAATGGTGGTAATCCCTCATGCAAATTTTGCATGACTTCTAGGGAAACAATAAGCCACTTACTCTTTGAATGTCAAGCATACACTTCACCACGTAGAGCTTGGTTGCGCCCAATGGCCAAGTTGTTGGGCACCAGGAGTGGACTATTGGCCCTTAGAATCATTTGTACGAATCCCAGCCCCTTAATTTACATAGCAGTTGCTAAATTTCTGGGTTGGGCATGGGTTATCAGAAGTAAATATATCAAGGAACAAGCAACCCTACGATCAATTTTATGATTCATGACGTCCCTAGTTTTGATGAAACACTACTATATGGATGGATTTTAGCTTTTGTAGTATTTTTAAGAAAATGTTATCACTATTTTTACAGGAAGCATTGTCTAATGTTCTGTTTCTATGGCAATCATTAGAAGTAAAACTTCTAAAGAATATTTAATGCTATGATTATTTTATTATCCTCGAACTCCTTACACTTGATGACATTTTCCAATTCTGATGAATTTTAGCTTTTTGTATTATCCTTGTGTGTATTTTATTCATTTCTATTGCATGAAATGTTATAATGTATTGCTTTTATGACAATCGTCGAATAAAGCTTTTTGACTGACTGACTGACTAAGAAATGCCTCAAATGAAGACAACAGCATAAATCCAAGTCTAGTAAAAGTGCAAACTAAATGATGCCACAGACATACCTTTTCTCCCCATATTACATTCGTTTACATTTCCACTTATTTTCACTGTTTTCCTATTAATTTTGCTTTCAAGCTGCATGGGGTGATTTTTTTAGGTTTGTTGCATGCCAAGTTTGCCAGTCAGTCAATGGACCCAGGCAGGTTCCAAACGCTTGATTTTGTATTTTTTTCTAATTATAGTCCCTTGTAGCAAGATTTACGCATCTTCAATCAGTGTTTACATTCTGGCTGTTGTACAGAATACAACAATTCAAACAGATGTAATCTAGTTTATAATTAATGTATGGAGCCTCGCCTTCATGTCTGATACACATATCAGGTTCTGTAACACTTCATATTGCATCAATCAACCAAGTTAAGAGCATAATATTATAAGAAGAAGAAGACACACATTCATTGTATGGTGCTACACATCAAGAGGTTCCTATCTGCAATCTAATAATCTTTGGAACGTTTATTTCGGTAGACTAATTCAAGCGTATTTAAATTATAAAAAGAGTGTGCACTATATTGATGGTAAGTGAAAATGAGGAACACACCACAAAATCCATCCATGCGCTCCCCTGACAACAGCATGCGAATGAAAATTCAAAGCAGCATTCTCAATGTCATTTGGGGAAAAAGGCAAATGGCACCTCTGGTCGTTTGCAGTCTCCTAATTTTCTAGGTTTAACATTATACTGATAAAGGTTTATGCATTGCCCTTGCACCACGGAAGGGGGTTTAGGGTGACGCAAAACCTATAAGGAGGTTTAACAAGCTCCACAAGGCCACCTTGCATGGCCCTGCACGGCTTGATAAATATGGAGTAACACAAAGCAGCGCAAGTCGCTGCCTTGAGTTACTCTGCTTGAGAGAGGCATTCCATTGGTGGAGTGTGGGTGTTCCCAAGTATCCACCCATTGATTCTGAAGCATTCCTATATTTACCATTGCTCATAAATCAGGGAATGCATTAAAATGCTACGCCTTCCCAGGGAAGGTATAACAAGGAGAAATATCTTTATTTCTCCTCGTTTTTTTCTGCTTTCTACGTGTGTTGCTGATTGCAGCACACATAGAAAGAGGAATAAGTCTTAGAGGATGGTTTTGTGCAGGAAAGTTACCCTTCCCACAACTCAGGCACCCTTGCACCAGGCTGCAAGGTTGCCTGTATTGGTGCTAGGTAGCAGATTGTGTGCTAGTTGAGGTAGAGAGCAGGAATTAGCTGTATCTTGATAGATATGCTGCATTCCTGCCCTCCTTCTTTCATGCAGTGCAGCAAGTGGATCAATAGTGATGGGAGTGTAAAACTTCCTATCCTGTAGTTAGCGTAGGCATTCAGTGTTATAGGCTTGGGTGGATTGAACTACAGTTGCACCACCTTTGTCTGCTTGTTTTATTGAGATCCCTGTATCTTCTGATAGTGTCTTAATCGCTGCACGTTCCTGGTTGGACAGATTATGAAATGGAGTATGTGCATTCCCTTTGTCTAGTTCCTTAAGTACAGCCTTCTCAAAAGACAATACTTCCGTTGGTATCACGTTAGCAGTGGAGGTGAAAGTGGAAGGATTGCTTGGACCTGAGACATCCATGGGGAGTTCAGGGCTATCTTGGAAGAAAGCTTTTAAGCAAACTTTCCTGAAAAAATTGTGGATCTCACATTGTTCATGGAATCTGTTTATTTTTGGGGTGGGTACAAACCCTAAGCTTTTTTCCAATACTTTTCTTTCAATGGCAGACAGGGGTCTTTGGGATACATTAACTACTAAACTCTCCTGCCCCTTGTCTTCCTCCGGGTGTCCATTCCGTTCGGTTGGTCCTCCTGCCACTGGACTTGATTCTGACCTCCTCTTTGCACCCTCTTCCTCTGCCCCAGCCTCTGCCTAAAAAAGGTGGGTTCTCACCGGGGTAAAATTGGGGTTGGTTTGGAGGGTACATTTGAAATGGCCAGTATGGTGGCTGGGGACCATGAAATTGTTGCATGTGTTAATTCTGGTACTGTTGGTGGTTTTTTTTCTTTTAGTTAATTGTTCCCCCACTGCCGCCGCTTGAGTTACTGCTAGAAGAGCCCCTTCTAGTGGTGTCACTATTATCATCTGATAAGTAACCACTTTTGTTCGAAGTGTAGTCTGATTTGAGGTACGGGTACACCTTCTCCTTGTCAAATCTTTGTTCATTTTTTGGGAGTTTGGTGACTTTCTGTTTCATCAGATATTCTTTTTGCTCCTGAAATTTCGTTATTTAGTTCAGATAATTTTGTCTTGAAAAGGGAGACTTGAATGGTGGTCTTAAGTGCTCCTTCTTCTATCTGTATCTTCACCAAGAGGGCATCAGCCAGCCTTCCTACTTTGGGAATATGACAATTACTATTTCCACTCCAAACTAAGCAACATAATGGAAAGTGTTGAACTTTGCAATGGTCAGATTTTCTGTTCAGACTCTTCACAAGTAAGAGGAGAGAAAGTATTGGACTTTGGGGGAAGAGGGGGTGTGAGTAGGATTACTATTCCCACTGAACCCCAAGCAAATTAGTGAAGTATTGGACTTTGGAGGGTATGATTTAGCATTCCCACTCCAAACTAACCAATGGTAGGGAAAGTGTTGAAATAAAAATATAATGATTCACAATATTATTATTTAATATAAAAAAACAAATAAAATATTCATAAAAATATTTTAACAAATAAACCAATTTCTATAAATAATGAATACGTGTAACATTTACTGTAGCCTTATAGACCACTGCTAAGGGCTATACCGGTTGACAAAGGCCATGAACCAGAATTATGGGCCTGAGCCACAGGCAAGAGCCTATAATGAGGGTGACGGCCTTTAACAACTGGTATTGTCTGAGGGAAAAGGGATATAAGGCTATTAGAACATTCCACACACTAACGGTAGAATGTTATAAATTAAAAAGGGAGAGATATGAAGACAATCATTGAAATGTTGGAGCTCTGGGCCTATACCAGCCATTATAAACCTTGAGCAACTCCATTGTCTTCAAAGGAGTTTTCAACATTCCAATGTTCTAATAAAAGAAACGCATAAAAACAAATAGCTAATTAAAAATTACCAATATAAACCATATTTACCAATAAAAAACACAAAAAATGTTTAAAAGTGTTGTGCTTTGTAAAGCTAAAAGGTACTATTCCACTGCAGCTTCAGGAACAGAAGGGAAAGTGTTGGACTTTAGAGGGGTCTGATTTATTATTTCCACTCTGACATACGCAAAAGTAGGGAAAGCATTGCTTTTTTGGGAGGGGGAAGATTTACCACTCCAGTCAAAGCAATAGTAGGGAAAGTGTTGGAATGTGTGTGTGCGGGGGGCACTGTTCTTGCTCCAACTTAAGCAACATAAGTGAAAGTATTGGACTTTGGAGGGGGAGATTTAATATTTCCACTCCAAACTAGGCAAGAGTAGGGAAAGTATTGCAAAACTGAAAAATACATACTATAAAATCTGTCTTTTAAAATCACAACATTAACAATTAATATATAACATATGAAATATTAAATGAAATATTAATAACAATTATGTTGGAAAAATGCATCCATTTTTATAAACTAGCAAATGCTCTTAACATTTATTTAAACAATTTCATTAAAAGTTTACTTATTAAGAAATACATATTCAAACATTATTTACAATGATACTAAAAAGTTAAATAAATTACAAAATATAAAAAATAGTAACTATAGAAAAAGAATAGTAATATAATGCAAGTCAATTCCTTTACAAAAATATACTTTTTCATAATGAATAATGAAATCATCTAATCAATGTAAACAATATACATTAACATAAGCACTTAAAAAAGTTTATCAAAGCAATAAAACAATTAAAACATGTAAGACAACTATAAACAATAACATCAAATACCCCAAATCATAAAACGTTACATAATAAACAAAATAAATACTATATATATAATTTAAAAAGCAAATCTAAACCTTAAATAACAATATTCATACTTGCATTACTCTGTAACATGATATTCTTGTCATCCCTACATTTTATTGATGATATTTGTGTAAGACGTGAAATTCCTAAATTGCTCCGCTACACCTCTTTGTGTAAGAATGTTCCATTCACTGAAATAAATTAGCATACATTCACTAGTATAACAGAAGGTGAGCTGCTTTTGTTTACTGTGCTTTTGTTATAATGTGTTCTCAATCCAAAAGTTGATGCAGGTCATGCTAAAATATAGTTTGCAATTGCCCGGAATTTTATGTAATTTTTTCAAATATATGTAGAATTAGACGAAAGCAAACCACACAAATTTCAAGGTCCCTACTTATCACCTAAGCTTCTTACATGTTTTTAATTTCCCATGATCACTGCATATCAGCTGTGGGTGGTGGATTTTCCACAGAGAAGTGAGGCTTCTTGAAGTAACATTCTTGGTAGCGTTTGGTGATGTAGATGGGTGGCTAAATCTTTCCAACAACTCTGCAAATGATGAAGATAGTTCTTTAGATCATTTTCCAGATACAATTTATTTGTGTCTCCAGTGCTCAGAAACCACAAAAAGAATGTTATTCTCTTCTAAAAATGGAATAGTGTATTCTTTCCTGGGTTGTCACCCCCTCTTTTTAATTTTGGGGGGGAGGGGGATTTACCTTCTGATAATTTTGAACTCCAACAGTAGGCCACTGCTATCCATTTCCTAATGTATATGCTCTGAATTCACTTGGAGCAGCATTTGACATATATAATTTTACTATATGGCATAACATATGATATAAAAACTAAACAAATGGCATGCAAATTAACTGTCAGATGTGGACCTAAGCACTATATTGTGGCATCCACTTTGTAATTCTGGGCCTCATTTTGATGCTGGACGGTCGCATTGCAGACCGCTATCTCGGAGATCAGAAGGCTGCCCCACAAGCAGTCGGCAGTCAGGCTGCCGAATTAGCTTGAGACTGCCGTGCTAATAGTTGGAAAAGTTCTCTGTTACATTGTGGTTTGTGCTGTGTTCCTGGAAAACCGCAGCAGCACAAGCGGCAGTGTAAAAGAGTACTTTGTGCACATCCAAGCACCGTATATCAGGCACAATGTGGTGTCTGACACACGTTGCATGAATGTTCGTGGGGGCACTACATGTGCCCCCAAGGACACTTTACAGTGGCCCACAGGGACCCTTCTTGGGGCCCCCAAAATCCCTTTTCAACAGCCTCTTCTGTTAGTAGTAACTTACTTACCTTTGTGAAAAACAAAAAGTAGGGAAGTTAGACTTTTGGTCAAAGTTATATTTTTAGTTTAACTTTACCATTGTGAATCGGGCCCCATGTATTTATTTGAATATTTATATTGCACAAACTAGACCCAATCGATGTCAGAGCACTTAATACAAGAACAGTAACAGACAGAAAAGAACTTTAGTTTCATTACATTGCATTTCTCTGAAGACAAGTTACAAGTTATATTCAAGCATGGTCAATTTATTTAAGGTAGTTTGTGAATTAATACCATGGCCCAAAAGCTGTAATTTGTGGACATCAAAACACATAGCCTGCCCTTTAGCTAGGTGGGAGCACCCAAAGCTACAGAGCCTTTGACAGCCCTTCCTGGGCTCGACTCCCTATATTGCTGTGATTCAAAGTGATAAAGGAAAGGATCCAGCAGAGTTGTTGATACATCTAGCAGATTCCTAGCCATCTCCTGGAACTAAAATCAATAGTTCTTATTTCTGAAGTGTTTATTGCGCAGTCGTGGTAAAAAAAGCAGCTATGAATTAGCTGTCACTTGCTTTGTGGAAAAATAATTCCATAAACTCTAACAATGGTCTTGCAGTTACTCTGAGGGAGATTAAGTGGAATTGTAATTGCTGGTACAAGTAGACGGTCATGTTTACTTCCAACATTGTCGCCATCATAACTAAGTTGCATTGTGCTGAAATAAAATATGGTGTAGCGGTCTAGTTCTTGTTGAATCACCAAAACCGAACATGGAAGCCTCCATCAGGAAATTTGAGAGGTACAAGCCAACATAGGGGAGTTTTCATTATTAAGCTTCGCTCCCCAACCAAATCCACCACCATTTTCCCCTTGTGGCCCCTGCCATTTGAGCACTACCGGGGAGGTTCCCAAACCATCATGTTTGCTCTAGCATAACCACGTAGAACCGCTCTGCATTCTTCTTTCAATTGGACTATGCGCTCTTGCTCCTCCATTGAGCAACAATTCTGACAAGATATTTAAATTAATAATGACAGGCTTTATATTTACAGGTTAACCTAGTAAATGATGACCAACAAGAGTGAACACAAACCCTTAACGAAATCTGTAATCTGCTATCTCTAACTATAGCATGGATTTTAAATTATACTGCAGTTCTGCAAAAGAAAACTCCACACACAGATCCTTCAACTCTCTGAATATGCTGATTTATTAGCTAGACAAGAGTATATTTAAAGTTACACTGATAGGTTGCAGTACTGGTTGATGAACTGTGAGTGTTCAGAGCGCTGTTGAACTGCCACACTTAAAATGAGCTATGCATAATGTCTGAATGATAACTCAAGTCGCTGTAAGCACTTCTGCATTAGTTTTAAGGTGTAAAAAGGTGACTAGTTTGTAGAAAGTGCATATTTTTGTGTCACAGGCACATCCCTTACTGGAATAAGAGAAAGGCAGAACATCTAAATAATTATAGAACTGATTATAGGGAAAGCTTAAATGTAATTTTACGAATCCTACTAAATTATGTGTTGTAAAGGGCTAATGCTAACAAAAAATTGTTTAACAAAGCAAAGGAGAATACCCCAAAAATGTATCAGTAAGGAATCGGGTCAAAAATTTGACAAAATCAAACTTACCTAGAAAGAATATGCTATAGAGTTATAAAAGAAGAAAAAAACTTCCGTGCCAATGTATGTGCTAATTGTATCTCATTAATTTCCCTCCTCTGTGCAATGAATTTACACAGCTTCATAGTAGGAAAACCGCTGCTAAACAAGGCATTGTCTACTCCTTTGAACAGCTACTGTCTCATGAAGACACTCTCACATGTAGTTTCATTGGGAGCAATGTGGCAATACACTGAACACAATGAATTGCAGTAAAACGTTCCTAGGTGAGTCCGAATAAGGCTTCAGATGAGGCTTTGTGATTGTACCTGTCACCCACCAGTTTAGTAACGACACATTTAACAACTTTCAGAAATAAGTGGCTCTCATACTTTTCTTTCTAGACTTTTTGAGAAGACTAGAAGTTTTGTCTACACATCATGAAGATGTGCTTTTGTATTTTTGCATCTGAATGGTTTATCATGCGCCTCCTAGACTGTGCACAAATAGAAAAAAAACAAAGGTTCAAAATCCCCTATAGTTCTCACACTGTAAAGTGCTCCTCAGGGGATTGATCATATCTGCACTGCAATATAATGTGCACAAAGAGCCCCCATCAAAGACAACCTGTGCTCAACGTCCTGGTAGCTTGGCACAGAGAAGCCAGGCTTAACTTAGAGGCAAAGTGTTAAGTATTTGTACAACACTTCAAACAGTAAAATAATGAAAACACCATACAAAAAGAACCCACACCAGGGTCCATTAGGATGGCGGACGGACAAAGTCCGTCCGCCATCCTGTCTGGGGCCGGTACCGTCCGCCACAAGGGCGGAGGAACCGTGCCCCCAATTAGGATGCATCTGCCACAGTGGCGGGTGCATCCCGCATTTTTTAAATTGCGGCGGACGGTGCTTGAAGCACCGGCCGCCACAATGCAACAAATGCACGTTGTACATTTCAATGCACAACATGACAGGCACTGCGCGGTGCCTGTCATGGTGTACATTGAAATGCTGGGGAGTACCATAGGTTCCCTCCATGTGCACCCCCACCCCCCTTCCCCCTGGGGGCCAGCAACGGGCCCCCAAAGCAAAGACCGTATGCCTTTCCGTGGCGGCATTGCCGCCACAGAATGGCATTCCTCACTGGCTATCCTAATATGGCTAGCGATCCGTCCGCCATCCTAATAGACCCCTAAGTTAGAATAATAGTTCTGAATTTAATAAATAAAACAAGAATAAAATGACAAAAATTGAATCAGTAGGATCGGAGTTATGAATTTTTAAAGAATCAAACTGTAACATAGTGCCTAAAAGCACAAAAAACCCAACTGTGGCTATCTGGTCATACTGGACCGAGTCAAAGTCAAAGGTTCGGGCCGATCATGATGGAATGCGGGTCAGATACAGTCCCAGATTAGACCAGTTCAAGTTTTACCTTCTAAAGTTTTGTGCCAAGAGTCCCGTTCTCCTTGGAGGGGGTTGCAGGGAGCAAGGAGAGTGCCAAGAGAGGTGATTGGTGTGACACAAAGAGCAGGCCGGGGGTCGCAGAGGGGCAGGTTGGTGCTTCACGTTGGTGGTTCTACACGGGCGATCAATGTTTGCTGTGTGAAGAGACACCTGGCAGCAACTCATGCTGAACTTCGGTGCAAGCAACGCAAGTCTGGGGCGAATGGGCCCATTCACGGTTGTTAAGAGCCCTATAGCTTGATTACAAGAGTCTGTGAGTCACACCAAGGGTCCAAATCCTGAGGGGCCCCACTTGGAGGTCAGGAACTTGCTGTATCTGGGTTCAGGAGCTGGTTACGGCTCATATTAGGAGGCCAACAGACTAGCCCTTTGAGTCACACCGGGGCCCTGGGTTCAAGATGAAGTTGCAGGTCGGGTTCTTTTTCCTCAAGTAAGAGGGCAGCAGGCAGCAGGTCAGTACAGCAGGGCAGCAGTTCCTTAGAGCAGCAGTCCAGCAGAGTGGCAGTCCTTGTAGCTGCACAGCAGTCCCTCTTCCTGTCAGAGTATTCTCAGGTCCAGACGTGTACTGTAGAGTTGGTGTCTGAGGTCCTCCTTTTATACTCTGGTTCCTTGGGTCTGGAATGTGGGAGAAGCTTCTAAACAGTGGCTTTGAAGTGCATTGAATGTCCTGCCTCCCCTGCTCTGGCTCCAAGCTGGCTGAATTGACAATGCAGGGCCGTTAGGCCCTTAGTGTGAAGGCAGAGCACAGGCTATGCAGGTGTAAATGGGGCTGTGCTCAGCTCCACCCACATCCTGCCAGCAGATGGCCACCTCAGGCACGCCTAAATCTGCTGTTGTGTGGCTGTCTGGTAGGAATTCTGTAACCGTGCCATGGGACCCAGCCAGGCTATAGGTATAAAAGGGCTAAGTGCAAAAAATTCCAACTTTCTAAAAGTGGATTTTTTAAAATTGTGATTAAAAACCCCATTTCACGACTAAATATGGCTTTTCACCCCAATTCCAAAGATACCAAACATTAACTGGTTATCCCTTCCCATTTCGAAATTACACTTCATTGTTATCCTTTGAGAGAGATAGGCCTTGCAGTCGTGACAAACAAGTTTAAGATGTTTTCACTACCAGGCCATGTAAAACTTAAAAATACATGTCCAGCTCTTTTAACACACGGTACCTTGCCCTTGAGGCAGTCCAGGGGACGACATATGTATTAAAAAGAAAGGTTTGGGCCTGGCCAAAAGTTTATTTTGCCAGGTCGACATGGCAGTTTAAAACCGCACTCATGGAGGCTGCAATGGCAGGCCTGAGACATATTAAAAGGGCTACTTAAGTGGATGATACAGCCAGTGCTGCAGACCCACTAGTACTATTTAATTTACAGGCCCTGGGTACATGTAGTACCACTATACAAGGGATTTATAAGTAAAGTAAGTATGCCATTTGGCTATAAGCCAATCTAACAGGTTTTAAGGAGAGGGCACCAGCACTTTAGTACTGGTTAGCATTGGTAATGTGCACAGAGTACTAAGACCAAAAAAACTGAATTCAGCAAAAAGTGGAGGGAAAAAGGCAAAATGTTTGCGGGTGACCCTACAGAGAGGGCCAGCTCCCACATTAACACATCCTTGATTTTTGGACTGTTTTTATTCTTTTTATGTATTTTTTGTCCTTTGTGCATTTCATATGTTTGCTGTGGCTTTTTTTGAGATTGCAAGCACTGTATTTCATATGATTTTATTTTTTTCACTCTGTTGGATGGAATTTGTATTGTAATATACATTGGGTGATGTACCCTCTACTGTAAGTAATTGGATATTGCAAGTAACCAATGACTTGCATGAGCAGATGGAGCCAAGAAACCAAAAATAGACTGACTTTATAAGGTCATCAAACTCAGCAGCCGACGTACATTTGGCTGGCTTTAATTCCTTATGATACCAAAGTCCCTATATAAATAGTGTTTAGCAATACAAGAAATATGCTACAAATATAATGTATCTCTATAGGCAATCAATTTTCCAACAAAATGCTTGACTGGAATCGCAGTTACTAAAATGTATGTCCACAACTATATTAAAAACACTGCAACGCGTTTTGTTGCTGTTAAAATATTGCTTTTCTTTACCCTTGTATACACACCAAGCACAAAAAGAGCAGTTTCAGGCTGACCCACTTTGGAAGCAACAGTGTCACATTCAAGGAAATTACTATAATGAGCTAATAGAGGGTGGTTGGTTTATGTCGCTGTGTGTGTTTACAGCAGAGGTTCCCTCACATGAGAACATTATTTGGTAGCATTTCGTTTCCTCAGAAAATGTAATTATAAAGGAATCAGGGCCTAACCTATGACTACAAAGGAAGTTAAAGAAGAATTGTTCAGACCTTCAATAAGGCATTACAGGTAACAGGCAAATACCTTTTTTGTTACAGACGAGTTCTGATATAACCTGCTTGGTATTAGATGTCTATTGTCTTTTCAAACGAATTACACTATTCCAAGTACAATACAGATGTGGGAATAGTTTTCAGAGCGGGGGTGCTGCTATTAATATTATATCACTGAAGTCATGGGGATTGTGAAAAATCTAAGCATCAAACAAAAAACAAGTGTTCCAAATGGGTCACACCAATTCAACAGGAGAGTAGTCCTGGTGCTGTATGTAGCTGGTTGTGCATTTTGGAGCACTGATGCGGTGTAGTTAAGTCATTTACAGACAGCACATTTTCCCTTGAAATGGACAATAAATTTGCACAGACATGTAGTTTTACTGGTAAAACTATGTAGTGCAAAAACAATAAAGCATTGAAATCTTGTTTCAGCGAATATTTATAATTTGTGTATCATCAAGTGAAGTGTATTGCTTTGTTTTGATCCTAATAAAATCTTCGTTTCCATCACTTTTCTGAATCTCAACAAATCTGCCTAATTTGTGCTGTCCTGATTGCTGATATAGTTTGAAATGTGTGTAGCTCATTTACTGAAGTTAAATGTTGTTGCGTGTACGAAAAAAACTGAGAGTCTACAGCCTTTCCTCCCACTTTCTGTACCACATCAGGATTGTCACCTAGATCACTTTTACAGAATCCTCTCATTGTGCATTCATAGAAATATAAGTACATGCCACTTTCCAAATAAGCAGCAATTTGTCAGAAGACATAGCCTGACGTTTGACCTCTGTTGTGACACCATAAAAACAAAATGTTTATGCATATTTACTGCTTATTCACCTTCTGAACTCCAGCATGATTATTTCTGGGGGTGCTGCAGCACCCCTGCATTCCTTCTTCCAGCACTTATGGTGGAATACTAAAAATAATATATCAATGTTTACAGCCATTCTATTAGTATGTATTTGCTGCTTATAGCACTGTAGAAAGCATGTGAAACACGTGCTCTACACTTTTCCTGGGGAGAGTTCTACATCAGTACTTGCTATATTATAAAATATGTCACAATCAAATCAAATTGGAAACTACTTGAACTTAATCAAGAACTCGTCGCTTGCATAACTCGTTGCAGTATCAATTTGCCATCCTGCGGCGTCATTTTAGAAATTCGTTTACTTCAGTTGATTTTTTTCGGTGAAGTAAATTAAGACCTCCCTTGGTATGCAGGGTAATGCGCACCGGGAAGCTCAGATCAGTGTTTAATTTGTTAAACAATAAGTGCCCGGTGCCCACTTTTTTCTCATTAGCACGTGGCCAGCCTGCTGAATGTTGGAGTTAGCATTGGTTCCACCTAATGCCTCTTTCATCCACCATCCTAGACTCCTGGCCCCTTAATCCCACTATTGCTGGGTTTTTTCATCCTTACTTTCTCCCTTTGTCACTCTCTGTCCGTCATTTTCTTCTTTCCCTCTTTTCTGCCTTTCTCTCTTAAGTTCAAATTCTAATAATGGAAAAATAAGTCCCCGTGGGCACACTTGCAACGAATTAAGCAATGCCTTAGACGAACTTTCTCCCTGATTACAGATATTTTAATAAGTTACACAAAATGCTTTAATTCAGTGTTCTGTTCTGCAACAAGTCAGACCACAATATTCCTAAATGGACTGGTGCACCAGTCATCATGGAAAAGCCCAAATATCATCCATCATAAAAAGCCTTTTGGGAGATGACAAATTTCACTCTGATACCATCATTATGAAGTTGGTTAATGACACCCACAACCAGCTATGCATTCTGCTGACTTTTATCCCCATTCACAACCTCAACATAGCTTTTAAGGTCCTTGTCTTCTCACGTAGTGGCTATGGCAATTACTTCCTGACTCAATAAAAAGATTCTGGTTACCCCAAAGTCGTCTCTGCACTCAGCTGCCTGAGAAGCCTCCACGACAAAGAAATTCAACCACATCACCTTCCACCTACTTTTCTTGAGTTCACTCCCACTTGAGGCGCAGGCCTGCTACAAAAGGTCCCACATCGCTTACAAGCCCCCAAATTCAACCAAACCCAGGAATGCTATGCGCCAATGTTCATCCAAAGGTGTGAAACACATCTAACTGCCACTTTAAAATATCCCTTCAACAAAAAAATGTGCTCTGGTGCATTCCTTCGCAGGAAATACCCCTAGAATTTCGGCCTTTATTAGACTTGCACCTTCACTCCTGGTGCTCAAAAAGTCCCTCAGTGGAGCCTTTTCAGCTTCGCAGTTTCACTTTGACGAATTATATAACTGTTTTCTCTATATGCTTCATCCTGTATGTTTCTTGTGTTTTTTGCGTTTCTCTTTATTGATAACTAGACTGTCTTTTCACACTTTTTGTTTGATTATTTCTACTCGGGACACTAGCACCCTTGGATATATGTCCCATTTATCCAAAACTCTCTCAAAAAGTAAGCAATTTGCCTTACTTTTCTATGCACGGAGGCAAGAACTGTGGGACAATCGTTATTGGTCCAGGCAAAATAGCATTGTGCTTGCTGGGGTGCTGCTAATACATTGAAAGGCTGGTGTCTGATTTTTGCTGTAATTTGGGAGGACTTAATAATGGCACTCAAAGCTGCTGCCACAGCCTTTTGCTAAGAAAGCCAGTCCCCTGGCTCAGATGCGAAACAATTTTCCCCCATCATTTTTCTCACTTTTTCAATGACTAGAGTGATGTGTTTTTTTTGCTCTTGACTCAAATGCTACTTTTGTTATTGCTGACCATTGTGCTCCCACCATTTAATCCCAAACTTTAGGAAAGAGCTGAAAGCATTGCTTAAAGATGCACCCTACCTGTATGTCCCACCTAGGTCTCTCCTCTGCTTCCTGGATACACTGAGAAAAAGGCCCTACAACCCATGATTGATGCATTATTTTGAAACCTTCCTTTTCCACTACTATGTACAGAACCTCCATGTTCCCAGCTACTTTCAACCTTTATAACCCAACACACACCCATCATAGCCCACGCTGCTTTAAAGAAAGCAAAGGCTCAGGCTCATGAAAATATATCTTACATTCAATGGAATGCACATTTAAAGGATCTTGGTGCTTTTGTAAATTGCAGGTGTTGTTCTATCAGCCGTGAATTTCCTATCACCAGCATTATACCGCATGCATAGAACTGTTTATGTGCTGCAGGACATAGAAGGGTGGAGAGAGTTAGCCGACCTTTATATGTTGCAGAGTTTTTTCTTCCACTG
Source organism: Lissotriton helveticus (assembly GCF_964261635.1). Lineage (NCBI taxonomy): Eukaryota > Metazoa > Chordata > Amphibia > Caudata > Salamandridae > Lissotriton > Lissotriton helveticus. The sequence continues at coordinate 1,478,507,034 of NC_136067.1, forward strand.
GAAGTTCTGGGCTGTGGCGGGAGGGACGCTTAAGACTGACATTGAGTTGAGAGAAATATTGAGGAGGCAAACATGAGACGAGCATCATCCTGGCAGCTCCCAAAGACAGGGCACTAAGAGAAGCATCTCTGCTTCAGTTCCCTGACAGCTACATTCAGGAAGAAATCCATTCTGCTGCTTGTGAATGAAGGAACTAAATGGGAAGCCACAACAATTACTAAAAAACATCAGAATGAAAACAAACAAGCCACAGATAAAAGAAAGTAGACCAACAGCTGTACAACTCGCCCAGAACTACAAATACACAACAGTGCAGCACAATACAGTGTTTTAAGTATAACATGCCCAGCCATTTTCAGTCTGTTTGCTATAAATACAGGAAAAAACTAGGTATCAGAGTTTGACTGGAAATAAACAATACCAAAACTATCAGCTGTGTCTTGGCATTTGCCTGAGCGTCAGCTGGGGCTTTTCATGGCCCGTATTTGTCGACGCACAACTTAGCATCTTAATGTACTATTGGTTGGCCCTTACTTATGGTATTGTTCACTCAGGGATTTTTGAAATCCTTTTCAATCAAAAACAAATACTTACCAGTTCCTAGACAATTTATTCTTCAGATGGCCCAGCCATTTTCGACTTCACTTTTGTGTCAATTACAAACATTTGGGTCATTCTCCACACTATTTCGACATGACGACTTGTAAAACTCTTGGAACTCACAAACTGACTTTCTTACAGTTGTTTATGTAATGGACTGCACGTTATGTGTGCTTCAGTATCAAGTCGAGTCAAGCATAACTTTATTCGGTTAAATTAAAACCATCGAAGTGCATATGATCAATTGATACATTTGTTACAAATCTTATTACATAATGTTAAACCATCTTTAAAACCCATCGGTTACAACGCAATCCTGCCCCACACACTAGGTAATAAATAATCATTAAATAATCATCAATAGATACAGATAATAATGCTAAAAATACGGCAGAAGATCATAAATAAGTCCATTTAAAACATAATCCATTATGCAATAATCAGTCTATTCCTGCACCTAATGGCGGCTATTAAATAGCTTGCAACCCCAAAGCACACCGCAGGCGATGCCAACATTTGTAGATAAACTAACGCTGGTCTAACTTTCCCAAAGTTTTGGCCTTTTAGGAGGGGGATAATAAATTTCCTGCGCATAGAGTCATAAAACTCGCAGAAAAATACCATATGGGGAGCTATTTGGACACACTGCCCAGCGGAGCACTTTGAGGCATCGTACCTACCGGAGGAGAGCAGCAGCACGCCGCAGTAGGAGCCGGTCACCGCGGACACCAGGCACGCCACCGCCGCCCCGGGAATTCAGGTCCCGGCAGCCTTTGCGGCGGAGGCGCGTTCCCTGACGCGGCAGAATCGCGCCAGGAGGGGCTCATAAAATCAGGAAGCCCTCGGTGTAGCGGGGGGAGCTATTTGGACACACTGCCCAGCGGAGCACTTTGAGGCATCGTACCTACCGGAGGAGAGCAGCAGCACGCCGCAGTAGGAGCCGGTCACCGCGGACACCAGGCACGCCACCGCCGCCCCGGGACTTCAGGTCCCGGCAGCCTTTGCGGCGGAGGCGCGTTCCCTGACGCGGCAGAATCGCGCCAGGAGGGGCTCATAAAATCAGGAAGCCCTCGGTGTAGCGGGGGGAGCTATTTGGACACACTGCCCAGCGGAGCACTTTGAGGCATCGTACCTACCGGAGGAGAGCAGCAGCACGCCGCAGTAGGAGCCGGTCACCGCGGACACCAGGCACGCCACCGCCGCCCCGGGACTTCAGGTCCCGGCAGCCTTTGCGGCGGAGGCGCGTTCCCTGACGCGGCAGAATCGCGCCAGGAGGGGCTCATAAAATCAGGAAGCCCTCAGCTCCGCGGGACGCGAGCGGGACGCCCGGAGCGAAGCCCGGGCAAAGGGCGGGCCCTCTGAGGCCCTCAGAGGCACGAGAAGGCCAGGCAAGGCTATCCCCTGACACCTAGCGTGTGGATTACAAGGTACTGTGTCCCTGCATGATATTTGGTATACCTAACTGTATAGAGGATATCCTTTGTCATAACATTGCTGCCGCATGGATTGAATACTACATCATGCTATTGTTACTCATTGATAGTTTTTCTGAGTTTAGTTTTTGAAAACCCTTCAGTGTTATAGCCCAGAGTATGGGGAAAAAACTGGTACCTGCCCCAGTTGAGACCTTGAATACTTTAGACTCGTATCTCGTCCAAGTCGTCAGTAGTATCAACACTAAGCGAAGGCAATCTCTGGGCCTAAGTCAATCACCGGTTTTGCCCATAGATAGTCCATCAACAAGTGCAGTAAGCACAGGAATGTCAGATTCATTGCTAGATAATCCTCCGCTTATTCTAGCTGATTCTCATTCCTCAGATCAACATATTGAGGCCACCGATGACCCTGAGCTTTTGACGGGTAGAACTGATCTAATAGACCTATCAGACAATGCCTTCATCGATTCAAACAGCCAGACTGCTTCTCTGGACGAAGACCAACAATCCCCGCAGCCAGAAACACGCGCGGTTAGAGCGTGTAGAAAACCCATTGCGAAACGAGGGGGAAAACAATTAGGTCGAAAAAAACCTGCCACCCCTCCGGCTAGACGGATGGGCAAACACGCTGACACTAATGCAGATACCGAGTCTAAATGTATTTTTGATGAAGATCTTCTCAGTAGGTTCCAAGACATGATAGATATCAAAATCAAGGCTATAATTAAACCTTTGATCGGGAAAGTGGACAAATTAACTGCCGAAGTGAGGAAGTTAAGTGGGGTGAATAGTGCTCTGGTCAAGGAGGTAGAGAACCTATCTTCACTTGTCACAGATTTAACAGCTACGGACGAGGAGGATGCCCCCCATGAAAATAACTTACAGTCCACTCAGCCCACCCAACAAGGACTGATATCTTCTCCTTCAGTGCAATCATTACCCGTCATGGATCAGAATGTCGAAACTGGCGTTTCCCACACCAGTGTAACTGCCGCTACAGCGGTAGCGCATCAAGAGACCGCCTCAGTAGAATTTATTGCGGAAGCCTCACCGGTAGTTCTGGTGTTGGCGAACGTCCCAGTCCTACCACAAGATAAAATAGAGTCCAATCAGGGTTTAAAAGATAAAGCCGTACACTGGCTTTCAAATAATATGCACATGGCTCAAGAAGGGTTCGATAAACTGGTTGGGAATATAGTTTTGACTAGAAGGGTACCTTGGATTGGCAGTAAGCCTAAAAAGTTTAATGGCGATTGTGTTATTTTAAATTTTGCTAATGCCGAAGTCCTCCCGGACATCTTGAATAATGTGTTCCCACCACAACGCCGCAGTGGTTCTATAATTCCACTGACTCTTAAGTTTTTCTATGACGAGATTCAGTCTGCTAACACCATTAGGCAATACAAGCCTACCAACATCAGTAGTTGGGGGAGGGCCACTAGATCGCGACACCCAACTGATTGGTTACAGCCGTTTCCACATCGGGACCCTGGAAGATCTGGTCATCCGTATGAGCATAATATTCAGCCTGGCCACCCGTATGAGCTAAGAACAAACGGGTGGGGGCAAGGTCCCTTGGGATATGACCATAGTGCGTGGGGTTTAAGGCCTACACGCTGGCAGAGATCGGAACCATTTTTGACCCACCCAAATACTCCACACCCCATCTGGAATCCAGTTCAAAATGGACAATTTCAGCCAGCCATGCCATCTGTGTGGGGATTTACCACAGGTAATAGATTTGGCCCCCTCTCTGACTTAAACACCTGCGACTGACTTGTAACAGGAGTTGATCGGGAATGTGTGGGGTCTAGCATCCCAAAAGCCAGTAGTGGCGGCTTTAATAGTGATGATCACCCTAGTTCTCTATCGTCAAAGGCAGTGGTTGAGCCACATTTATCTACAAATTCTATCCAGAAATTAATTCCATCTGGGTCTGTGGCCTGTGTGGTATCAGGTGCTACCGGAGAGGACTCACAGTGTCCCGGTCAAGGTGATACTAGAGAGGTACTACTACCGCAAGATATACCAGAAGGAGTCTCAGAGGGTGGAAATGAGCCAAGTGTTATCATTGATTCGTGTAAGATTATAAGCTGGAATGTAGCAGGTTTAAACGCCAAAAACCAGGACCCTGTCTGGCGGAGCTTCATTTCAAAACATCACATCATTGCTCTGCAAGAAACGTGGGTCACATCCAGTAATATCTGGTGGGATGGGTTCACCAGCTTTACAAGACCCGCAGTCCCTAGCAGAATGGGTAGGGCTAAAGGGGGTTTGGCGCTCTTTTTTGCTCTGGATCTAAAAGGTAGCTATAGGCAGATCACCTCTGATTCTGATAATATCTTAATAGTGGAAAGGGTGATTAGTAAAATTAGTAGGACTCTATATGTCAATTTTTACAACTCCGGGAACAGCGACTACGGTGGCCGCAACATTGCCAGTCTGGACAGTATTTTAAACAAAATTTCACAGAATATCGTATTTGCTTCTGAGTTAATTTTACTAGGTGATTTTAATATCCATCTATGTAATTTAGATTGTAAGGGATTAAATGTTGATGAAGTGGATGACACAGCCCCAGTAGGACCTCATTTTGAACATTCTGTAGAGGGGCAAGAGCTCGAAGACCTACTTGCAACCCATAATCTTCTTGAACCCGACTATGGCCTGAGAATGCCAACTTTTATTGGCGGTCACCATGGATCGGTGATAGACTATATTTTTGTCTCACTAGTGTACCGCACAGTAGTAACCCATCATAGCGATCATAATCCAGTACTACTGGAAGTGGCCTGGGGAGACCAGATGGGTGTTTCACCATCAATCGTTAAAGCCTCACATCCCTTGAGGACCACTGACCAGGACAGAAGAGTGAAGTGGGCAAAAGTGATTCCGGACAACTTTTATAAAAAATGTCTCCCTAAAATTGAAGATCAGGTTGAGCTGTGTCAAAATCCGGATACACAAGGGAAACAGATTGTAGCAGCTTTTGAGGAGATATGTGCCCAGGTCTCTAGGGATCTTTTAGCTAAACCTATTCAGGGATCCCAAGGACACAAGCGATGGTTCGATTCAGCATGCTCGAAAGCCCATAGAGATCTGATGAGGGCTCTAAAAATTGTACCGAGGGCAACAGATGACATCGTGAGGCTAAGGAAAATTTACAAGACAGCCATAAAGAACTGTAAAGAATCGATCAAACGTGCAACATGGGAAAATCTCCTATCAGCGGCAGTGTTGAAGGACAGTAGGAGATTTTGGGAGATCATTAAGCAGCCCCTATTCTCCGATGACAGTAATGCAACCATGGATTGCGTGATTTCTGATGATAAATGGCTGTCTTTTTTCAAAAATGTATATGGGGGCGATGAAGTTGACGAGAGTATTAATAGTGGTGTATTGCCCACTGGGACCGCACATCCTATTGTTTTTAACTCTCAAGAAGTGGAAAAAGCACTTAAGGCAACTACCAAACATAAGGCACCTGGACCAGATGGAGTCCCGGCTGACTTCTTTATGCACTCCCCTAAATTGTGGTCGAATGTTTTGTGTAATGTGTTTAATGCAGTTAATGACAATTCAGCTCCCGCATCCTGGGCAATATCGACTATCGTCCCCATTTATAAAAACAAAGGGCAGCGGGACGATCCAGCATTTTATAGACCTATATCACTTCTGGACTCAACCGTAAAAGTTCTGGGTAGGGTCCTTCTATATAGATTAAAGGAGAATGTTGAGGGCTGTGGGGGGCTGTCCGAACTGCAATATGGTTTCAGAGAAAGAAAAGGCACCATTGAGCAATGCATAAACCTGCATTTACTCATTTCTAAGTATACGGTGGCCAAGGAGGGTTCTGTTTTTTTAGCATTTATGGACCTCTCCTCGGCTTTCGACCTCGTCAATAGGTCCAAACTATGGTCAAGCTTACTGGAACTGGGCATTGACGAAGCTCTGGTCATGTTTATGGCCACCCTGCACCAGGAGCTTTTTGCAGCTGTGCGAGTGTCTAACAACGGCAGGTGTACCCCTTCTTTTAAATCTTTAAAAGGGGTGCGGCAAGGTTGCATTTTGGCCCCCACGCTTTTTACTATCTACATTAACGGCCTGGGGGCATACCTGCGAGGCAGGGGCACGGATGTTCCGCGTGCAGGAGATGTCCAAATCCCGGCACTCCTGTACGCGGATGATGCCGTGTTGATTGCCCGCACTGGCATTGGGCTTCAGGTTCTCTTGAATGCCTTTGGCTCCTTCATGGAGAAATTGGACCTCAAGGTTAACGTGTCCAAATCCCATACGATGATCATGGGCCGTGATCGTGCCAAAAAAAGCCATAAATCATTCTTTTGCAGTGGGGTTCCGGTCTCCAAGGTTACTACATTCCCCTACTTGGGCGTTTTGTTTGATCATAAAGGGACGTGGGGCCCGCAGATAAGTGCAAAAACGATTGGCGGTCACGAGATCCGCCTCAGCGCTCTTAGGTTTTGCGGGCAAGTTGGGAGCTAGGCCCATGGAAGCAATGTTGAAAATTTATAAGTGTAAACCTGTGGCCATTGCTCTATATGGATCCCCTTTGTGGGGATATGTAAATCTTGACCCCATCCAGAGAGCAGAAAATAGATTTATTAGATCTCTCCTATCTGTCCCCCAGTCAACCCCAACCTATTCAATCCATAAGGAGGTGGGCTTACCGTATTTATCAGACTTATTGAGCCTAGCACCCATGACCTTGTGGTTGAAAATGTGGTTAAATGAAGATCTCCCATTGAATCACATGATTTTGAAGGATGTTCAATCATTGGACAAACATAGTAAAATCCCATGGCTGGACTATCTGATTAAATCATTTACGTACTTGGGTTGCCCAGAACTTTTTTTCTGCCCAGAAAAAATCAGGGCTCAAGATATAGGCCACGTAAAGAAGCTATTTTATGAAAGGAAAGATGCATGCCGTGAGGTAGTTGAACTGCAGAAACCAGCAGTCAGGGCTCACTATCTTTTGGTAAGTGCACCCCATCTTGCACCTTATCTTAGCTTCGTCACAATCCCTTATCATAGGTTCCTATTAATTAAATTTAGGTTTAACCTTTTACACTTTCACCTTGGTTCTTTTAATTGCTGGCAGAAGCCGGAACAAGCCGCCCCTTACAGCTGTGATAATTTTTCTGTGCAGGACACAATGCACTTTGTCATGTTTTGTAGTCTGTTTCATGAGCAGAGGAAAAAATATTTGCTCCCCATTTTGAAAGAAGCAGGGTTCACACAGTTGCGCCCTGCGCTGCTCTATTTACAGCTTTTGACAAATCCCTGCACCACCTTCAGTATTGCAAAATTTTTAGTGGCAGCTGCAAGGGTAAAAGCTGCTGGCCAAACTCTTTCTTAAAAATGCTCCTTAAATGGGATAAGATGCATCTTTTTATATTGTACTTTGTAAAATCTTGTATATAGTATTTATAATGTGTTTTTAGCCTGATGCTTTTTAGGAAAAACTGGAAGGCCTAGTTTGCTTTTCATGTTATGTTTTTGTTTGTCTTGTTTTATTGTTTTTCTTTGTTTCTTTGTATGACTTGGAATAAGTCGAATAAAGATATTCTGACTGACATATGAAGTAGATTTTGATCTGAGAAGTTGTCACAACGACAGGGTCTTAACGAACCTTCTTTAAAAAACCCTTTCGGGAATGCAAGCAGCCAGGGAACCATGTGATGCTTAAATCTGACTAAGATAAACAGGTCATAAGGGCTGTTTATATATGTCAGATATGGTTGCAACTGACTGGTTATACTCAAAGTGACAAAACTCCTTACTTTAGGTTTCACTAATTCCCTCTCCTCCCTGTACAGCATAGATCTATTCAAAAACTGTTGCTTCAATTCTTTAATCGCCAGTTTGGCTGTAGCCCTTGGGCTTGAAAACAGTTTGGGGCAGCCAAGGATGGCCATTTAAGTCTTAATGTAGCGAATCCAGGGTATATCTAGGCTCTTATCTAGCGTCATACAGTCTTGAATTATCAACTGATTCAAATTAGGTGACGGTTGTGCCCAAATTCTTAACCAGCACTGTATGGGAGCAACCGCAATCTGGTCTGAGATATACCGAGCTCCAAGATCCTCGTGAATATTAAAAACAGGGGTAGAGACAGGTAATGACAGTAGTTTACGGAAGAAACCGTTTTCTACCGCCTGAATATCACCCGTCTCTAGGTAACCCATAGGTCGCACCCATAAGTCGCCATTGGGACGCACTTTGCGTTATGTATTTTTAATAGTGCAGGAAGGGGTTTTGAGCCAATTCTTTTTGCAAACTCCATGATGGCCCCCGAGGCTCGGACTAGGACATTTCTATTATCTGTATGCTGTATAACCCACGAGCGTCGATCATCAAAGAGCACCCCCAAGTAAGGGAAGGCGGGCACCTTTAGTTCAGATTTTTTACAAAAGAACTTAGCCTTCCTTGATTTGACAGAACCGATTGACATAGAGTGGGACTTTTTAAAATTCGTAACTAAATCTAAAGAGTCCATAAAATCGATAAAACAATTTAAAAGAGTTTGAAGCCCTCTTGGGGTCCTTGCTAACTGAACCGCATCGTCTGCGTAAAGCAGAGCAGGGATTAGTTTTGAGCCGACCCTTGGGATGTCTTTACAACTGGAAATTAAAGCCTCCCCTAAGTTGTTAATGTAGAGGGTGAATAACAGGGGTGCCAAAATGCACCCCTGTCTCACCCCTCTTTTAACGGGCCAAGAATCGGTGAGGCTGCCATCTTTATTATAGCGCACAAAAGCTATAGTGTTCTCATTCATTGTCGCCAAGAAGGAGACCAAAGCTCCATCTAAACCCATTCCCTGGAGCATCGCTTCTGTTTTGTTTAGTGGGGTTGTACATTGTTGGGTTACGATCAACTAACACTCTCCTGGTAGCAGGGTGTAGGATACCATGCAAGCACCAATATTTATCACAAAAGGTTATTATAGGCACTTGACTTGAATTTTGGAGATTTAAGATGTGGAATTATCTATCCACAGCTACCAAAGTTTTGCTTCAAAACTTGTCACTTCAACTAGGTAAATAATTCTTTAGTGAAAACTATGCTTATTTGGTAGCTGCAAACTTTCAGATTCTCGTGGAAGTGCTACATCCAGATGAACATCTGTGGGCAGAAAAGAGCGCAGACCACAATAGCTCATTTTCAGCAAATTACTTTATTGTCATGCGAGGTGCAGCAGTAGCCATGACGCGTTTCGTCCCTCCTGGGAGACTTGATCACATGACGCGCTCATGGTTGCACAATTGGTTTAAATATTTGTAACTTTTTTTCTGCAGTTACCATGTGATTAAAACCATTAAAGTGACAGTGCAATACAATTGTTTCAACAAAATTGAAAGTGCCAGTGCAATATGTACAATTCATACAATGATCCCAGTGCAATAGGTTGCTGTATTTACAATAAATTCATTACCGATGTTACTAGACGTACATGCTTAAATATATATATATATATATATATATATATATATATATATATATATATATATATATATATATATATATATATATATATATATATATCCCCTCCTTCTTCTCTCCCCCACACCATGTGTTTGCTGCAGTTAACTTCGGGGAGCTGGGGAAAGTGACAGTTTTAACAGAACCAGCCCTGGGCTTTTTGACATGGTCTCCAGTGGCTCTAGCCCTCCAGGTAAATGCCAAGTTGAATGAAAGGCCAGTTTATTCCTGACCCTGATTCCTAATCCTCAAAATGTAGATTTTTAATCTAGTATCTAAAGGCATGGACGACGAGGGTTCACCACATATTGTTAATGCAGTTCAAATATATTTGTCTCCATTATCATACTTTATCCAAAGTAGTGATACAAAGTTTTTTCATCATGATGGGGATTGTCCCTTCATGCAAACTCATGGCACATATTAATTTGTTTTCGTACTTAAATTCACATTTGTATTTTTTATTTTGAAAGTCCCTCTGAGGATACAGCTGTAACTTTGTTTTCGAAACAATAGTAACAGTTAAAATTACAGTTAACAGTAGTGTGGCAAGGCATGATTCTTGAGGGGCATGATTTAGAGTTTTTTCCAAAGTTCTCTTATTTGTGCAGGTGCTGATAAATCTTCCATTGAAAGTTCACTTCGCTGGAGAATCTGTACGAAAAATCAAATCTATGGCAGGAATCGTTTGGTAGAGGAAATTCCACCATCAAATTCTTCACTGAAAAATTAGTCTTGAAGAGAGAATTTAGAATTTCTAGAGTCATTGTTTTTATATGTATCATTAGCTGGTCTCATATTTTTTTCTAATATGGCACCCAGTGCTGGTGCTTGAGTTTAGTTGCATGATCAAGGATACATTCCAGTGCATCTACAGCTTTTCACCATGAGTTAATAAAATGAGTGCCACCGAGCTTGGTAGCAAAAAACATGCGGTGTAAGCGCCAAGAAGCTTCTCTGAGGCTGAGCAAGTGTTTCAGAAAATAAACAAGCGTATTTTACTAAACCAAGTGCCATGGGACTAGGAACTATACATGACAATGCTACATAGTACTTGTGAGTAATTCCATGTCTTTTCCATGCTCTCTCCATGCTTTGTTTTATATTTCAACTCTCGACATCCAGGGCCCAATTCACAAAGGGCCCCCGTTCTCGTGGCAGAGGCCCCACAGTCGTGACAGAGACCCCGCACTTGTGTCGAGACCTCCACAATAAGTAACTGCAGTGTGGAGGTCCTGCCACGAGTGTGGGGCCACCCCCATGAGTACCGGCCCCCACCACGACTGCGGGCCTCTGCCATGAATGCGGAGGCCCTTTGTGAATTGGGCCCCTGGTGTTTAGCCCGTGGTGTAGCTGAGGCATGTTGAACAAGCTGCAAGCTATATGCAGTGGGGCAGCCTCCCCCGCTATTACCTGCTGTTTCGGGGCCGCAATCGCCAGCCCCCCACTCTTCAATGCGGCCATCGAGGGGCAGCAATGGCAATCAGAGGGATCACCAGTCCCCCCCTGCTCTTCAATGTGGCCATGGGGTGGCAAATGCAGGGGTTACGCCACTGGCTATATGTAGCCTGCCCCAAAAAGGAAACATGATTTTGCTTTTAAATTGGTGTAGTTGACACTTGAATAACTGATTTTGCTTTTAAATTGGTGTAGTTGACACTTGGATAACTGTGCGCAAACGTTTTGCACAAAGTTCAGCTATCAAGTGCAACAACTGAAGGAATGTTTAATCCGTGGATATCTAAAAAGATAGCTTGCTCAAAAGCTCAAGTCTGTGCTAAGACTGCAGAGACCAGTGTTTCTAAAGTACCACACACAGAACAACAGCTTGAATTTCATCACTTTACTGGGGAATTTTTTTTTAAAAACAATAATACATAATGTCCATAAATAGAAGTGCTTTGGGTCAGCAGGCTTCACCCATTAGTCTGTTAAATTATCATTCACATTTTGTGTCTGCCTACTACAGAACACAGCATGGGGCAGTGGGTGATTCCACTTTACCCACTGACTGCCTTCTCCTTGAGTAAATGCACGAAGCCTGTGGAAATTGTTCTGAAAAATAGCTATTTTCTCTACAGTGACAATGCAGGCTCAAGGTGTGCTTTTTCATTTTTGTTCTTTCTTTTCTTTTGCTGATATACAGTGTTTAAGTGACATTGTAACCTTGTAGTTGCTTAAAACTTGAGTGCTTAGTTAGGTTGTGATGTATTGTTATCGCCTTCAAAAACAATAACACAAGCAACTAATGCATAGAGCTGTTGAAAGGCTTGGTATTTAAAACCAAAATTCACTAGTAAAACCACATCACTGATTTTTTAATTAAATAGTTTTATGACAAGCATATGGTGGACATGCTTAAATGGTAAAATAATGTTTTTTTCTTTTTGTGGCATATGCTTGCTTTAGCAAATTACAAAATAAAATTAACCACTGTACCAGCCTGCAAAGGCCAGACCTGTTGACATTGCCAATTCTCATTTATTAAATGTTTTCCAGATGTTGGCCACCATCTAGACAGCAAAATGAGTGCATGATTCTAGATAAGGCCAAATTATTGTTTTTTCAGATGTTTACTGAATAATATACATGTATCTATTTTGTGCATATAGGAATAAATCGCTGTCACTTGTTGCCCCTATTTTATGGTCAGTGCAGCTGTCTCCAGACAATTTTGTGAGTATCTCCAGAAGAGGGGTTATGGCTCTTCCCACATGTTGGAAGCCAGGAGTACATTTTTGATTGGGCAGAATTTCTGTGCTTCCGCAAAAATGTGCTTGCTCTCCACACAGTTTTGCTAATTTTGTTTATTTATCGAGCTGCCTAAGTTGAACTTACAAGGGGACACACACATGCCCTTGCAATGCTAATAATGTGTGTTAGGGCCTTGTTATTACTTCAGCAGATGGACCGCCATTTCCACAGTGGTGGTGGGGACACCCCCACACTAGCGGTCCGAATGTCAATTACGATCAGACCGCAGTTGCACCACCGCAACCTCCAGTGTTGCTGTGGGCATGAGGCCGCAATATGCTTGGCGGGGTCACAGAATATTGCGAGTTTTCTCTCCACCAGGATTTTCATTGTGGTGAGCCTGCCATGAAAAGTGTGGGGGAGAGAAAACAAAGGGGACCCTACAGGGTGCCCTGTTTGCTCTGTGCCAGGGGATGCATGCAGGGGGGGCGCATGGTGTGCTCCCCTGTCTGACTGCACCCTTAGTACCTGCAGGGCATGGACTTGACAGTCCATACCCTGCAGGAACCTGCAATGGCGTTTCAATTGCTGTGCCTGTTACGGCTCTCCTATGAGCCTTTAAACAGGCACTGCTGTGGGCCAGCTGCCGCAGGACCGCCGGACTTGGATTTTAGTGGGAATCCGGCAGGCAGTCTAATTATGGCTTTGGTGGGGCAGGAGCGGGGCGTTGGCATAGCGGCCTGCTCCAGCTCCACCCAAGTCAACTAGATAATTTATGGCATTTTTCTCTGGAAGCAGCATAGATGGGAGGAGGGCAGTCCTTAAGGAACATGGATTTTTAGTTCTAGCTGGGCAGTTCATTCATATTCTTGACCTATTGGCATTGCCAATGATTGTTGCTTATAGAGACAAAAACTCCAGGTATCTTTCCTTTATCAAAGTGGCAGCTCCAGTTGTTTGCCTTGGTGACTGAATTCTGTTCAATTTGAACGCAATTCGGCTACGTTCACAACCCAATTTTGGCATGCTTTTGCTAAAAATGGGTGTTTTTAATGTTATGATATCCAAGGGATGGTGTACACGAGTGAGTGAGTTATATGTAAAGAAATAGTGAGGGAGTGCTCCCATTTGTATTTTTATATTTACTGTGTGTGGGACAGACTCCACAGGGAACATTGTACTTTGTGTGTGCAAAGAATATGCTTTTCATCCACATTTGAAATATTGCATCTTTATTTATGTGAACTTGATGATAGCTAGACCCGGTGGGGTCGCTGCTGGAACCGCGGGCGGTTCGCTCCTGTGCGGGGACTGGTGACCCTTGCTTCCGTGGGGCCTGGAGTTTCGCCCGGAGGCCACCGGGGCAACCGCTACTGCGCTGCCCGGCCGAACTCAACGAGGGGACTACACTTTGGTAATTCTGGGCCTGACCCGATCTTGATCGCTGCAGGAGGCCCGGGACGCGTCCCCCCCGACGATCCAGAACAACCCTTCACATCGGTGAGTGGGGGACCAACGTCACCACGATGTCCGCGTCGCAGCGCAAGGGGAAGCCTGGTAAGGATGGGCCTCAGAAGGGGACCCAGCAGCCGGCGTCTCCTGGGCCCAGCGTGTCACCTAAACCGAGGGACGATGAAGCACCTGCAACCAAGGCTTTTATGATGGAACTCTTCGCCGCCATTAAGGAGGACATCTCTGAACTCCGCTCTCAGCTGACTTCGGACCATCGCGAGGTGAGAAGAGATGTGGATAGCGTCGGGGAGCGGGTGGCCACTCTGGAGGATCATGATCTGAGCATGGCGAACAATGTGCACCAACTACAGCAAGATGTGATCCGCCTCACGGAACAGAACCTGGACCTCCAGGCACATGCTTAGGACTTGGAGAACCGTTCCCGCCGGAACAACATCCGCATCCGGGCGGTGCCGTGGGACGGGGAAGCTGGTGATTTGCGGGGATATGTGGAAGCGCTCTTCTTACAGGTCCTAAACGACGAGGAAGTGAGTGCCGTACGGATGGACAGGGTCCACAGGGTCGGCTTGCCCAGACGCGGAGGGGGGCCTCCCCCCGATATTTTGGTTTGCGTCCACGACTTCCAACTGAAGGAACGCATCCTCCGGAAGGCTCGGGAGACCCCATCTTTGCAATTCCAAGACCATCGCCCCCAGTTGTTCCAGGACTTGGCGGCTTCGACACTCCAGAAGAGACGTGAGTTTCGTCCTGTAACCTCCTATCTCAGAGAACAATCTATATCTTACTCCTGGGGTCACCCCTTTCGCCTCATCTTCAGGTGGCAGAACAGATTGGTGCAGGTCCGGTCTCTTCAGGTGGCCAGGGACATCTTGGGCCTTGATGATGCAGCCCCTGCCTCGGATGACGGGGGGCTCCCCTTCGAGGCGGAGACGGCGGTCGCCATCTTGGCAGAGAGTGGGCCGAGAAAGGAATCTGAGACGACCTGATCGCACGACCAGCTTGCAGGAGCAGTGGGCAGCAGTTGCCTCTGTCGCATCTGTGACGGTGCCATCGTCACAGGATAGCTCTGGGGCAGCTTGAGCCTTACAGCGGAATCCTATGGCGCCAAAGGGGCCCTTCTCCTTCAGGTAATGTGGGTAAACGTGTACTTTTGGGACGACACCCCAGTCCGGCCCTCGGAGGGCACACACATTGGTGCCCCTTCCCCCGCCCCAGGGGGGCGACTACACTTGCCCACGCATGGGAACTGTTGTTGCTCGTTGCATATCCTTCCATTGCTCACAATCTGGTGAGACTCTTTGCAGTTTTTTGGGTGGGGGGGATCCGGGATGGTATGTTGAGGGAGTGGGGAGGGGCGGTCGTAGGGGAGTTGGTGGGGCTGCAATACGGGGTGGTGGTGACCGGAATGCGCGGTTTGGTGTGACTGTTGCTTTTGAATTGGTACTATATCTGCGGTTTGTTAGCGCGGGCCATGGCTATGGGGCCAGCTGTGCTCTTTGTTCAGGTGATGTCGATGCGGTGCAGCTGTTAGCAGGACCTCCGGTGCAGCCTGGGGATTGGTTCTGGATGTTGCTCAGGGAGGGTGCGTGGCAGACTAGCGAGAGGGGTGGTGGGGTTGGAGTGCAGGGGGGGGTTCAGACATGGGAGATGAGAGGAATACTGGGGTTCATCGATGAGGCGGTGGCTGTGAGAATGGAATTAATGTTTTGCAATGCCAGTTAGTATTGGTACTTGGAATGTGAAAGGTCTGAACTCCCCGCAAAAACGCCAGAAAATTTGGAAATACTTAAATGATCACCAACTGGATGTGGTGGGCCTCCAGGAGACCCATTTAGCGCGCAAAGATGAGCTGCGCCTTAAGCACAGAAACTTCCCCCTCATTTACAGGTCCTCCGCCTCCACTAAACACAGCGGGGTGCCTCCACTTTCAGCCAATGGGGGTGAGCTGCGATAGGGAAGGCCGCTGGTTGATGGTCAAGGGGCTATTGCATGGTAGGCTCTGCACTTTTGTGGTGGTGTATGTCCCCAATGCGGGTCAAAATAGCTTTCTCCAAGATCTGCTGCATAGGGTGGGGAACTTTGTAGAGGGGCACTTGTTTTTGCTAGGAGACTTTAATTTGGTTTGGGACAGGGACCTAGAGAGCTCCTGTACTCAGAGATCCGATGCTGGCCTGTTTTCTACTGAAACGCAGCGACTGGTGGGTGAATTGGGCCTGATTGACGGCTGGCGCTCCCTGCATCCCCAGACCCTGGATTACACCTTCTTCTCTCATGTCCACCATTTCTATTCCCGCCTAGACCATATCTTTTTGAGCCAGGCCCTCAGGGGAGATGTCCGCGACTCCAGCATTTTTCCACTGTCTGTGTCTGATCATAGCTTGCTAGTCCTTGGGATACACTGGGCGGCGAAAGGTGACAACCTTTGCAAGTGGTACTTTCCAGCAGCGCTAATCCTGGACGACACTTCATGCAGGGAACTACGAAAGGCCATTCGGGACTTCCTGTCCCTTAATCCCATCTCGGACACGTCTGTATTCATCACATGGGATGCTTGCAAGGCATCTCTGCGGGGCACTTGCCTGGCCCTCAACGCTCACCTTAACAAACTGAGGAGGAAGAGAGGGAAGGGGTTGGAGGCGGAACTCGCCGCTTTGGAACAAGCGCACAAACTGCGCCCGTCTCGACTGACCCTTCGCCCACTGACAGCGGTTAGAGGGAAACTAAAGGCCCATTACAATAATCGAGCAGCATTCACCCTACTAAGGCTCCGGCACCTCTCGTACTCTCAGGGGAACAAGGTGGGACGACACTTGGCCCGCCAGCTTCGGGATAAGAGGGAGAGGAAATACATAGAAGGTATACGAGACTCGTCGGGTGACCTGCAACAGGTCCCCCGTCCCTCTTTGGCCGTTTTTATGCTGATCTCTACGCGGGGGATGCCCTCGATCCTGAGGATCAGAAGAGATATCTGGCAGAGCTCCCTATACCCCAGGTTTCTAAAGAACAGAATGATCTCTTGACTGCCCTCATCTCCAGAACGGAGGTGCTGGACACCATCAAAGCCCTGAAACTCCATAAGGCGCCGGGTCCCGATGGCTATACCGCCCTTTTCTATCAGACGTTCGCGGCAGAGGTGTGTGACTATTTGGTCTCCCTCTTTAATGAAAGGGCGACGACTGGGAGAACTTTGGGATCTATGGCTGAGGCGGTGATTTCCGTTATTCCTAAGATGGGGAAAGACCCGTCCAAATGCTCTTCATATCGCCCGATCGACCTCCTCAATATTGATGCTAAGCTATACTCTTCTATCATTGCACGTAGGTTCCAGGACTTAATGCCGGTCCTCATCCATCCGGACCAGTCTGGCTTCATCAAGGGCCGGCAGACCCATGATAATATGAGGCAAGTGGTCCACCTGATAGAAAAAGCCAATAGGTTTCATATACCAGCAGTGCTGGTGGGCCTTGACGCCGAAAA
Organism: Lissotriton helveticus; assembly: GCF_964261635.1. Classification (NCBI taxonomy): domain Eukaryota; kingdom Metazoa; phylum Chordata; class Amphibia; order Caudata; family Salamandridae; genus Lissotriton; species Lissotriton helveticus. Next base: position 1,478,524,217 of record NC_136067.1, read on the forward strand.
GGCCTTCGACCGCGTGGACTGGGGGTTTCTATTCCGCACCCTGGCCGCCTTTGGCTTTTCGGATAAGTTTATAACAATGATACGGGCAAACTACAGCGATCCCCGCTCTAGAGTAACGGTTAATGGACACCTATCCGCCTTCTTCTCGCACTCCCGCGGTACCCGACAGGGCTGTCCCCTCTCCCCCCTGCTCTTCGCGCTGAGCATTGAGCCGTTAACGCTGGCAGTGAGGGAGCATGAGGGGATCCAGGGTCTCCCCTTTACCGGGGAGCAACACAAAATCTCCTTGTTTGTGGATGACGTTTTGTTATCCGTTGGGAATCCGGCGCACTCACTCCCGCACGTCCAAGCGGTCCTCTGTCGCTTCGAGGGGGTGGCCGGTTTCAAAGTCAACTTTGATAAATCATATATCCTCAATCTCACACTTCCTCCTGCTGAGATGGAGCGAGTGCGGCTACTGACCCCTCTATCTTGGGCGACCACCTCTCTCCTATACCTGGGAGTTCGGCTAACGCCTTCCATAGGGAGGTTGTTCTCCGCGAACTACCCCCGGTTGCTGGCATCGGTGCGAGCAGACTTGGATCGTTGGAAACCAAAGTACATCTCGTGGCTGGGTAGAATCCACGCTCTAAAGATGGTCCTCCTCCCCAAATTTTTATACCTCTTCCAGGCTCTTCCCATCCCGATAGACATGGACTTCTTCCGGCGCCTCAAGACCTTGATGCTGCGCTTCACCTGACAGGGAGGTCGAGCGCGTTTCTCCTTCACTACTCTACGGCGGCCTCGGAAGGAGGGGGGGTGGGTTTCCCCGATATGCACCTCTATTACAAAGCTGCGCAGTTACGCGTGCTGGTGGAATGGTCCAAACAACTCTCAGAAAAACACTGGCTGCACATGGACAGGAGTGTCGCAGGGAGGTCCATTTGGGACCTGGCTTGGAAACCTAAGGTGGACAGGCCTAGGAACGCTTACATCAGTACGCCCACGAGCACTGTACTGAAAGTATGGGACACAGTCTCTAGTGATGATCGCTGGACTACGTTTCCCTCCCCCTTTACACCGATACACTTCAATCCGGCCTTCCCGCCGGCATTGCAGGAGGGCCCCTTTCAACTGTGGAGAGAAGGGGGCTGTAGGGCCCTTATGCACCTGTTCCACGGATCTGCACCGCTCACTTTTGCTAACTGCATGAGGGACTATAGCGTCCCGGCCACTGAACGGTTTCACCACATCCAGCATTCTCCACTGGGCTACCTCCTCGGGGGTTGGCAACGAAGCCACTAGACCCCTGTCCCCATTTGAGGCCTTTATCCTCCGGACCAACACTATGAGAGGTGCTATCTCCTTCCTTTATAATCTGCTACTTACCACTGTCGTGGCATCCCGTCCCCGTTATATGGGGCACTGGGAGGAACTTCTTGGGAGAGATGTTACGGATGAGGAATGGTCGGGTCTTTGGCGCGACATTATGATGCACAACCACTCAGTAGATTTACGGGAAGCCCATCTCAAGACACTTATGGATTGGTACTTATACCCGTCCAAGTTACATCGCATATTCTAATCCTCCTCGGACCGGTGTTGGAGGGGCTGTGGTCTCTTAGGTGACTTCCGCCACATCTGGTGGGATTGCCCGGTCATCCGCCCATATTAGGAAGAGATTTTGTCCCACATCAAAGACATTCTCGGATACCCGGTGGGTGACTGCTTAGCCCACGTCCTGCTGGTTCACCGGGATCCAGCTCTCGAACCTCAAACCAGAGCAGACAAACAAATATTGTGGCTCTGCCTTGGAGCAGCCAAACTCACCCTAGCAGCAGCCTGGAAGAAGCCAGATGCCCCGGCGATATCCTTGTGGCACGCGAGACTGTGGAGACTATTGAGTGTGGAACGTGTGGCGGACATCTTTCAAGGTGCCTTCAAAAACTTCATGTTTCGTGGGGTCCCCTGGTCCGCTTTCTCTCACGGGGCCTACCATCGGCAGTTTGCCCATCCTCGCTACGCGCACTTCACCTCTTTCAGATATAACCGTGACCGTATGAATGAAGGAATGAATGCATATAATTGTCACCACCACCTGGGGGGTGGGTAGGGAGGGGGGTGGGGTGGGGTACTGTAGTTATGTTGATTGTTGCGACGTCCACAGGGCATCTGGAGGCTTCAAAAATCTCCTGCACTGCATCACTCGCCTTGCTTCTGGTACCCTTTCTTGGCAGAGCCTCTACTCCTCTGGGATTCGGAGGAGGGATTGACTTTGATTGACATCAGAGACTGATATTTCAGACTGCACTGTGGTACCTTTTATAACGAATACATTATGCTGTTTGCCTCTTCAATACCCCCTATGTGGGAAGCACTACGGGACTGTCGCTTGTATTATTTTCTCTGTTTCTCCATAAAATTCAAATCATTTTTTTTTTTTTTCATTAAATCGGACAAAACCATACAGAATTTTAGATTTCAATCATGAAACGAATTTCCAAAACTATAAATGAAAAAAGGGTTAACCAATATGTTTATCACTATCAATCATATTGGTTAACCCTTTTCATTTAAAGTTTTGAAAATTTGTTTCTTGATTGAAAGCTAAACTTCTGTATGGTTTTCTCGGATTTGATATAAATGTGTTCAATGTTTAGATGGTTCATAGCAGAAGACGTCATGAGAGAAGGCGCAAATGTACACTGTGCCTGCACATGTGCCGGATTCAACCCTGTGGAGGCCCTTAGGCAGCCGAAATTTGAGGGGCACCTCTCGCAAATTATCTTCTCAGACGTTTTTAATTTTACCAACCAACAATTTTAATAAACCAATTTTATTACACAAAATAAAAAATGAATAATTATTAATGTTATTAAGCAAAAATGAATTGGAAACAATTTAAGAAAGCTTGATTGTAATTTTCTGTCAAGATCATATCAATATTATTTTGATCTGTTGTCCCGCGGGCCCCTAAAAGGAGTGGGGCCCATGGTGCCTACTTTGCCTATTTGGTAATCCAGAACTGACACTAGTGTATAAACACCTACTCATCGGAAATGATCGCTGTGATTGTAAAAAAAAGGCAGGTTTCCACTACCTGGATCAAAAATCAGAACCCTAAGTGCGATTGGCAAGCTCACGCAGAATGTGCCTTAAAATAAACGTTCTCTCTGGATCATTACACTTCATGTGTGCTGTATGTTTGTTGTTAAAGTTAATAACAGTAATTTTTTACAAGTATTTTTTACCAGAAGCACTATTAGAGATTCCGATCCACGCAAGGCTGCCAGTATAACTCCCTTGAGGCAGGGAACATTATTAGAGTCAACGCCATCATCTTGCACATGAGCAAAATTCTGATTCCTAATTGTGTGTAATATGTGATTTTAAGCAAGATTTTCCCTGACTATCATAGTTTCCTCGCTGTTGCTGTCTATTTCTATTATGTGAAATTGAAATTCTTCTTGTTTCAGATTACTGTTTTTGATATTGTACAGCACTCCAAAGCTTATGTGGCCTGCCTGGCCTGCTCTTTACAAAAACCTCTAAATAAAATACACATGAGGCATAAAAGCCACAATCTCTCTGTACCCCTTATTAGTAGCCCTCGCTTCACAAATACATTGAACGGCCTCATTACATAGGTGAAACTTTCAAATTGGTTACCCTAAATAAAGCTCAGCATCTTCTTCATTGTATAGAATTTTTACTTCAGGAATAAAGAGGTGATGGCAGAGAGATACATTTTGTTTAAAGCAACTTCGTAGGATGTGAAGCAAGTCCTAAATGTTAGCTAGGCCCAGATCACACTATTCCTCCCCTTCACCGTATGCCTGACCATTTTGGCCAAAACAGTTGCAAAAAACATTAGTAAAGCCAAAATTTCTCATCCCTGGCACGTTGGTTATGAGTATTTGCTATCTCCCCAAATTTCCACTACCATGCATACATACACAGGCATCTTGGAATACTCTTCTTTAAAGCAAATGCCAATTCCAGTATAGCTGCTGCGAGTGCCCAGATGGGCACAGTGGGCCTATTTGAAGAAATTTCCTTAAAGCAAAAGAAAAATCATTCCAAGATGGCCGGTGTGGTTGTGCATGCATGTGTGGTGGCCATCTTGGAATGATTTTTTTAAATATTTTATTTTTAATTTATTGTTCTAAGATGGTGGATGCCATTTCGAATAGGTAATTTATAAAAATAAAGTAAGCCACACAAATAAGCAGTCTACACTGGAAAGTGTCGGAAGAGGTACCACGCGAGAGAAGAGAGAAGGATGGAGTTGTATCTCGCATAAAGATATTTCAGGAATGGAACACTGAGGCAGCTCAGATGGCCTTTGTATTGAGGAATACATTTCGGGAGAATTAAAACTAAAAACTATTACTTTAAGGATCAAAGGACTATTTCCACAGAAAATCTCTCCTTGGACATCAATGTTCAGAACTTCCAATCTTTTGAAATCAGAGACATTTCCATGTTCTAATATACATATAGACCCCTACACCGCTAAATAGATGAAAACCATATTGTTCAATTGGCCCTGAAGAAGGTGATATAAATATTTGGTGTCACTGAAACGTGCATAGGCCAGTCGTCACACATCTGAGAATCCTATTCAAGAATTAAGCCAAGAGAAGAATCAACTTGAAACAAATGTGATAGATTTGTAAACTTCTACACTATGATTTTGAAAACAGCGATGGACATGTATTAGAGAGCAAAATTCCCATTCAGATGTGTTTTTATAGCTAATTCTTTTGTGTGGTGTGATTGATGGTATGTGTGAGAAGAATGCAAGGTGAGAATGGAAGTATGATGGTGTATAAATCTTGTTCTTTTCTTGGGGGTCATTACAAATTGTTTTGAAACTGTTAGATTTCAATCTAGTTTTTCTCTAACTGAGATGTGACATAATTGGTTCATATTTGTAATTGTTTTTATGAACATATGAGTCTAACATAAATTTCCCAAAAAAACATATGAAATGCAGAAAAAAATTTTTTTTTTGAAAAATAAACAAAACTGGAAAGAATATACTCTCTGTGATGATAAGTTGTCTCTTTTTGGGGAAATGTCTTTCTTGAGTAATTCTGTTTTATAAATTAGATAGGCCAGATAAGAGGTTGTCTCTATAGCCACACAAATAAGGACATGCAGGTGGACTGGTAGCAGTGTGCAAGTGCCAAGCCTTCAATATTTAATAACTAATTTTGGAGAAGCGTGGTGCAGGGAGCTAAAGGGAGTGATGTTGTCAGTGTTAGAGTAAACAGGCAAAACTGAGTGGCCGGGCAAAAAAGAGCAGCTGCTGAGTCTGAAAAAAGGAAGAAAAAAATACAAAAATAAATAAATAACAGTAATAATAATCCACATTTGTAAAGCGCACAATCACCCGTAAGGGTCTCTAGGCGCTGGGGGCCATCGGGAAGATTAAGCAAGCTATTGACCAGAGTCACATGGTGCTGGGCTAATCTGCCGCCGGTGCCGGGGATCGAACCATGATCCCCAGATTCCAGCGTCAGTCGCCCTGGCCGCGGCGCCACACCTCTTCCCTAGTGAGTGTGAGGTGATGGGCAAGAGAGGAAGTAAAGTGATGCACTCCCATGGAGTGTTTAAAGAGAAAAAAAATGGTCACCTTACCTCAGAAGTGGAAGTATACATCCCATCCAATCAAAAACAATATAAAGAAGAAATGCCTCAAAGACCACATGATGAAATTCATCAAATAAGTCTCAGTGAACTTTGAAAGACAAGAAAGCCATCCAACCATGAGCAAGGGTCTGACCCCAAACCCAGTCTAAATCTCATTTTGAACACAATAGGTCCCGACAGGGGTCAGCTATCGCTGTCTCTAGGAGAGACACACGAAGAAGGCTTTCAAGTATTAATGGCGTGCCATCTAAACAGTGACAATTTCTTCTTGGGATAGTCTTGCCTTCATCGATCATTTCTTCACAGGGAGGCGCATATGTCTAATCAAGGCAAAGGTCTTTCATTCGCTTGCCCTAATCACAATACACATATGTGGTTGCATTCTCTCCTGGGTTTGAATTATTCCTTGCACTGTACATTGTTTTTCTTATCTTTCCTGGCCCATAATTATTTCTTCATGCAGATTTCTTTAAGCAGATTGAATGCAAGTTTTGCGAGATGTTCTGTATATCATTTAGTTTACATACTGCCTCTAATCAGAGATGTTATTCAATGATTTATTTGAATAGAGGCCTATTAAAATCCCTTTCCCATGTTTTAATCAACAGGTTCTCCTCAGAGGGGTTTCTCAGTATTGTTTCTGCATTCAAGCAATTCTGACTCTTGTGCAGAACTGATGGAGATCTCCTACAGGTCTCATTACCTTGTTTCACATCCACCTCTTCAAGCCGCCCGCAACTGGGATTTGTGGGTCCAGTCTCCATAACCAGCGACCAAAACTAGATCACTTTTAATGATTTTTCAGACCTATTTGCCATATCGTACAGTACACCTTGCAATGATAAAAATGTTTAAGTGAAATATCTTCACTTTAAACTGCTGTTGGTACCCACCATTTAAATTTGATCATTAACACACAAACAGTCCTGCAGATTTTGTGAGTATCTGCTTAAGGATGTATGGTGGCCCTAAATTCTTGCACTCTGCTTTGTCCTTTCCTCTTTAAGTAGCCTCTCTAGCATCTATAAATCATAAACACGGGCTAACGGTTATTACAATTTCTAACAGTATTAACATTTCACTCTTTAAAAAACACATACTGCTGTTGATTGGTACTTGCCTATGCTTTAGAACCCAATGTAAAGCTATGCCTTTTTTGGTGGGATTAGGTCTGTGTCATAATGTTTAACTTTATATATACCTTATGCTTAATTTGGAAAATAATGAGTGCCGGTGCCTAAAGACAGTCGCGGCTGGCATTAATCGTGGGTGGGGGGTCGCAATGAGAGTGTCGAGCAGGGGGGGGGGGGTAAATGTAGTAATAAAAAAAAACGTACCAGTCCGCCGGACGGGTCCCGCATTTTCTTCTTGGCTCCCATTCCTGCTCTCCTACCTCTGGCAAAAGCAGGAAGCAGGTGGCCTCCCACCCCTCCCATAAGCCAATAACAACTCTGCAATGGCAGCGCTGGGATTGGTGGGGACCCTGCCTAGCCAGGGACTGACGGGGAGGCCATTTTCTCCATGTAGGCTGCATTGCAGCCTGCATGGAGAAAGGGCAGGGTGTGCATGACTAATTTGGGCGGCCCCAGAGGGCCGACCAAACAGTCATTGCGCCCTCAGGAGTGGGCACATCACTCCTCCCCTGCTCACAGAGCAGCCTGCCAACCCACCCGCCTGCAACCAAACCCTTCTGCTTTTTCACAGTGAGAGAAGCAGAAACATAAAATGGTAGTAATTACCATTTTATATTTTTGCTTCTTGCACAGCAAGAAAGCAGTGAGGCAATGCTCCTCCGCCCTAGTGGAAGAGCCGGCCCTGCCTAAAGCTCTGCTCAGAATCCCGCTGCTGGCAGTATTAAATGTCAGCGGGACAAACACCAAGGATGCATAGTCTTGAATCCACCTTAGGTCTTTTTAATGCACTGCCAGACACTCCCTATCCCTTTAACTCACTCTTGCAGGTCACTGCTTTCTAACTTGGAAGCACTTTTTTTGTCTGTCTCTTCCTCCTTTTTCCCCTCTCATTGTTTTCACTCTCTTGCACTCAGAAAATGTCTGATGAGGAAAAATGCTGGTTCCTAAGAAAGAGAGCCTGTGCCCCCCACCAGCAACAACTGGTTCAAATTAAGCACTGCCTTGACCATTAAAAAACGATTAAAATCTTTTTGTATTCTATCAGTCTGCATTTTTTAAATGCAACCTCTCCGGTTCAATAAATGGAAGATGGAATATCATTAGCTTACGCTTGCAGCCTGTTTTCCATTAAATATATGAGCCTACACAACGGCTATGTGGGTCAAGGACATTCTCTTGACATGTGTGACATGCAGGGCACAATTTAAAATTCCAGCAGATTTGAGTTTTCTGGTCAAGATTGAAACGTTCAGTAGCAACACATATTTAATCACATATTTAATGAAAACATTAGATTACTAGTTTTTCAAAATGGCAAAAGCAGCCTTATATCCAGAATCCAATTCAATACTTTCCTTGTGCCTCAGAGAGACAAGAATTCTGGGCAAAGCTCCAAACTGACATTTTGCTTATCTACAGGGATGCAGTTAAGAGGTTACTCTGCCTCCTTATAGCTCTCAAGTTTAGGGACATCACCCATGGGGTTCCATAGGGCTCATTATTAAGCTCTACATTACAAATCTATGTAGTTCCCTTGATTAAACTGATTCACTCCTACAGACTGGAGCTAATGTGATATGCAGAAAATATCCAGATAATGAGTCATATTTACAAGACCCTATCGCCACTACAACATCACTTTCAGTGACGTTGTGATGGCAATTGGGGCCTCACCTTATTTACAAAGCAGCGTTGAGCCACTTAATGTGGCTTAACGTTGCCTTGTAAATAAGGCACCATTTCAAGCTGTATTTAGCGTGAAAGGGGAGAGCAATGGGTGTTCTGGTGGGCGTTCCACCGCAACACCCATTGAGCAACACCCATCGATTTTGACGCTGCTCCCTATTTACAAGGTCAGCATAAATGACCACCAAGATTATGACCAGGGAAAGCCTGGTCTTAAACAGGCGAAATGAGGAGAAATGCTTTATTTCTCCTCGTTTTTGCTGCTTCCATGTGTGCTGCCTTGGCCAGCACACATAGAAACAGCAAAATGCCAATGATTGTTTAAGTGCAGGAAGTCCCCCTTACTGCACAAAAACAATCATTTAAAAAAATGCAGTTTTGCAACTTCTATGTGTGCTGCATTAAGAAGTTCACATAGAAGTTACAAAACGGCATTTAAAGAAAGATCTTCCTGCACAACAACAGTCTTCCCCCCACTGCAGACACCCTTGTACTATGGTGCAAGGGTGCCTGCGTTGGCGCTAAGCAGCTGAACTCAGCGCCAGAGCTAGAGGAAATGCAGGGGTGCCGCATTCTTGTGAATACGGCACATCCCTGCGTTTTCAGAATGGAGAAGTGTGGCGTTAGCAATGTTTGCTTATCGCCACACTTCTCCATTCTGTTGTAAATATGCCTCAATGCCTTGAAGGAGATGCCAATGGTGTAAGCAATTCTTCTAGCATGATGACCATTGCTGTCTGGTTGCAGAAAAACTTCTTAAAGCTTAACTCTATTAAAATGGAGACTATTATAATCAAAGGCATCCAAACAATTGCCTGTGTCTGGTCAAACTAGTGGGAGCCACCTGCACAGGGCAAATGTCCAGCCATGGTGGAGGTGCACAACCTCGGTTTCATTGTTGGCAAACCACTTAAGGGCTCTGAACAACTCTCTAATTTGACCCCTTGTTGTTATCTAAGAGTGCTTAGAAAAATCTGCCTATTGTTTCCTCCTGATTCTTGCTTTCTGGTGCTGCAACCAAATATTGCTTTTCGCTTGGTTTACTCAAATTCCATCTATTTGGTTCTTCCTAAATACCAGCTGCACAAATTTCAGCGCATTCAAGATTTGACAGCCATAATCCTACTAGGACACCCTCAAAGGACCCACAAATAGGGCCACTTAAGACAATTGTGTGTGGCTGAACTGAATGTGGCTTAACAGCTAGATCGGCTGTCTTGCGGGAGGCTCAATCATCCTATGATTCTGGGCAAATCACATAATCTCCCTGTGCCTAAAAAAAATAAAAATATTGTGTCCATCTGTAATGCAACTGGTGCTCATGTAAAGCACTCTGATCCCTTTGGGTCAGGTTTATGCTATTTTAAATAAAAGCTGCATTCTTCTGGGAAGAGCCATCTTGCCATTCCTAAAATTCGTAGGGCCAGGGCTAGCAGTTGTCTTTTGCTACAGTGCTTCTATGCAACTCCCTTTTTCAATCCCTTCGTCTTATGAAGGACTTCTTTTTTAAAGACCTGTAATTGTAATTGAAACTGTATTTATATAGCACTTACTACCCCTGATGAGGTGTTGAAGCACTTTAACAATAAATAATTTGTTACTCTCTCCCTTTTTTCTTTATGGACTCATTCTGCACGCGCATTCCAACAAGGGTAACATTGTACAGTGCAAAAACCAATAAAATACATTTATAAATAAAATAAATATTTTAAAATATTATTATTGAATTCAAGCAATGTCAACACATGTTGCAATAGTACAGTCGCAATTGTTCAAATGGTGCATCTAAACCAAGGTCCTCTACGAATCAGTGGTTTTCCATGCCCTATTGTTTAAGTGGGAATCAGATGGTGGGTGGGACAAGCAAACTGAAAGTTCCTGTTTTTAAGCAGATAACCTTTTAAGATTTACATTATTAGCACCATAGTATGATCAGACTGCCAGAGATTGAATATGAACTTGCTATTGGGAATTCCTCTGTTCTACCATTTCACAGCTTGTACCTTGTTCAGAGTTTAGTGAACTCTGCAGATAACTCAGACACCCTTGCTAGCTTTTCCCCTGCACCTATTCTTCTTACTAGTGTTTAATTAACCTCATCGCTGCTTGAGAGTTTCCCCTGCTGTGCTGGACAGCAATGAAAACGGGAGTGGTCATGACAAGCTCGTCATGAGCACCTGAGAGGTATATGCTCGTCATGAGCATGGAAGGGGCTAAAACTCGTACCTTAGTCAAACAGGTCAAATAACTCTTTTACTTTAAAGTAGGTCTGAATTAATTTTTGTAACTGAGACTTGGTTTAAAGAACACTCTGGCTAACACATAACATAAACCATTTCAGCAGCTATCGATTTTCACATCTTAGCTGGACCGATCAAAATGGAAGGGGGAAAAGGCTTTTACAACGAGGCCATTACTATGCAGTTCTTACCATGAAGGTAAATATTTTTCACCACCATGTAAGTAAAGTTTTTTTAGTAAAAATATTTTTAATGTTATTTGTTAGACCTTTCACTCTTAGGGTGGTCTTCCCTCAAACCTTTTTGCTTTCATCCCTCCTATTTTTGCTGATCTCATTTTTGTTGGCCATAGGACCATGTGCACTTTACCACTCCTAACATGTGCTAAAGTGCATGTGCTCTCTCCCCTAAACATGGTACAATTGGCTTGTACCCAATCGGCATATTTAATTTACTTGTCTTTAGCCTGCCATTGCAGCCTGGGTGTGCAGTTTGAAATTGCCATTTCGAACCGGCAAGATAAACTTCTTGCCAAGCCCAAACCTTCCTTTTTAATATATGCCATGCCTAAAGTAGGCCATACTGGTGCAGTGTATTTAAAAAGTGGAACGTGTACTTTTAAGTTTTACATGTCCTGATAGCGAAAAACTACTAAATTTGTATTTCAGCACCTCTCCCATAGGATGACTTTGGGTTATCTTATTACATTTAAAAAGCAATAATGTTCAATTAGGAACAGGTAGACAGCTTGCTTTTGGTGTCTAAAGAATTGCAATTATTAGCCCTCTTTAATGGTAAAGTCAGATTTTTAATCACAATTCTGAAAATGACACTTTTAGAAATATTTTGAAAAAAGGGGAAGTGTACCTAAGCCTCTGATAGCAATTTACACAATGAATGCGGAAAATGGGGATAAACACAACTTTATTGGTTTACCCTGACATTTAATTATGTCACTTTTTTAAGGATGAATCATCAATAATTTTAAGATCTAGGCAGTGAAAAGAACGTAATCAACTTTAGAATTATGGCATTTTCTTGCACCCAACCACTTGGTGACTGGTGCCTGTATCCTATGTCACATGACTGGGTGTAGCTGGCAGTTGGTCTTTTGTATTGCCCCCAGACAGTGAGAGAAAGAGAAGATAGGTGTTGACTGGTTGAGCCACTGTGAGTTAAGGAGAGGGAAGAGCTGTCATCTACCACACTTGCACATCAGAAAGTCCCTGCCTGGGAACTCTGACAAAGGGTTGTGTATTAGTCTATTTTGACGCCAGATAATCTGGGGCCAAGGCAGGGAGGCAGGAGATTTCAAGTGCCTTTTGGGGGTGGGGGAGGTGGAAACCTCTACAAGTTTCTCCTACTTCAAAGTGGGCTACAGGTATAAATCTTGGATGTCATTCCCCCAACTCTTCAGTACAAATCTGGACCTGTGGAAGACTCAGAAGGACTGCTGTGCTGCTTTGTTGCAAGAAGGACTGGCACTTTGCTGTCATGTTGTGCTGCCCTGCTGCCTACATGCATGAAAGAAGGACTGGACGTGCATCTTGAAACTAGGTCCACCACAGGGACGTCAGAGGCTAGGTGGCTTGCCCACTGATCAGAAGCCTCAGGGACAGAACAGGCTTTCCTCATCTTCTATCCAGCACCTAGACTCTGCTACTTGTTAGCCCTACCCTTCCTAGTGGTGGCACCCCAGTCCTGTACCATTGGAAGTGGTCCTGAAGGTACTCTACTAGCCCCAACTTTGGTTCCAGCAGAACCGATTCACTATGCATCACTGACAAGAAACACCACATTGGACCGCTGCACAAAGCATCATCTCACCAAATTGAGCAAGAGAACCACTATGTGGTTTGTCTTTGGTGCAGAAATACACATTGCCGCCCACAGCCTTCCTAGAACCACAGCTGCATGATGGATCCTTTAAGCAGGCCTTCGTATCAGAAGACTCTCGTCAATAGCATCTTCAACAACTCAGGAATCCGCATCACAAGCCTAGCAGCTTTTTTGGAACCAGCTGGTGCGTGATGCATCTCAATGCAGGCCCTTGCATCACAAGCCCCTCGTCAACGGCGTCATTAATGATGAAGCAGGACTTTGCATCGCAGCTTCGGAGCTCCTAGGAATCATCACTGCGCGATGCATTCTTGAAATGGGACTCTGCATCGCTTCGCAACCAGGACTTAAGGGACTCTTATTCAGTATGTTCAACTAGGACCCGGTAGCCGATCGATTGTTCATCACAGTTGGCCTGAACTTGTGACGTGGTCCTGGTCTGGCACAACGAGATATCCACAGTTGACTCTTTGTACTTTTTGGCTCTATTTTCCCTTAACTCTTTAAAAGTGCATATCTCCGGTTCTACTGATTGCATTTTTGTTTTTCTGGTCTTATGTTATTTATTAAATGTTACTCTATTTTTCTAACTAGGTGTGTGATTTTTCTTGTGTTGTGTTTCACTTTATTACTGTTGGAAGTGCTACATAAATACTTTACATATTGCTTCTAAGTTAAGCCTGACTTATTTTGTGCCAAGATGCCTGAGGGTTAAGAACAGGTTTATTTGAGGTTTGTTTGTGGCTTCACACTGGCATGGATTGTGATTGCTGCCTGAGTAGGTTTTCACCCACCTCAACTCTTAACCTAATTTCTTAAATTTTCAAAAAAGGGGAGGGTGGAGCTGTGGGTAAAGAGTGGTAGTGGTAAGGGTCATTTAAGGGCATTCTTTTGATTCACCAATTCATTTATAATTCCCTAAGTAACTACTATTTGTCTCATGCAATGATCTTGATTTTGAATAAACCTATTGGCTTTTTAATTGAAATCATTTTTTGTGACGGTTTCTCCATTGGCTCGGACTTGGACTTATGAGGACTCAGACTGTCCATATCCTACATCTCGATCCTCCTAATTTTTTAGAGCATCGACATATATCACAAGCTATGGTCCCTGAAATACAACTGTGTTTGTTGCTGATACTGTATATATTATTTTGAGTTTTTGTCTAGAATGTGCACTATTTGTCAGCAGCTTTAGAACATTGACAGGAATGTGGAAAATATTCAGCCGGCTCCTTGAATCTCTATTAGAAGGAAGTGCTGTAAGCCATTGTGAACATGCATGTTTTTAGTAACTAGTGGAATTGAAGATATCCTTTTTTAAGCCAGAGAGTAAGAAGAAAAAGATGGAAGGATGATCCCTACACGGGAGGCAATATGCTTCCTAAACTTGTGTACTTGTCCTAGAGAAAAGTGAGCAGGTTGGGGGCTGTCAGCCTTAGGCATCTAATTGAATCAGAGTGTGGTGACACGTTTGCTAAAGTAGCCAAGGCTGTAGCACGTACAGATGGCCATATTTATGAGCCCAGTTGCGTCACTCTGGAGCAAGAGCGACGCAACTCAAAAATGAGATTTATGAAGCACGCAAGGCCACTTTGTGTGGCGCTGAGTGGCTTTATGAATCTGGAGTAACGCAAATCGCTGCATTGCATTATTCTGCCCTGAGCAGGCATTCCATGGGTGTTGTGTGGGTGTTCCCATGCAACTCCCAAGGATGTTGACACATTCCCAGATTTACCAAAAGTGATAGAACTGGGAAGGAGCCAAAAAGATACGCCTTCTCAGGGGAGCCATAATGAGAAGAAATATCTTTATTTCTCCTTGTTATTTCCTCTTTCTATGTGTTAAGCAGCATGCAGCACCATATGCCTCTCAGGGTTGTTTTTGTGCAGGAAGGTGTCCCATCCTGTACAAAAGCAATTCTGCATGTGACGCAGGCACCCTTGCACCTTGGTGCAAGGGGTATCTGCGTTCGCGCTAGGCATTGTATTTTGCGCCAGTACTCGGTCAATGACAGCAATGCACTGTATTGCAATAAATACAGCGCATTCCTGCCCTTTCTCTGTAATGAAGTGCAGCATTGCAATGCAACTTGCTGTGCTGCTTTGCGTTACAATCCCATAAGTATGCCTCAAAGTATCTTGCTTTGTTTCACTCATCAGTGAGGTCGGCTTGGTGATCAATACTTATGGATGGGTTTGTAGATGCTGCTCCCCAGACTCCCCACCCCCACCGCTGTCAACGTAATTACAGTCTAGAAGCCCAGGTGACAAAAACAACAGCCTCATGTTTTGCGATTATTAGGTCCCTTTGCAAAATTTTTCCACTCTTACCTGCTTAGGCGCGCGCGTTGGTGGCAAGGTGCACCATCCTCAGTAGGCTCGATTATTGCAACGCCCTCCTGCTGGACTCTCCCAATTTTCTGCAGGACAGATTGCAAAGGCTTTAGTCAGCAGCAGCCAGATTAGTTCTAGGGCTGCCTAGAAGATCCTCCGCTTCTGCAGCTTTAGCAAGACTCCACTGGCTCCCTTTGAGGCAGAGGGTGCAGTATAAGTCTCTCTGCCTAGTTTTTAAAGCTCTTCACGGGGTAGGACCGGCGCTGCTGTGCAAAAAATTTGTCTGGTACACTCCTTCAAGACTGCTCCGTTCTTCCTCGGCCCGACTGGTGAAGGTGCCAAAATTTAGGAAAGTCAGGTCAGGGGATAGATCCTTTGAAGTAGCAGCAGCAAGATTGTGGAACAAACTGCCCTTGGAGATTAGGCAAATTAGGGAACTTCTCCCCTTTAGGAGACATGTAAAAACCTGGCTGTTTCCTATGATCTAGCTGGTCAGCTTCTGTCTCTGACCTACTCCCCTCTCTGAGCTTCTTAGCGCCAGGATGCCTGCAAGGTGATAGTGCGCTATATAAATTTCATAAATAAATAAATAGAACCTGGCATTTCTGTTGACTCCCGATCGTGAAAATGACATATAATAAATATGCAACTCTTTTACTTATAATTATCAAGATCCAGGTTGAAGTCATACATAGCACCAGTGAGATCACAATACAATGTGCCATTCTTACCAAATAAAATACATTCATTTGTATGGCATAGTACTGCTTTTTAAAATAACCGCCTATAGAAACATCTTTCAGTCACCTTGAGAAACTGTTGACGGATGGAAGAAGCAACAGAGAAATCACCTTGTGATGCTAAAAAGAGGCTGCTTCCCCGGGTGCGGGCTCTGGAGTTGCTCCAGACATGCAGCAGACACTTCCGGTCTGGGTGAAGCAAGAGAGAGTAGCGGCACAAACATCTCTGACAGCAATCAAAGCCTGGGCCACCACACCCACCTTCGATCGCAACGGGAACACAGTTTACAGAATAAAAATGTAAAATATAAAATCGCTTCTCAAAAACTTTGTAACTGCTATTCTAAAACGAAAAACAGGCGCACCTTAAAGAAAAGAGGTTTCTTATTTAGTTTTAAACCGTCTGGAAGAAAGTGTTGAACCCAACATTTGCAACAGCGCACAGGAGCAGATTTTGAAAATTGTGCCTGTACTGGACAATTCTGCTCTGGTTAGAGATAATTTTTCATCAGTTGCTGTGGTATTTGCACTGTTAATTTCAAGAAATATATATCAGTGCCTAATTTGAGCTGGTGTTTTCCGGTGCTCAGCTCCAGCACTATAATCATCAACACCGGTGCTTTTCAGGAGCACCAGTTACGCACAAATTAAATAATGGGGAGATTAAATGATCTGCCCAGAATCACAGCAAGTTGAGCCGATGCCGAGTTTTGAACCTGGTTCCCCAGTACCGAAGTCAGCAGCTCTGGCCATTACGCCACATCATCTCCCCACTTTTATGGTTAGTAGTTGGTTCTGTTTTACGTGGCGCTAACAGGATAAATGGGCTGGTGCTAGGTGCCTCCTGATGGGAGCTCCGGCACTTGTTTTTTTTACAAAATAACTACTGCATTTTAGGCTTTTGGGCAGTGCGACCAAAACTGCTTCATTGTCCGCCAAGCTCAAAGGGAGAAGTCGCTGCATTTGACAATATTTTCCAGGCTTAAATCATCACTACTTTGGGTGCCCAGAAATTTTCATTGGCTAAAAATAATGTCAAGATAACTCTGGTGATTAGTGTACCTTGGGGAGAGACCTGTGTTGTGTCTAATCACAGTTTTGACTCATCATAATGTAGTAGAAAGGGTTAAAGCGCCTGCTGCAGAAAGCAACGTGTAACTTGGAGATCTCAGATTTGTATTGCATGTGGATAGTTCAGTGGGCCACTTCTTTTTTTCACAGAGATCCTTTTGTTACTTGTGGTTCATCGGTTACAATCTAATATAGGACAGTGAGCTATGAGCCAACATCAAAGAGCTGCACGCAAACTGCAAGGATTAGGTTCAGAAACATTGTTTTAATCAATCATTGCGTATTCTAAAAGTGCTAAAATTAGTATGTTTGTATAGCAATACATTTGTGCTAGGACAGGCAACATCGACCACTGCCTTATGTTTTTAAAGTCTTTCACAAGCCTAAGCACTCTAAACATGTATGGATGATATGCGACTCACACTTTGTAGACCTCATTTTCTTATGTAACTGATTTACATACTTGTATGATTCATTGTCACTATATAATATCTGCTTTTCAAGTAAAGTGCCGTGACACCCCACATTAGGATTAGCAGAACTATAAAAAGAAGCTTCATGTCCAACAGGCGTTATGAAATCAAGAGGGGCACTATTGGAAGGGGGGTGGGGACGTAGAAAAGGCATTTGTGGAGAAGAACATTGTTTGGGGAGGGGTGCCAGCAATGACCGTTGCAAAGCTTTTAAAGCACTAACTACAAAAAACAATTTTTTTTAGCAACTGGTCAATCTAAATGTTGTTTAAAAATTGCATATCTGTTTTAATACATCTTAGTTATTTCCTTCAATATCTGTGCACAATGTGTATACCGTGTCTGTCTCATATTTAACAATCTATATTAACACTGTTTAAATGGGCATTAGTGGGAAGATTAGATATGTACCACTATGAACCACACATTTGAGCCCTGGTAACAGCCTGTTTGGCAGTAGAAAGAACAAGGGCCATTTTACAGCGCCGAAAAACAATGATTCTCCTAAAACGTAAAAGGATTCTTCCAAAGATTGATTTGAAAAGCCCATATGTCAGAATTCAGCCGCCCACACTAGCTTGAAATATCCTTTCTTTTACGTTACAGACAATAACTGAAGGTACTTTAATTAAATTGCAGAAACTCTATGACTGTACGCCAAAATACATTGCTATTGATCGTGACATGTTGAAGGCTAATAAAGAACGGACTATTTTCTGACCAGCTCAAGCTAGAACAGATTCTGTCATTCCTTTAATGCTGTGCCAGAGAAGACACCTGACGGCATAACTCAACAAAATGAGAAATAGAAAACAAACGTAGTCAGTTAAACCAGATATGTACTAGTACTACAGTTGTAATCAAGCTGGATAGGACTTTAGAGAGTAGGTATAATAGTGTGTGGAGTATTTTTGCACAGGCACATCCATCCATCCATTCATCCACCCACCCAATCCCATCCATCCATCCATCCGTCCGTCCGTCTGTCTGTCTGTCTATCTATCTATCTCTGTGTCTGTCTATCTGTTTAGAGTGTAAAAGATTTATTTTAAGATTGTTGAGAGTAGAGAAAGGCCATGACTCAAGAGAGGCAAAGCCTCAAGTGGGTCATAATTAAACCCTGGCGAAATGTATGCTACACCCGTGTAATCTTGCGTAATGTTTTGAATTTCCAGTTAAGCTTGTAATTCAGCCTAGGGCAACAACTGCAGTAAAAAAAACAATCAACTGCAACTATAGCCTTATAAAGCCGCTTGTGCACCTAATTTGAACGTTGTTACATTATTACTTTCATTTGAGTGTAAATTCATATTTGGTATCTGGGTCGGAAAGGCTTACACGGGAAACCAGGCAGTGCCCGAAGGGCTCATCTGACAAGTTAGTGTGTGGGCCGGCTTTTTGTCTGTTTGTGGGCCTGTTTGAAGGTCTGGTAGGCCAGTTTGTAATGTTAATTTCTCTGATAATTACAACAACTATTGCCTGCAGAAAGCACAAATGCATTCGATCCCCCATGCTCTGGAAAACTCCCATACAGAATGTCTTAACAAGCTGGAAACTGCCCTGATGTGCATAGGTGGGCCAAATCTTTAGTTAATTGATTATCTATTGGGGGCCACTTTTAATTAGGCGCCTATTTTCTGTCCCTGTCCAACAATAGTCAAGATTTGTTGCATGTATAAAAATATGTTATTCATTGAGCAGTAGTCTATACAACACGGAAATATTCTATACATTATTGACTATAGCGCAGGTTGTACTTTAATGCAGTATTTTCAATATTATTGACTGTTCAAGTGTCAGTTAAAATATAGACACCACACTTCTATGGAATATACCCTTTGCAACATCACAATATAAGAATTTCTGTGTTTATTTTTCTAAATTTAGTTCCTTAGTTGTAAGTTTTGGAATTCATTGCACTTATCTAGTAATTGATGAAAAATTTGAAAAAAGTGGCAGCAGAGGTTTGGATAATAAGTGGCCACCTCAAGGGCTGCATGGTACTTATATCTTTAGAAACAACAATATAAATCAAATACTCGCGTTTTTAAGAAAAGCATTTAGCATACAACTTCTATCACCCAGATAAAAGAAATTGATAGCAATATTTTCGGTTTTGCAGCATAATTTCATATTGATGTATTCGATATGTTCAAGACAAAAATCCTTATGCTCAACACACTTCATCAAAAGACTCATTTTCAGTCTTTTCATTCTTAAATATACACTTCTAAGCCTGATATTCCTTGAATTCATACATATTAGGGGCATTATTCACGAAAACAACTGATAAAATGTATACCTGAGATTTGCATCTCACTCTGGGGTTACGTGTACGGCAGTAGCGGCCGGTGTTTGCTACAAGTGGCAAGGTGGGTGGGCAGGGGGTGGAGGTGAGGGGCAGAGGGGTCGCGAAAGGAGGGGGACAAAATAAAAAATAATGATTTGAACCTTCACCCATCTGCGTCCTACGGCACACTCCTCTGCTCCTCTTCAGGAAGGCACGGGCGCCCAGCCTGCCCTGCAGCCAATCCTGAAGCTGCTCTAGCATGAGACCAGCTTCAGGATTGGCCTGAGCACTCTCGATTAGCGCTCCAGGACAGACTGGGAGTCTGTGCTTACTCTCTCCAACCCCAGCAGTGCAGTTGGGGTTGGAGAGAGCTTCACTGCGCATGATGGTTTGGCTGGCCTGAGACGGCCGACCAAACTATCATTCGCAGTAAAAGGAGTGCACTACCACTCCCCTCAGTGCTGTCCACCACCTAGGCCCGCTCCCAAGACTCGGCAGAAAAGGAGAAATAAAACAAGTGTTGTTTTGTTTTTCCTTTCCTGCTGTTTTTGAGGGGGGCACCTCTCCTCCGCCACAGCGGAGGAGCCGCCGGTGGTGTACAGGTTTCCCAGAAGTATGCCTGGAAAGTTGCACAAGACACAGGTTTACCGGTACACTTCTTTGAAGTTCATGTGACTTTTCTTAAAGATTCCTAATAGAGCCTCCTGTGCAAAAGCCCTTTTTTCTGAATGGTTGCCCCCGTGAAGAAAGCTCTTCCAAAACTGCCTAGAAAATGTGGGGGTGATCTGTTCCCTATTTTGCTCATGGAAGATGAGTTACTCTAGCCATTTGTCTGGAACAAATCTCCATCCATTTTCAGGGTGGAAAGGGGTCAAAGTAGAGTTTGGGAATTCCCACAAATGTACGTTTGTGTCCATTCCCAAAGTTCTGGGGCAAATTACAGCTTTCCACACCTTTGGTGAGATTTAGGGCAGCAGATTTCGTGGCAAAGAAATCCTCACTAGTGAATGTATTTACGCCCGCCAAGAATCCCTCAATGGATTCCAGCAGGGATTAAAAAGGCAGGGGCATATGTACAAGCCCCTATAGCCACAGGAACGTCAGTTTTGGTGAGGTTTCTGTGGCATTGGGTGCTCTGCCTTATTTACAAGGCAGCATTAAGCCACTTAACATGGCTTAATGTTGCCTTGTAAATAAGGCCCCTTTTTACGCTAAGCTTAGCGTGAAAGGGGTGAGTGTTCCACTGCAACACCCATTGATTTTGACGCTGAAACCTATTTACAAGGGCAGCGAAAATTAGGAGACAGCGCCAAAATTAAGCCCAGGGAAAACCTGGTCTTAACTTGGCAAAACGAGGAGAAATACTTTATTTGGCATGGTTTTTGCTTTTTCCATGTGTGCTGCCTTGTGCAGCACACATGGAAAAAGCAAAATGCCTTAAATTGTTTATGTGTAGGATGGTGACCCTTCTGCACATAAACAATACTTAAAAAATGACATTTTGTGACATCCATGTGTGGTGCATTAAGCAGCACTCATAGAAGTGACGAAATGGCATTTGAAGAGGGAGACCTTCCTGCACATCAACAATATTCCACGGCACGCAGACACCCTTGCACTATGGTGCAAGCGTGCCTGTGTTGGCACAACTCTGCTAAGTGTAGCACCATCACAGGGGAAAATGAAAGATTGCACCATATCCTTGTAAATATGGTGCAGCCTTGTGTTTCTGACGTGGCAGAGTGAGGCATTAAGCCATGACAGCTAATGCCTCACTCCCCAACTTCTTTGTAAATATACCGCAATTTCAGCTATGAACCTAAATTTAGAAATTAAATTACCTTTGAGACTAGGGTCCTATATTAACAGTTGCTAACGTTTATTTGTTTGGATGGTCCGCTGGTGATACTGCAGGCAGACTGTCTTCTTGTGAAGAATATAGTGTTCAGTGAACAATTCCTATTGATTTCGTTTTAATTTAAGTGATCATGTTGAGTCAACGTGTGAATCGATTTCATCTCACTAAAATGTCCAGGAGAAAGGAAAGTTCCAAAAATAAATATATCATCCATTGTTTTTTTTAACTTAACCTCCCCTATAGTCTAAACGTAATTTAGCTTTTTTTTCTATTACATTTGTCATATCTGCATTGCTGCAAAATCTTATACCAGTATCTTCAAATGATGTTGGAAAGCTTTGCTCTAAGTGACTTTCCCACCGCCATAATCCTATATGAGGACTGCAACTCTCAAACGTTTTTAAAGCAAATTTTCCCCAGAACAATCCATTGTGTAAGAGTTTATGGGATATTTACCAAGCAATTTCAACAAGGGTGTTTGGGTAACTAGTATAAAAGCCTGATTCCGATTCATAACGTTTTTACAAACTTAACTTACATTTAAAAATTGCAAAACTGATCTGTAGTTGGGGCGTTCCTGATCATGAGCAACAGAACCAGGACCTGCTAATATTTCCACTATCAGATCAAATGTTCTCCTGCATCCATTCTGTATCTTTCTCTAGTTGTCTGCCTGTTTGAGTGAATCTCTGACAATAGCCAGAACAGTGCATGTTCTTCTGTGGATGTCCTGCACTTAGTTGATAAACACTGACAAACTGATAAGTTGTAGTAGAAATACGCAAATTCAAGAATATTGCCCTGGAAGGAAAAGCATATTTCATAGAGGAGTTAGGGAAGTATTTTTACAATGCAGCCAACGTTTATCTGGTCGAAAATATCCCAAAGAACTTCTGTTAGAAGTTGGGTTTCTGGTTTACAAAGGTATGCACCCTATATAAGCAGAAGCCACAATCCTAGACAGGGTAAGCTAGATACACACTAAGACAACTTGTGCTCACCCTCTGGTAGCTTGGCACAGAGTAGGCAGGCATATCTAAAGAAGCAAAACAAGACCAAAAAAGACAAAAATCCAATGTATAGAAGTTGAGCTATTGAATTTTAAAACAAAAAATGCAGTAAAGCGCTTAGAAGTAAGCAGCACTAAAAAGGGTTATTTAGGTCACATTGGAGTGGTGCAAGACAAAGTTTGGACCGTCCTAGTAGAAGTGCAGGCTGGCCACTGGACCCACGCAGGGGCCGGTGACCAAAGTACCTGCGTCAGTTCCGAAGACAGGTGCCAGACTCGGAAGGCCTTGAGCGCTGCATAAGATTATGCCATGCAGTCGAGGGGATGCGTCGATCTCACCAAGCTGCAGCAGTGGCAAAATGCTGTCCGATGAGTTGATGTCTATAGGCAAAGCGCTGCTTCTGATGCGATGCACCGATTTTACTCCCACAACCGGATCGATGTGCCAGTTCTATTACACACAGGCAGGAGATCCAGTGAGCCACGTGCAGGGGTAGACATTTTTATTTCCCTGAGTCTCAAGCAACAGGGGGCAAGCCAACTAGCCCTTGGAGATCACCTGGAGTGAAGGCAGAATCCAGCTTTGCTGCAGCAGAGTCAAAGAGCAGGAGGCAGCAAGGCCTCACAAGAGGCTTCCAAGTCTGCAGTCCTAAGATGTGACAGAGGTTCATGTCAATATCCAGAAGTATCTGATTTTAAGGGTTCAGAGACCCAGTACTTATAACCAAAAGTGCCTTTTTGATGTGTGTCCAGGGGGTGACTTCAAAGCACTCTCTGAAGTGCACAGGTTCCTCTTTCAGCCCAGTTCTGTCTGTCAGGCAATCTATGGAGGGGGGAGGGGGTAAAACAGCCCTTTGTGTGGGGGCAGGACATTACCTATTTAAGGGAAGGGTTAGCCCCCCCCTTCCATCCTGACCAGTCAAGGCCATCAGAATGTACATGTATGTAGATGGGTATTTAGACACACCTATTCTTACTGTGACTAGAGGGAATGCACAAAGTTTAGCTGTCACCCACCCCAGAAGTATATTGGAGACAGGCTGTCAGGCAACAAAGCAATAAGTACAGAGAAATGTCCACATTCTAAAATTGCCATTTCCAAAATAGCAATGTTAAATCCAGCTTCACCAGTACCGTATTTTCCGGCGTATAAGACGACCCGGCGTATAAGACGACCCCCTACTTTGCTTGATAAAATGTAGGTTTTGTGCTATACTCGCCCTATAAGACTACCCCCACTTCCAGCACAGTCCAACGCAGTCCTGCATAGCCATTTTGAGAATTTATTTTGGGCTTACTAGTGATTCTAGTCCTCCTCCCTGTGGGTGAGCAGTAAGGCTTTATCAGAGGACAGTGTTAAGCGTTTATTAGTCACACTCAAAGACTGAACTCAAACAAATTGGTTGTATAAAACATATTGCTTTAGTCACAATATTTTTATTTAGAACCATATGAAAAACAGTCACTTGTAAAACATAAGGCTGTTTGTCATCAAACATGTACGGTAAACATAAAACAGTGCAAGTGGATTAAACTTTTCATAACTCCAAGCGATTTTTACAGGATTTGCTGACGTTCCCTTTAAAAGCCTTCAAAATCCTCCTCTTCGTCATCTGATATCATAAGTAAGTCAATGAGATCTTGTGGTACATCTGTAAAGCAGTCATCGTATGGATCTGGTAATTCCGTATCAGATGGTGTGGTCTCGGCTTCGGCTTCCTCTTCATCTTGCCACAAGTAGTCGTCCTCCATACCATCTAATGAATTTGATATGCCACACTTCTTGAAAGACTTTATGACTGTTTCTGCATCAATATCATTCCAGGCTTTTATGACAAACTTGCACAAAACATCCAACTGTGGTGCACGCATGTTTCCTCCTTTTGTGAATGTTTTTTCACCGCTAACCATCCACTCATTCCACTGTTCTCGAATGCGATCTTTAAATGGCTTGTTTAGGCACACATCCAGTGGCTGTACCAACGATGTCAATCCTCCAGGAATAACTGCAGCATCTGTTTTTATTCTTGCCAGCCTTTGCTTGGTGCTGGGAGTTAAATGAGCCCTGAACATATCCCACACCAGTAGACTACATTTTTGAAGAAGTCCACCTGGTCGCCTGCTCCATACATTATCAAGCCATAGCTTTACCACTTCTTCATCCATCCAGCCTTTTTCATTAACATGTACAAAACAACCAACAGGAAACTTGAGTTTCGGCATTGTTTTTCTTTTAAAAATAACCATTGGTCTCAGTTTGGCGCCATCAGCTGTGCATGCTAGTACCACTGTAAAACTGGACTTCTCATGTCCTGTTGTTTTTATTAAAATTGTTTTTTCACCTTTTGGATGGACAGTTTTGTTTCCAACCATATCAAAATTCATTGGAGTTTCATCCATATTTCCGATACTACTTAGCGCATAGCCATGTTCATTGCGCAGCTTAATAACGTAGCGATGGAAACTTTGCATTTTGGCATCAAGATCTGCAGGTAATTTTTGTGCAATTTTCGTCTTTTGCCTCAATACCAGATTATGCCTTCCCAAGAATCTAGTACACCAGGAGACAGTGGCCTTAAATCTGTTGCTGAGATCTGGGTTAGATTTGGCCCACTGAAGTGCAAACAAACTTATTTTATTTCGTGTCACTACATAACCGCTTTGACGGTGCTCATTCACCATGTCTGCTACATGTTTTTTGAGTTCTGGCCAATGTGGGGTGCCTCTTCTTAATGCACACTTACCCCTTGGCATACTCCTTAATGCTTTTTCATTTGCTTTCCAGGCCCGAACCATCTTTTCAGTTACTCCATATTGTCTTGCAGCAGCACAGTTATTATGTTCCATGGCAAAATTTACAACTTTAAGTTTGTAACTGGCTTCATATTTCTTTCTTCTTGCTGCTGCTGGAGCCATGATGGGTTCTTGACTGTCAGCCATTTGCATACTGTATGTACTGCTGCTATACTGTATGAACAGGTACAGGGACTGGTACTGTACTGTCTTCACCACCACATGTAAATATCTGCTCACCAGACTGCCTTTCCTGTTTGCAACAACCAGCCAATCACGGCAAGTGCTCTACTGGTACTGGTACCGGTACTTCCTGTGCACTCCTGTGCACTGCATACAAACTCTGGGGCATATTATCAAGGAGGTTTATCTCCGCTTTTTTGGCTTTAAAAGCCAAGAAAGCGGAGATAAAATTATCTCCCTATTACCAAGCTGTCGCTAACACCAGTTAGTGACAGCTAGTAGGAGATAGCGACCATCTTGGGCCCCACTTTGCATGTCAGTGATATTTATCACTAATGACATGCAAAGTGGGCGTGCCAAGATGTTAGCGACTGGAAACAGTCGCTAACATCGCTATCTCCTATTACCAACTTTTGGAGATATTCGCGCTAAGCGCGAATATGTCCAAAAGCTAACACCTGCCCTGAGCAGTTCTTAGCCATGTTAACCAATGGGAGGTGGATAACATGGCTAAGAGCATTTGCTCGATAATGCATGAATATCGCTGACTTTTCAGCGATATTCATGCATTGCGGCCGTTTTTTATCGCATTTGCGATAAACCTTGCTAATAGCAAGGTTTATCTGCGATAAAAATCGCCGATGTGCGGCGATAATTTTTGTCTCTAAACAAGTTAGAGACAAAAATTATCTCTATTGGTTGGTAATATGCCCCTCTGTGCTCACACTACAGGCCCTCTCCAAGCATCTCCTTTCTTTATTAAACTGTACAGTGTAGTTGAGGTGTGTATCAAAAGAAGGTACCTACCTTATGTTAGATTTCAACATAATACGGTAATAAAGATTATATAACTATCAGTCATATTAAAACCTTAAAAAGAAGGGTAGTGCGTTTTTGTCCCCTTTCTATCTCCATGGACTGAGGAGATCATGTGGTACTGACACTCCCCTCCTTCCGATGAGCATGAGATTTCTGGAAGGAGAGAGAGATCAGCACATGTGGAACACAGTGGGGGCCGCCATCTTCAGAGCTGCCTGTTATATTTCAGGACCTCCTGCTGCCTCATCCTGCTGCCTCATCTGCCTGGGGATTTGGAGGCGCGTGTGCAGGTCAGTCTAGGCAGGAGTGTTTGAGTGCCCTGTCTTTAGAGCAATCGTGCAGTGTCTGCCATTTATTGCAGTATTATACCTCTACTCGTACCTTGTACGCTTTTATAACCTGCACACTTATCATGTTTTTCTCTTGTAATGTACCGATTGCTACCTCATGTATTTTGGTTGCTCGCTATTGTCACTTTTGAACCATGTAACTTAACGTTTGCTTTTTAATTGTTCCTATTACCGGTTCCGCTCCACTGTGAAATACGGTTTGTGTCAGAGCGCTTTACAGTACGGTAACAGTATTGATACCAAATGAGGTTCCAATATCCCCCCAGCCCCCGCGGTGCGAGGGGAGGGGCCAGCTCTGGCACTGGGCACTGGGCACTGGGCACTGGGCACGGACGGCGGATTAGAGCCCCCCCGCTGGGTCGGAAGCGTGGGCGGGAAATGGTGCTCGAACTCGCAGCTCGAACTCGCATCCAAGATCAGCCCCTCGCTGATTTTGGGTCGGAAGCGTGGGTGGGAAATGGTGCAGCTCGAACTCGAACTCGCATCCAGATCGCCCCTCGCTGATTTTGTTGGGGCCGTGGCATACCGTAGTTTTCTAATCCGAGGATGGATGTAGAAGCAGTCTGACACCTTCAGGAGTAGTCCGCGCTATTGAAAAACACATAAAAACAGACAGTCTAATTTGGCATCCGGCGTATAAGACGACCCCCGACTTTCCAAAACATTTTCAGGGGTTCAAAAGTCGTCTTATACGCCGGAAAATACGGTAAGTAGGATTTACAATACCATTCCAAACATTTGAAATATGAGAAAGCTACTCCTCTCTGATTAGGAACTACTGTTTAAAAGTAGATGAAGGTATTCCCAAATTGTAACCTATGAGAGGAGTAGACCTCACAGTAGCGAAAAACAAAATTGGCTGTTTGTTACTACCAGGACATGCGAAACATAAAAGTACATGTCCTATCTCCCACTTACATTACACCTTGCCCTTAGGGCTACCTAGGGCCTACCTTAGGGGTGACGTATAAGTGGTAAAGGGGGAGTTTTAAGCTTGGCCGGTCATTTTAAATGCAAATTCAAAGTGGCAGTAAACAGCACACACATGCACCGAGACAGGTTTGAAAGACTACTTCAGTAGAAGGCAAGAACAGTGCTGCAGCCCACTAGTAGAATTTAACTTACAGGCCCTGGACATATGGTATTCCACCTTAAAAGGGACTTACAAGTAAAATATGTCAATCAGGTATACACCAGTTACACACATGTTTAGGAAAGAAGCATATGCATTTTAGCACTGGTTAGTAGTGGTAAAGAGCTCAGAGTCTAAAGGCCAACAACAAGATTCAGCAAAACATGTAGGCAAAAAGCAAACGGACTAGGGGAAGACCACCCTAAAGCAGACATGTCTAACAACTTGTTTTGCATACATCTGCCATGGAAACATCTGAAGAACCTCCATCACGTGCAAAGGCTTTTGACACATGTATACAGGACTGAGAATACATGTGAAAATATAATAATAGATTTTCTGTGCACACTCCTGTAGGTTTTTTGCCAGCAATGCATACATTGATGCAAAGTCTAGGCCTAAGTCTGCCATAGGTTATTTGAATGCATCTACTTCCATTTAATTTATAGCCACAAATCGTGGTGACCTTCAATTCTAGGGACATTATAGCCATGTCTGCACAGGCTGTATATGGTGGTGGCTTTGCGGTGTTAGGCCTTTGGCATTCTGTAATTTTCAGTCCACCTTCTCTGTACGCTGTAGCAAAGCCTATTTTCCCGCAGTGCTTGTTGCACAGCATGCTCTGGAGTGCGCTGCTGCTTGATCACAGTATGGCGGGTGAAAGTCAGCAGAGAAGTCTGGGAACAGACGAGACCATTTATGCTCATTTCCTGACACCCTACTGTGCGAAGCAACAGGAAACTGAAGAGGGCCATCAGCACAGTAAATGAAAAGAAGCAGGATCCTGACTGAGGGTATCAATTTATTTTGGGCGCCTGTTCTGCCCAGACAGTTGTAATATAACTCATATATTTTGCACCCGTTAATATTGATGCACGAATATAAAATATGGCTGCACTGCAATTGTTGTAATGCCTTGGAAAGAAACCCCTATTGCAAAGTAAGACAATCTCTGCGTGTGTGCACTTTGCAGAGGCCCTCTGCAGAGAAGTGGTTCTTGAAGGCACTCACAGCAGGCATGATAAGAGCAGGAATACGTTTTAATTTTTTACAGCAGGTGCATGATTCTGTGCAGTCATTCTAAATTTGCAGGTTTCTAACCTTTTTGGGATTTTTTAAAGAGGCTGGAAAATCAAAAATCAATGCTCAATGGAAATCATCCTAACAAGCTCTGTACTGAAGGTGCACTGTGCAAAACAAATACATGTTTATTTATGGAGATGTACAACTTTCTTTTAGTTCATTATGACTGTAATATGTTAACTGTTCATTGCCCATGGTCATCTGTCCTTTATCCCTGGCACCTGTCTGTCATTTTTGTTTTTAGATAGGCCTGCTCCTTTTTTATTCATTTTGCGATAATGCCAACTTAGACCAGCCGAATAAAAAACAAAACACATTGTGAGGATAGGGCGGGGCATTGGAGGGGGAGGGGGCTCTGTGCCAAGAACTGCTGAAAAGCAGTCTGCCTCCACCTCCCACTAACCTCAACCTCTCTCTCAAAAAACGAAAGCTTGCTGAGGTTGCCACTGATCTCCTGGGATATTTTCACACCCATTCGACAATGGCTGCTTAGAGCCTCCCAAGATCAGCTGGAAATCCTCTCATCCAGAGGTTTCCAGCTCGCCTTCCCTGCCACCCTGCGATATCAGGTCCACACCAGGTGACCGCATGAAAGAAGCTGATGTGGTGTGGTATACAGTGGCACGGTGTGAGCTGGCAGACTAACATATTTCCCAGTCCTTCTATCACCCACTTGCTCATTGTATACTGTAAATATAATCCATTAAGGGAATGTAACTCATGAAGCCAAATATATTAACAGCCAGTATTCTGAGCACACCATAGCTTAGCCATTGACTCCACTGGATTGTTTATTTCTGAAGTAGGGGGGATACCACTTCCGGGACTGGAAATCACAAAAATATCAGCCAGGCAGATACTGTCGAGAGAGGAGGATGTGCGATGGTAAAGAGAAGAGAAGACGAAATGTTAATTGTCTTTATTTAGTAGCAAGTTTACCTAGTATGGACAAGAAGCAGTGGATGGCAGAACACTTTATATCGGAATGGTTGCAGACCGTAAAGCATTGCTATATCAATACAGAGCTTGCAGAATAAAAAAACACAGTATGAGATAATCAACAATGTATGAGTTAGTGTGAGCCCCTATTTATAAGAATAAGACATTTGTGGAAGTGCAGGTGCAACAACAGGCCATTCAGCTAAATTTTGAACATTTAATATAATTAAGTTCTCCTCATGGCAGGTGGACTGGAGTTCCATCCCCTTGGAGGCACTTTCTGAAAAATGTTTTTTCTTCTTAAAGTCTGGTACGTTAAGGAGAAGAGAGTTACACATCCCAAGCAGGAAATGACTTCTGTGAATGGTAGCTTGGGCTTCCAGAGTGGAGTGTTTTATATGTGTTGCATGCTAGTTTTATAATGCTCCTTACCTCTGCTGGAAGCCACTTCAATGAGATTAGAATTGGTGAGAGGTGATCAAATTTTCTTGACCCATTGACCAACCTAGCAGCTGCCGATAGAGATGCTTTAACCCCTTGAACGCTCGTGACGAGCTGAGCTCATCATGAGCCACGGTGCTCATTGGAATGCTCGCACGCTGGGCTAATTCCCCTGCTGTGCAAACGTTCTACACAAACGGGTGTGGTCATGACGTGCTGAGCTCGTCATGAGCACACGACCACCGTGGCTCATGACGAGCTGAGCTCATCATGAGCACCGGGGCGCTGTGCATGCCCACTCCTCCCCCCAGCACAGCGGGGGAATGAGCCCCACATGCAAGGGGTTAAGAGAACCATACACAAAAAGGAGCTCAAGGGGGAAATATTAATCAGGTTGCTCCACTCATCAACTTATAAATCTACAAAACCTGATTATTTACAAACACTTATTAATTCAAACATATTGACGGATATCAGGAGCAGTTTTAACAATATCTCTGCCCTAGGGCTCGCTTTTCAAATTATTGCCATTCGCCACCCGATCTGAGCGTTCAATTTTCACTATTTGACAATACACCAGGCGGCGTGTCATCTTGTAAGTAGCAAGAGGAAAAAAGATCAGAAAGTACCTCACCTCGCATAAGCAATACCAAGGGAGATGCTGGTTGGTACTCACTAGTTTGCCCACGCTATCATCATTGGTAACTTTTATAACCATAAAGAAAAAAGGAAAGTGTCCAGATTTTGAGAGGTGAAGAAGGTGAAGAAAAGAAAGAAGTGATGTGTATAAGAGTGTGTTGAGCCAGAACCGAGGAGGAGTGGAGCATTTAAGAGAAGAAATAGAAATAAACTTTGTTTTGTGTGGGTTCAGTTTCAGATAGTGGTGAACCATCCATGTTTGCATATCTTTAAGGGCGTGAGACATAAAATACCCCTGATTAAAAGAGAACATTTTCAATTAGAACGGCCTGTTGTCAGCGCAGACGTGATACAAGATGGTAGGATGATTTAGAATAAAGGAAAACTGTTCTATTCAAGGGTTGTACGAGAATATTGAGCCCATGGAGCAACCCCATGTCTGCATAAGAAGACTGGAGACAAAGTTGTTTATTTTCATATGCTGCCACTGGTTTATCAGGTATAGCAAAAACCATCCTAGGACTGCTCCATTTAACCCCATTCAGCGATAAAGCTCATCAGAGAAGAATAGCATGACTCACAGAGCACTAGGCCACTGATGGGTCCAAAAGGATGGAGAAGCAGGAGTCACCTTTCTGCAGAATGTGAAGTCCCTGTGCTGTAATCTGCCGTGAAACCAACTGATGCCCACCAAGGAGGCAATTTTCATCTATAAAGGGTGTGAGCTGGATTTCTCTGTAACTTGAGATCGAAAGGTTAAATTTGAAAATGGGCAAAGTGTGATCCACCTCATGTTTTTTAGCAGTGGTGGGACATGGCTTATTTTTAAGTACTGTTCAACTGTTCCTTGATAGCAAAGTGGTAATCAGATTCAGTAAGTAGGATGTGACAGATGTGATGACCTTTTTGTCAAGAAATTTTTCATGGGTGATTTCTTTGAAAGAAGGTCATATGCCACTTGATTTCTGGACTGCAGAGGCATCATCCTGGGCATTTTGGGTGGAGGGTGAGGCAGAGATAAACTTTTTTCACTTTCTGTACCATGCAGACAGGTTTATTGCGAGATGTTGGTTATTACCGCAGAAGGGAGGAAGAGGGGATTTTAACACAATTTTGAATGGTTTGGTGTTTTAGTTCTCAATCCTCATCTATTTTGATGTAGGTTGATTTTCTACAAAAATGTGTTTATCGTAGTTGTTTAGCAGTTGTACCAGGTTCTCAAGTAGGGGATTTTGATGCCACATTTATCATGTGGCTCTGCGATTTTTCTGATTTTCCTTCAGTTTTATTAAGTATCAATTGTGCTGATCTTTTGATTTTCAGTTTTTTAAAAGTTTTTTAAGGATGTCATTGTCTCAGTGTACAGTGCTGTGAGACCACTGCACTAATGGTATAGATTGAAAGACTTACTCTACCTCTGAGGCTTCAGGATTTATGGCATGTTACTTGTGTCTTTAACTCTGTCCAGTCATCACAACTTAAGAGGAATGAAGGGAGAAGGGCGTGAGGAAGCGACTGACTAATACACAAGGATCAAGCATTTATCTCAATTAACTCTATTTTCGCAATGAGAAGTTGTACATCTGGAGGAGGGTATTGACTAAAATGTTAATGAAACAGCAGATTCTTTTAGCTCTCGTCAGTATAAATTGAATTCCCCCAGGAATATATTGTTAATGGATATGATTATACTTTCTGTGAGGAATTCAATGAGTTCACTCCATTAATTAATCTTTAATCCAGCAAAATTGTGCTATACAAGATACATAAAAGAGTTCTAATCCATATACAATTCCATATAAAAGAGAACACATACATCATAAAACATTCAACCCTAAAATCAGTATGTAAAACACCCTAGATTACGTCAGGTATATTGAAATTTTCATGCCTATTGTACTTTGATCACATGCATTACATTGCATCTCGAATTCTAATACATTGCTGAATGTACCTAGCTACAGTATTACATACAGAGTCTGTAGCAAGTTCTTGCGAGAATAATAATGTGGGTCGATATGATCTATATGTATCTGCAGGCAGCAATGGAACTAGAAGCCGTTTCCTGGGTTCCTTGTAGAAGCGGGAGAGCTGACAGATATTGTTACTAGATGTGATTATACTTTCTGTGAGGAATTCAATGAGTTCAATCAATTAATTAATCTTTAATCCAGCAAAATGTTGCCATAAAAGATACATAAACAGTTAAAATCCATATAAAACAGAACACATATATCATAAAACATCCAATACTAAAATCAACGCATAAAAACATCCTAAATGATATCAAGTAAATTACATTTTGCATGCCTATTATACTTTCATCACTTTACAAGCATAACATTGCATTTATCATTCTAATACATTGCTGGATGTACCTAGCTGTATAATTACATACAAAGTCTGTAGCAAATTCTTGCAAGAATAATAAAGTGGGTCTATAGGATCTAAATTTAGCTGCATGCAGCAATGGGACCAGGAGCCGTTTCCTGGGTTCTCGCGGAAGTGACAGAATAAAGCAAAGGACATGGCACAAGGTGCTGAGTAGTTGGCAGAAGGACATGGAGGTAAACATATAGAGGCTGATATTGAACTGAAATCTGGTGAAGGAGCAACTTAGTGGACATTTGATACAATGGCAATCTGGGTTTTTTTGTATTCTCAATAGTGCTATGAAGATATCCTACAGAATATTGATGGCTAGTTTAGATTTTTGGAAGAAGCCCTAAATATCTTTTTTGGCCTGAAATGTAGTGGTTCTTCTGGCAACACGTTGTTTAATGCTGCATGGTCTACCTTGAACAATCAAATAGGATTGGCATTGCAGGATAGCAGATGGAGGATTAGAGTGTTTTCACTGGAGGGAAACTGTAGCATGCTCTTGGGTAGGTCAATAGTGACCACTGTGAGTCTTTAAACTTTCGTAGCTCCCAGTGGATAACATACTGAGTATATGTTTTTTCTGAAATGTTATTCTCAGTTGCTCCTACCAATAAAAGACTGTCCCTTGCTTAAGAAGTGAACTATACAAGGCAGCGTTATTTTAATAGGCCAAATACATTACCTGTAATCCCACTATGAATGGGAAAAGCTCTTGAACTCAGTCTTTGCGTGGTATGTAACACATACAAATTTCAAGTGCATGGCAAACATTTTACTAATTTCTCTACCCTTCCCCATGCAACGTTTATGACCTCACCCAGGACATCACACATAACATCTCAAATGGTATCATTGATAGCCTCATTAATGACATCTCTCCATATCTTGTACACACTGAGTACACTTGTTTGTGGTGAATATTTTGAAAAAATATATATTTCGATCAAACATTGAGGTGTCACCCCTTACATCTTCAATTAAGTGTCCACATCATTGATTAAATTGACCGCAGCCCTGTACCCGGGGCAAAAAAAGTCTATTTGTTCCTCATACATGTTGAATTATATCAACCCTTGGGTGTTTGGTTATTTTGCATTTTTTGAAGTGTGTGGTTCTGTACCAATTCTTGTTCTTACTTGATGCACACACAAAAACCGCATCACACATATTTGTACAGGTAGTAATTTAATTGCAGATAGCATTACTGATGTCATATCTGATAATATGTAATGTCTTCCATGATATAGTTTGAGATCTCATTGGTGATGTTCTGTTTAAAGGACTGCGTAGTGCATGCCAAAACTTTAAATCATGCTTTGTGCATTCATTGTGTAGATTAATATAAAAGGTGATTTCCAGTGTTTTTTAGATTTCGCTTTGGAACAAAAACAGCACTTTGTGTTTCTTTAGCAGTAGATGGAGACTTGAAGAGATTTGCTAGAGGACTGAAATCAACCAGCACCATAGGCTCAGCTTTAAATGTGTTGCTGGAGATATGCTTTTCGAACTCAGCAATAACCATCAGCGTAACTGTCCCAAGATTACACAGTGCATTGTGTGAACCAAGGAACTTTCTTCTTCAGATGCCATAGGCTCGTAAATTGCTAACAACACCTGGTAGTCTCAAAATGGTGGCAAACACAACAAGAGTGATATTGGCAGGACAAAGGAATAGGACAAATTATAACACAAAC
Organism: Lissotriton helveticus; assembly: GCF_964261635.1. NCBI lineage: Eukaryota > Metazoa > Chordata > Amphibia > Caudata > Salamandridae > Lissotriton > Lissotriton helveticus. The sequence goes on from NC_136067.1 coordinate 1,478,558,986, forward strand.
TTATACAACGCATGCCCTTACAACGCAGTTTTTACATCGCAACATCCATTACAAGGCATGAGTTTGCATCGCATGCCATCACAATACATTTTTAGAAACTACACTCACAAAGCATTCCATTATAACGCATACCAATACAACACATACCATTACAACGCATACTACATTTAGGGCAACGATAGTGTAAGGGTAAAAATTACTATTCCACTCCAGATCCGTGAGCGGGGCATGACTGCAGGGGAAGGCCGTATTGCCACGTGAGGATTATGGGTATTCCTTGGTGTTGTGAGGACTGTCCGCCACCTACGGAGTTCAGAGTTTGCAGGCCTGTGCCCAGCGGGGTATGGTTGCGGGCCTCTCACCAGTAGCGTTTAATTTTCTGGCCCTGGGTATCTGGGATACTGCTTAACAAGGGACTGACAGGTAAATTAAATTAGCCAAACAGGTGTAGACCAATCTTACAATGTTTTACCATAGAGAGCACATGCACTTTACACTGGACAGCAGTACTAAAGTGCCCTGAGTCCTAAAACCACAACAACAGGTCAGAAATAATACTAGGAGGAAGTCAAAAAGTTCAGGGATGACCCTGCAAAAAAGGCTGAGTCCAACATGATTTCCGACTGGGGTATGGTGAACTACTGGTGAAAAGGTGGTTAGAAAATCTGAAGTCGGTTAGCGAGCATAAACAGGTGGTGCATGAAAACTACAGAAGGAAGTACGGGAGGGCAGAATGGCAGGCACGTTTGACCCTTGACTGAATTGAGTGTGTCTCCAATAGGGGCTGTTCCTAAGAAAGCGAGGGGGACATTTTGAATAATTCAACATGCATCCTGGCCCGAAGGAGGATCTTTGAATTACTTTATCTCAGAGGAACAGGCCTCAGTGTTGCACTCTTCAGTGGATGTGGCAATGTCACTTGTTGAACAGGTGGGCAGAGGTATTTCGGTGGCTACCTATTTCTAATTGTTGGGGATTCCGTTTAATAGCCAGTGATATATAGACAAGGCATTACCAATGGAGTGTTCAATATCTTGTGTTCTATTTGAGTGTTTCAGTTCATTCTTGCAACAGTTATTTATGTGGTCCATCAGACACACTTCTGTGGCACACTATTTGGATGATTTCTTCTTTGTGAATCAAGCCAGCTCGACAGACTGCCAGCAGCTGCTGGTAAGTTTCTAGGATGCCATAGGGGACATTAGGGTCCCATTAACCCTGGGCAAGACCTTGGTTCCCAGTACAGCACTGTCATTTTTGGGGATCAAAATTGATTCTGTGACAATGGAGGATAGTTTATAGCCTGATAATGTTATGTTATGTTAGAAGTTTATAAAGCGCAGCAGCAGCCCCAGCTAAGGGGCGTCCCGGTGCTAAGCAGCAGGAGAATAGCACACACAGAAGGCACAGGGAGGCCTACAGAGAAGGAAAAATAAATGTTTTGATGGCTTTTCGAAAATGGAGATAGCTAGTGAGCCCTCGAATATGGGCCGGCAAAGAATTCCAGAGAATGGCAGCTCTGATAAGAAATTGACAATGCAGTTGTTGTAGGATACCATGCTGGAGAAAATCAAAGTAAAGGCGAAGGAAGTGCAAGTGCGACTGGGTTATTTGAAATTTGCTTCTAGAGTGGTGAGGACAGGCAGAACATTTTGTAGGTGGTTGGGCTTGTTGTTTTCAGGCTTCATCATTTGAGATTGTCAGCAGGGGTGAAGGAGGACGTACGCATGTGGCAATTCTTTCTATACTCATTCAATGGCCTTCCGTTGCTGAGCCTAGTCGAGACTAAGTGGAACCTACGGATTCTTTCTGATGCTGCAGGGGGGCATAGGTTTCGGTCTGTACTAGCAGGGACATTGTTGTGCAGAGGAGTTGCCTGCAGACTGGAAACATGGAGGTAGAAGTGTTGCCTTTTAAGAGTTGTTCTCACTGGTAGTGTCTATCACACTCTGGGGTTCAGAGCAAGCCCATCAGAGGGTGCTTTTCAACACTGATAATATAGCAGTGGTGTAAATTTTGAACAAGCAGTCTGCCAGGGTTGCCCAGGTTCTGAAGCTCCTACACGACTTTGTTTTGGGGTGTTTGAAACTTGACATTTTGTTTGATGACTTGGATTTTTTGGGGGGCCTCTAGGGTGTTTTGAATTGTTGGGGGGAAGGGTTTCTAAGGGGTGAGCTGGGATGATGAGGTGAGGCAAGAGAACCAGTTGGAAATATTGTTACCTGGATTTAAGACGGATATGAGGTCAACAGGTAGGAGAGTTTAACAGGCTTATCTCATAGGAATCTACTTCCTGTTATCTTGGGGAGACAGGCTGCAGGCCAGTACCGGTGGCAGCAGTGGGGGGGGGGGGTATTTTGCACTGTGACGGCATTCCAGCTGTATGTGGTATTGCAAAAGCACTGTTTAAATGGGGGGTGGCAGCAGGAGAGTATGGGACACATTTGTTTCAAATTACAGTAGCGACAGAGACCGGCAGGAGTGGTTGGAATCTGAAGGACATTATGCAGCTTGGGAGGTGGTCCTCTGAGTGTTACAGAAAATGCGTGAGAAGTTTGTTTGTTTATGTTTGTTTATGGGATTTATAGAGCGCATGGCTTCTCGTAGGCATCCCAGCGCTATAACCGCCGCGAACAGCTATCTGAAGTGAGAGTTAGGGAAACAGCCAGGTCTTAAGTTTCTTTTTAAAAGACTGTTCCTTTCCAATCCGTCACAACTCTGGGTCCAGACTGATCCAGAGTTTGGGCACAAGATGTGAGAATGATCTACCAGCCACCTTGATATCTTAATTCTGGTAGTGCTCATCAGAACATTCAACCCTGACCTAAGACAGTGGCAAGGAGAGTAAGGGGAGATCAAGGTTCGTAGCATAGCTGGACCTCTGCCATACATGGCTCTGTGCGCAAGGCAGAGTATCTTAAATTTGATCCTGGTCTGCACAGGGAGCCAGTGCAGCTCTCTCAAGGACACTCTGACTGACTGGTTCCTTGGTATTTTGAGAAGCAGTCTAGATGCCACATTCTGAACCACTTGTAGCCTATTGATGACGTAGTTAGGTTTCCCAAGGATCAGTGAATTGCCATAATCGAGTCTCGAGACCACCAAGGCTTGTACCACGGTCTTTCTTGAATTCTCTGGGATTAGACTCAGGATTTTCCTGATCATCCGGAGTATACCAAAACAGTTACCCGCCAGTTTTGTGGCTTGCGTCTCCATAGTGAGATTCTGATCAAGCCACATGGCCAGAATTTTTATAGAGCGATACAAAAGGGGATGATGGACGGAGCGTTTGAACAAATCAAACACTCACCCCCAGTCAACTGATCTGGGTTTAATCCATCACCATTCTTTAGTTCACTCAGCCACCCCAGTTCAGACATGGCTATATGCAAATCAGTCTGACCCTGTGCCTCATGGGAACAGTCCAGCCCGAACTGCCAAGCCATGTCTTCCCTGGACCGGAAACAAGCATCCTGGGACCGGTTTCGGATTCATAATCCTCATCAGCCAGGCTATCTTGAATCCAGTGGCCAAGTGAACAAGGGACTCACGTCTGAGCAGACTTTTTATAGAACATTTTGGATTTGGGGGGGACCCCAGTTTGCTGGCCAGGGAATCTCTGCCCGAGAGCTGAAATTACTGCCCAGGAACATCAGCTCGGTTTTATCCCCATTCAGCTTGAGACTACAATCAGCTATCCAATTTCCTATTTTTTCCGGACACAGCATTAGCTGCCTGTGGTTGGAATTGATAATAGGATCAGCTAATGACACCACCAATCAATCAATCAATCAATCAATGTACTTGTAAAGCGTGCTACTTACCCGTGAGGGTCCCAAGGCGCTGAGGGGAGGGGGGATGCTGCTACTGCTCGAAGAGCCTGGTCTTGAGGAGCCTTCCGAAGGCGAGAAGGTCTTAAGTCTGCCGTATGTGGGTAGGGAGGGTGTTCCAGGTCTTGCGGCGACTTAGGAGAAGGATCTGCCGCTGGAAGTCATTCGTTGGATGCGGGGGACAGCGGTGAGGGCGAGGCTGACAAAGCAGAGCTGGTTGGTGGGGGTGTGGAAGCTGAGTCTGCTGTTCAGGTAGGCTGGTCCGACATTGTGGAGTGCTTTGTGTGCGTGGGTGAGGAGCTTGAAGGTGATCCTCTTGTCGACGGGGAGCCAGTGGATGTCTCTCAGGTGGGGGTTGATGTGGCTGCGGTGGGGGACGTTGATGATCAGTCAGGCGGAGGCGTTTTGGACGCGTTGTAGTCGTCGTAAGTGTTTGGCTGGGATTCCTCCGTAGAGTGCGTTGCCATAGTCCAGTCTGCTGCTGACGAGGGCCTGTGTCACCGTTTTTCTTGTTTCGGTGGGGATCCACTCGTAGATCCTGCGGAGCATGCGGAGGGTGTTGTAGCAGGGGGAGGAGACAGCGTTGACCTGCTTCAACATGGAGAGGGAGGAGTCGAGGATGAATCCTAGGTTGTGTGCATGGTCAATGGGTGTTGGTGCTGCTCCCAGTGTGATCGGCCACCAGGAGTTGCCCCAGGCTGAGGGGGTGGGTCCGAGGATGAGGACCTCCATCGTGTCCGAGTTCAGCTTCTGATGGCTGCTCCTCTTCCAGTCGGTGACAGCCTTCATTCCCTCGTGGAGGTTGGTTTTGGAGGTGGGTGGGTCCTTGGTGAGGGAGAGGATGAGCTGGGTGTCGTCGGCGTAGGAGATGATGTTGAGGTCGTGATGGTGGGCCACTTGTGCGAGGGGGGCCATGTAGACGTTGAACAGCGTCCGGCTGAGGTATGAGCCCTGGGGGACACCGCAGATGACGTCAGTGGCTTCGGATTGGAAGGGTGAGAGGCGGACGCTCTGGGTTCTGCTGGAGAGGAAGGACGTGGTCCAGTTCAGAGCCTTCTCTTGGATTCCAGCTTCTAGGAGGCGTGTCTTTAGAATGTGATGACAGACCGTGTCGAAGGCGGCTGACAGGTCCAGGAGGATGAGAGCTGATGTTTCACCGTTGTCTAGTTGGTGTCTGATGTCGTCCTTGGCGGCGATGAGGGCTGTCTCAGTGCTGTGATTTTGTCTGAATCCGGACTGGGACGGGTCCAAGATGTTGTTGTCTTCCAGGTGGCGGGCCAGGTGCATGTTGACGATTTTCTCGATGACCTTTGCCGGGAACGGTAGCAGGGAGATGGGCCGGAAGTTCTTGAGGTCCTTGGGGTCCACTTTGGGCTTCTTGAGGAGAGCGTTGATTTCGGCATCCTTACAGCTTTCCAGGAATGTCGCTGTTTCGAAGGAGATGTTATTGACCTTCCATAGTTGGGGTGCGATGGCTGCGTCTGCTTTGTTGAATACATGGTCTGGGCATGGGTCAGATGGAGATCCTGAGTGGATGGAGTTCATGACCTTGTGTATCTTGCTGTCGTTGACGTTGGACCAGGAGGTCAGGCGGTTGGCACTGGTGTTGTTCACAGGGGGGGTGGAGTCTGGCTTAGTTGGGCGGTCGTGGTGTTGAAGCTGTCGTGGATGTCAGTGATCTTGCGGTGGAAGAAGATGGCTAGTGAGTCGCACAGTTCTTGTGAGGGCGGGATGTCGTTGGCGTAGGCGCTGGGTTTGGAGAGTTCCTTTACGATGCTGAAGAGCTCTTTGCTGTCATGTGCGTTGTTATCCAAGTGGTCTTTGAAGGAGGATCTCTTGGCTAGTCTGATGAGGTGGTGGTGTCTGCGGGTGGTGTCCTTGTGGGCTGCGTGGTTGTCCAGTGTGCATTCGTGGATCCATGTCTTCTCCAGTTTCCGGCATGCACATTTGGAGGCCTGGAGCTTGTTGGTGAACCAGGTCGCTCTCTTGTTGGCATGGCTGTTGGAGGGTTTCTTGAGAGGGGGAGGGTGTTGGTGCAGTCGTCGATCCACTGTCTGAGGTTGCGGGCTGCGGCGTCTGAGTTGGTGGGGTCGGTGGGTGGGTTCTTGGCGAGGGAGGTGATCAGCTGGTCTTCGGTGACTTTGCTTCAGCAGCGGTGAGGCAGCTGTTGGGTGCGGTGGTGCGTGGTTGGTTTCTTGAAGGTGAAATGGATGCAGCGGTGGTCGGTCCAGTGGAGTTCGGTGGTGTGGTGGAAGGCGACGTGGGAGCTTGTGGAGAAGATGGGGTGAAGCGTGTGGCCGGCGGCGTGGGTTAGTGCATGACAAGTTGTCTGAGGCCGAGGTTGGCGAGGTTGGCGATCAGGGTGGCGGAGTTGGCGTTGTTCTCGAGGTGGAAGTTCAGGTCCCCAAGGAGGATGTTGTCCATGGAGGTGAGTGCGTGGGTGCTGGCGAGGTCGGCGATGGAGTCGCTGAACTGAGCCCAGGGTCCGGGTGGTCTGTAGATGAGTGTTCCTCTGAGGGTGGTGTTGGGGTCTGTGTGGATCCGGAAGTGCAGGTGTTCGGGGGTGTTGAGGGTGTCATCAGCATGGGTGGTGACCTTGAGGGTGGACTTGTGGACGATGGCTATTCCTCCTTCCATTCCGTTGGTGCGGTCCCTGCGGGTGATCTTGTAGCCGTCCGGGATGGCTATGGCGATGTCGGGCGCCAAGGAGTCGTTCCACCAGGTCTCGGTCAGGAAGGCCACGTCTGGGGCGGAGGTGTCAAGCAGATCCCAGAGCTCGACGGCGTGTTTGCGTGTGGAGCGGGTGTTGAGGAGTATGCAGCGGAGGTGGTTGGGTCTAGTCTTTGGAGAATTGGTGGTTCTGTCGCAGGTGAAGCTGCAGGTGTGGCAGGAGAAGGGTCCGTGGGTCCGTTTCGGGGCGGCCTGGAAGCAGGTGTGGTTTTGGCCGGTGTTGAGTGCATGGAGGTTGCGAGTGTTGTAGTGGATTCTGGTGTCGTGGCGTTCGCGGGGTCCAGGGGTTCTGGCGCTGGGCGCGGTCCAGGACCGGCGCAGACGGGCTCGCCTTAGGCGCACCCGCTGCGCGGCCGCTTCTTGGACGCTTCTCGGCCTGCTTATGAGGTAGTTTGGGAGGGAGGGGCAGCTCGGAGGCGAATGGGTGTGCAGGGGGGCGGGGCCGCAGGGAAGCAGCGGCGGGAAGGGCCGGATAGGGAGTGGTGGAGGACTGGGGGAACTTGCGCATGGGCAGGGGGAAGGAGAGAAAAATAAACTCAGGAAACACGGAGGCAGCAAGGGCAATCAGGTGATGAGCAGCGGCGTGGGGGCGACCTGCCTGCAAGCAGGGTCAAAGGTCACTCTTATTGGGTATCATCAGCATATGACACAATGGAGAGTCCAAACTCAAGTACAATATGGGCCAATGGGCTCATATAGATATTAAAAAGAGTTGGACTCAGGGAGGTTTCTTGAGGCACTCCCCAAGGTGCTGAAAGAGTGTCTGACAGGAATCCGGCCTCCATACATTGAAAGGATCTATCATTCAAGAACAGGGCCACCCATTGGTTGGCTGTGCCTCTAATCCCAATGTTTTCAATCCTTTTTGACAAGAATGTAATGGTCTACTGTGTCGAAGGCCGTACTTAGATCTAATAACTCCACCACTGTGGACCTTCCCTGACCTAATATGTTTTTAAATTTTTTTTAGTGACCATAAGTAGGGCTGACTCCATACTATGCTCTGGTTTCTGGTTTAAAACCCATCTGGGTCTGGTGTAGAATGCTATTTTCGTCCAGAAACTGTGAAATAGCACTGTTCACATGCTTCTCTGCGATCTTACCCAAAATTGGCACTAGTGAGATCGGGCGATAGTTTGCCATTACCTGGGGGTCAAGTTTTTTTTTTTTAATAATGGTTTTACAAAGGCATGCTTCCACTCCTTAGGTACTATCTCTTCTTCAAGAGATAGAGAGATGAGGTTGGTCAGTTGCGTTAAAACACAATTCCCCCATTGAGCAAGAATGTGGGGCAGTGCAGGGTCCAAAGGGGATCGTGACTTGATGTTTCGTAGATGGGAAAGAAAACATAGCTGGGGGGGAGAGGGCTGTTGTTTGTTCCATACTGGGGGAGGTTCCTGTAAGCTCATAGGAACTGCACTTGCTGCAGGCCTCTGGCTCATGTTTGAGTGAAGCGAATTATAGATCTTTTCCACCTTATTCTTGAAGAACGTGGCCAGCTCATCGTGTCTTTCTTTTGAATATTAAGCAATATTAGAGCCTGAATCAACTGTTGTTAGCGATTTTACTATTTTAAACAACTCTTTTGAGGTGATGGCGGCCCTCTTCATTTTTTCTTCATAAAAGACGGCTTGTGCTTTCTTATTATCTTTTTGATACAGCTGGATTGCTGCATTTTATGCTATTTTGAACTCTGGGGTATGAGCCTTCCTCCAGCTCCTTTCTAGTTGTTTGCAGTTTTTCCTTTGGCAAACCAACTGGGGGTTGAACCATGAGGACCTGTTGGAGTCGTTGGGTATTAATAGACCGGGTTTCTTGAAATTGCTGTCTACAGTTCAATTCAACCAGGTCATCCCATTTTTCTGAGCTTGATCTAAGTCCCTTGTTTCTGAAGTGGTGTTTGCCTCAAGGTCTGTGCGCCAGGCTTCAGGGACCAGTCTTGGCCATTTACGTCCTACACTGGGCGACTACCTTTGGGCTTTACTGAAGGAGAGGATTGTTAAAATCATAGTACAATTATACTCTCCATGCTGTTGTTATTTGTTACAGGTTCGGTTCCAGATCCAGAACCCAGGGACCTAGCCTTCTGGAACGTGGGACACTCTTTTGATTAAGTGAGCAGAAAGTTGAGCAGCAGAGACAGGACACAAAGTAAATTTGGGTTTCAACTACTGTTTGTTCTCCGTTAGATGGCAGGGGAAGAGTGGCATGTGTTGGAAAGATTTGCTGGCCAGCTTAAACAGGATTTTGAGGAATAGGTGGAGCTCCAATGTGCTGGTGATTCATCTTCAGAAGAATGATTAGGTGGTTGAGAAGGATTTGGCATTGTTGATGCTGTAAAGAAGGATCTGAAGGAGATTAAACAGCATTGGTCAAGGTGTTTTGTAATTTGGGCGGAGTATACTCCCAGGCAGAATGGTGGGTTGCAAACAAGCCATCAGCTATTGGCAAAACTAGACAGAAGATCAATAGAGAAATTAGAACTTTCTGTAGGGATGAAGGTTTGAGCAGAATCTAACATTCAGTTTTGAATTACGATAACATTGGGTTTTTTCGTGGGGATGGAGTCCATTTTTTACAGTACGGCATGGATTTGTATTTTTCACAACTACGGAACGTTTTGGCAAGTATCTTAAACATACATAGATGAGAATTGATGCTACGGACAAAGAGAGGGGGCAGAAAAAGTTTGAGAATAAGGCCTTATTCTGAATCGCCGTTGTCCGAGAAATTTGCTTGGGTTTAGCTAGTTTTATTGTTGTTGCCGTCAGCGAACTGGGCTGAAAGGGAGGGTGTGAACAAGCTCAAACCTGGACGGGGGCAGGAAGTGAAAGGTTACACCATAGGAAGTCAATTTAGTTAGTTGTTAAAAGATGCAGTGATAAGCTGTAGAAGTTAAAGATCACAATTGCAAAAGTGCAGTGCAGTAGGATGTAAATAGTTAGAGCTAACTTATGTGGGGGGCATTTAGGGCTGGAGGTAGAAAGACTTATAGGTGACGTTGATGTATACATTTTTTAAGGTGGAATGCCTAGGAAAATTTGTGACGTGCGCCTGTTTCAATAAAATTGGCCCTTTTTTGAAAAAAAACGTTTTCAGTTGTCGCTGCTGTGACTCTCTCACCCAATAGGGTGTTGAGGGGCAGTCGACTAGGTTGTAAAGTCCAGACGACTGTCCTATAGGCTTTTTGAGCTATATTTGGTGTGATGGTGGAGCAAAAGGCTATAGTCAAGTTTTGACACCATTTAGTGATAGGTGACTTAGTGGCTGGCAGGGTACGGGGTGAGGAGATTTTTTTGGGACCTCCCATCCTCTCCAAAAATATTCCTCAGATTTGGGGGTAGTCCATGTTTAGGTGGATACATGTCCCCCATGGTGTTTTATGTTAGAACATGTGTGCAGGGGACAATATGTTGTGCTTGTGTAGCTTTGATTGAGGCGCAGTTGGCCAAGACGTTTGCATGGGTTTAGCTAATGTTATCGTTGTTGGCATCGGGGAACCAGACTGAAAGGGAGTGTGTGAACAAGCTTACACCTGGATGTGGAAATGAAAGGTTACACTATGGGAAGTTAATTTAGTTAGATGTTAATAGATGCAGTGATAAACTGTGGGAGAAGTTAAAGGTCACAATTGCAAAAGTGCAGTACAGTAGGATGTAGATAGGTACAGAGTCAGGTTATGTAGAGGGGGCATTTACGAGTGGGGTGAGGAAGAGATATAGGTGACATTCTTGCATAGTGAGTCATTAGTTTTGTTAGGCGGAATGCCTAGGAAAATGTGTGATTTGCACCTGTTTCAATAAAAGTGTTTTTATTCACACAAAAATCGTTGTCATTAATCAGTGCTGTGTCTCTCTAACCCAATTCGAACAGATACAATTAAATGTCTGGTATACTGGCAGCCAGTTTGAAATTGCAGCCTGTGAAGCCTGACTGATTACCATATGTGCTTTCCTATGCAAACTCTAAAAAACTGCAAATTAAGAATCTGAGGGGAATATTCACAAGGAGTTAACTCCAATTTATCTCGAACCTTAACGCAGCAAAGTGGAGATAGATTTAACAGCCCATTCACAAGCTGGTGCAAACTGCAGACAACACCAGTATTCCCACGATAACTGCCCCCCAAATTTATCTCCACGGTGGACACCACCAACTAACACTAATGGGATGCAGAGTAGGCATTCCAGTGCAAAAACACACAAGAAAACCATAACACCACATTCACAACTAACTGCCAGATCTGCGATGCGAAGCAAAAACAGGGGACAACCTGCGGTAGCACCAGGGATTTTACACATGCCTTTTGCTGGTGCTAAGCAGGACGACTACCCACAGCATGAAAAGGAGCCCAGCCAAGAGCCACACCTGAAGACCCACAGATGCCATGGAGGCAATGATCATGCTGCTCCGATACCCATGAGGGTCAAAACACCCACCAACACCACACCCAGCCCCCCGCAATATTTTTTTAATAACCTTCCAACCCCCCGGCATTCACTCGTGAATGCATTTCCAACTATCACTTGTAGGTGCTGGCTGGCAGGGTCTTTCAATAGAGCGGAGGTACAGAGCTCGGGGAAAGGGCCTCTGTTGACACCGCAGTCTTTCTGGTTGCATGCCAAATGGTAAATGAACCAGACAATGTCTCTTGCATTTGTTATTCATTTGACATCCTAACCCTCACATCCTAATATTTGTAGGGCCATGTTTGCGATGCAATATCGCCTGGATTGAGAAAGGTGAGTTTTCTGGCGCTGATGTGCCTATCGACAGCTATCACCTGCTAACGCAGGAATAACTATCGCCATTGCAATGTTGTTGTCGCCTGTTTTCTCCGCCGTTCACTGTAATTATCGCCATGTAGTGCGGGCTTGTGAATACCCCGCTATCACAGCGATAATAATCGGGGTTAGGCAGTGCTAACTTTTTTGCCGATAAATACTATGGCAATAGTTATCGCACGTTCTTGTGAATATGCCCCTAAGGTGCTTTACTGAATGTGAGACTAGAGAAAGGCATTTAAGAAGCTGTTTACAATGTATATCAATCAAGTCACATAGTGAAACTTACTCAAGCAGATTTTTATGTAGAAGCTGAATGCCTACGTGCCATAACATGTCATGGAAAACGCTAATCGAGGGAGCGCTCGCTTATCTCATATGTAATAGAAATGCACAATGCAATTATTCCACAATAAAATAGCCATGAAATGCAAAGGTCACAATCTGTAGTGTTTTATATGCTCCAGACGGGACAGATACCTATCTGTGTGACTTCCAAACAGTCCCAGCCCTTATAAGGTTCTTGTAATGTTTGCAAAAACAGGCAACAGAAAATGGACAAAAAAGGGTAACGTTCATAGCCTCTGGCAATGCAAGTAATTCTGTTTTTCTAGATAAAATGGCAAGATCTTGTGTTGATGAAAGCACAGCATGTTCAGTCTAGTCATTGCTGTCCAGTTGTTATCAGGAGGATGTGGTATGTAAATGTCCGCAATCTACAGAGGCAAAACAAATTGCCAACTCGAGTGGATCTGAAGTCTAGCCCAGTGACAAAAAGGCTGCGTTTTGGATAAACTATTGACACTCAGATTTACCATTATTGTGGAAAATACAACCCTGTATAAATAAGATTTAGGTGACCCTCTGTAGTGGTGACTGGTAATGCCAAGAACAAAAAGTAAACAGTGCCCATATGAGCACTGCTTACTTTCTGCAGCTCCCACTGCGAACGGGGACATTAAACTCTAAGGGGTCGATTACGATGGCGGTGAATCCACATCCTCCGGGCCGGTGGAAGCCACCGCCGGCCCGGAGGATGCGGATTCACCGCCGCGGCATAGAAAACACCCATCGCCAGATTATGATGGTGGTGGGATCAGCGGCGGACAGCAGGTCCGTCCGCTGCTGATCCGCGGGGTGTGGACCGCAATATGGTGGAGGTGTCTGCAAGACACCGCCAGCCACATTAGGATGACTGCCGAAACATGCTTTTCCGCTGCGGCTTTTCCGCAGTGGAAAAGCATGTGGACCTTTGCTTCTGGGGACCCCTTGCGGGCCCCCAGGGTGTTGGGGGGTGGGGGGTGCACATGGTGTGTACCTATGGTACCCCCCTGCTTTGGCATGCACGAGGTGGCAGGCACCACGCGGTGCTCGCCACGTTGTGCATGTCAAAGGAAAACATGCATTTTTAACTTTGCGGCGGGTGCTGCTTAAAGCAGCACCCACCGCAATGTTAAGTATACGGGATGTGACCGCCAGTGTTATTGTAGATTGACATTATTGTCTTTTATATATGAATCAGTCAGGTTGTTTTGTGGCACACATATTAAACTTAATTAGATCAAGGTATTCTCAAATTGGTAGGTCAAGGAAAAGGACCCAGACTTAGGTAAAATGATTTGCCTCAAATCACACAATTTGATTACATGTGAAGATTACATGTCATACTGTTTAGCAACAATGGGGCTTATTTACAAGGCCACGTAAAGTCACACTGCATGACTTTTCATGGCTTTGTTAATATAGGCCCCTTTCATGCAAAACTCTGTGTGAAATGGGCATTCCATGGGTGTTGCTGTGTGTGTTCCCACACAACATCCATGGAACTAAACACATTCCCAGATTTATAACATTTTGTAAAACTGGTAATGCGTTAGAATGGAATCCTACTCCTCCCCAAGGTGGGGGGGGGGGGCGTAGGAATGGCGCCACTTTTTATTTCTCCTCTTTTATTACTCTTTCTATGCATGCTTCATTCTGCGGCATGCATAGAAGAGGAAAATGACATCCATGATTGTTTTTGTGCAGGAAGGTATCCCTTACCACACAAAAATCATTTCCGCAGCACAGGAACCCTTGCAAAATACGCAAGGGTGCCTGCTCTGGCGCATGGCAACTAATTGTGCGCCAGCGCAGGGGTAAGCACAGGGATGTTAATATGATGCATCCCTGTGCTTTGCAAATGACTCAGCACGGCACAGCTAAATGGTTTGAGGCACGCTGCATAATTTTCTTGTAGATGAGCAAGTTGCCTGGCACTGGCTAATTAAATGTTTTCCTGTTCTCTTTAGCCAAAAATGAGCCAGGATTTCTGTGTTCGTATAGCATAAGCCCCCAACTATTCCTCCTCCATCTGTGCAGGAGATGAGGTACTAGCCAACAGCCCTGTGCCAAATTATTTCTGCATTTTACAATAAGACCTGGGAGGATTCTAATAGGCTGGCCGGGAAGAAGCCGGGGAGTGCCATGATTAGGCTGTGCTCCACAGCATTTCCATGATCAGCCCATCCACTTCATCTTTGTCTCTATGAAGACCTTAGCTTGAGTGCATTCAGTGAGCTTTGTAGAAGCCTCGCTAGCGCAAAGTTCAATGTACAATAATGTTGCTCCACATACAACAATATTGGACCTATACACAGTGCACATGACAAACTGACATTGCTAGGTTTTTTCATGGCGCTGTTGTGAGGGCACTGTGGGCGAGAAATCGTCAATGTTTAAAAACTATTACTTTTTACAGCTATATAATCAGGGCCGCTGGAACTCTGCAACAGGGTAGGACCAAATTATGCAGAGGTTTGACTAAATTATATGACAAGAAAAGGCAAATTATGTGGCAGAAAGTGCCACATTTTGTATTGCTATTACCTAATTATTTTGACATTTGTGCACATGTTGACACAATATTTGCAAAAGTTCCACCTCGTTAGTACCATTTAACACCTAAATACGAAAATAAGGCAACTGAAAGGTGACGGTGAACCTTTTTGAATAGCCCTCCACTGTGAGGCAACACGTGTCGCCATGTTTTGAATAATTTGTTTTTTTGTGTAGCAATTATTTTTTGGGTAAGAAATAATAATTGAGCATTAACAACAAATACAGTGACCTGCATTGTGAAAGACAAACAGTCAAGGAATAACCCATTTGCAGTGTTTTTGATCTCACTCTGATGTCACCATTCATGCCAACCCAAATGACATTATTGATGGCATCACTCATAAAAATTATCCATTAATTGTAATAACATCCAATTAGGTTTGTGGACTTCAAGTAATTCAACAAGGTATACATGTGGCTCATTTTCTATCACCAGTCATGTGACACTGGACATAACCTTTAGTGACTTGCTGAACACACAACATATCTTTGTGTCTAGCATATCTTGTAGGGGCATTCCCTCATTTGCAAAGGAATGTGACCTACAAGCTCGCCTGATAAATCTGGGATGCCACATTAGTCAGAATGTAACCTTTAGGCCTTGATTATGAGTGCCCAAAAGCTGGTATAGAGGAGCAGATAGTATTTAATGCAAGTGATAACATTTGACTCCCCAGATTTCAGAACTTTTTGGGTCCCATAGAGTACACTTATTCTTAGGCAATATTATGTGGATTGTGCTAATTACCACAGCAAAATACACATCACAGTAAATACCATTTTCTTTCCCTCTATTAGAGCCCAGCAGATTTCTTGAAATTTAACAAAAGGGTTCAGATTTTATCAAACCTGGTACTTTCCCAATGCAGTAAAGTCTGCACTTATCAAAATTCTGACCCTGCACAAAGAAAGGAAATCTCCAGCCCACTCAAAATCAGACTGGAAGAGCTTGACAAAGTCATCAGCAGAGATGAAAGGACATAATTTAGTACAAGTGCAGCAAGAGGGAGTGAAATGTGGAGCTGTGTTTGAACATGGAAGACCAACAGACACAAGTTCTTGTTAACTCAGTAAAGTATAAATGGTGAATTTCAGTGGTTTTCAAGTTTTATATGGTACTTTTTAACTGATATTTTCACCTAACTATAATGTAGCTTTAACCGTTGTTTTTTCAGTGAATATCAGAAGCTATTTTATGTAAAGTAATATATTAGTACCATACCTAACTACAGTGTCACTTTAAATTTTGATGAATTCTGTGCATTTAAAGTGGGGTTTTTTCTAACATAAAGTAAGATTCTAAGATTCACAGATGGCCAACTCTCTCTCGTCTATGGTTATGCGTGGCGTAGGAGAAATGACCTGGTCTGTTTCCAGAACCAGAGCACACACCCCATACGTGTGTCCAAATGCTTAAAGACACCCATCCCACATTTATTTTTAGTAATTAATTTTCCTTGTTTCTCAGGACTCCCATAAGAACTCTGCAGTATTGTGGCAACCCCAAATATATATAATATTTTAATTGTGGGCCCGAAGGTGGGGGACACAAATACCCCTATCGAAGAGCCAGGTGTCAGGGTATCCATACCCTGCCCCCTTGTGTCCTTTTAAAACAAACTTTCAGGACACAGGGCCAAAGTTCCCGAGTGCAGAAATGGTGGCAGCAACATTTCTGTTTCTGTTATGGCGGGTCAATCAGAGCAGTCGTTCCAAAACATTCCCATCAGCCAATCAGAATGCGTGCATTTTCTAATTTAAGCCCAACTATCACTATATCTTTACATTTTGAACATCCATATTTCAAAAACTACTTAATGGAATACATTAAATTGCAGAGAGCATGTTTTCTGGGTAAAGATCTAGTTTTCTGCCAAATTAGGTGTAATTCCATTCAAAACAGTGCACAACAAACAATGCTCCTCCTATAGCAATTTTGACCTAAGTCTAACTACACTGTGATAACTGCCATTCTATAAGATTTACACACACACACATACACACACACACACATATATAGTCACTGAAAAAACAAAGGTTACAGAGATTTTATAGTTAGGCTCAGATTTCACTTGTACACAACCAATACAATTCAGCAGTTATAGTTACCTAAGTTAACTGTAACTTATGTCACCATAATGCACTGCTTATGACCTCACATATTACACCACTCATTACATGGTCAGTGACTTCACTGATGACATCACCAATGACATAATAAAAAATAAAATGTAGCCTTTACATCCAAAAGTACAGTCAGCCTGTAATTTGTGGCCCACTTTTGATCACCTTTTTTTGTAAATAGGATGCAAAATAGACCTTAATGAGGGGACATTTTGAGTTTCAAATGTACTGCTATAGAGATAGAGGGTGAGAAGGGTAGGAGCCCAAAACTCAATATTAGATGTAAGGAAGGCAGTGGAAAGTCCATTGGCACCGTCTGATCTTGAATTTTTGTAGGATGTATTGGAGTGAGCTAAGGCCAAATGAAAATTCCGCATGTGAAAGAGTATGTGGGAAAGCCCAATCTCCTACGCTGACATATTGATGTGGGCAGTCCAGCCTTTGCCAGTGATTGAATTTCTAGGTTCCTTTAACTGCTGGCAACTAACCAGATTTTAGCTATTTTCAGCCACTGAGCTTCGGAGTAAATTCTCTTAGCTTCCCAAACTTGCTGATAGTATCTTTTCCTCAGAGATCTTATTACCTGCAAGGCGCTTGCATGGATTGATAACTTCCTTATGTGTCTTAAAGACCTGTTTAGCTCTCTTTTGTGTAGTTTCAATTTTTACTTGTACCATGTTTTATTATGAAAAACTCTGTGCATTGGTAAGTTACTGGATGTGTTGGAGCCTAGTGTTAACTGAACCTTGTAAGATCAGACCTTACTATATGCCAAGTAGCTTGCACAAGCACATCTTCTAGAAGAAGTGTGATTTATAGCCCTACACCTTTTGCAGTCAGCCATTTGGGGAGGCTGCCCCCTGTACCTCCTTCCATTTCAGGCGATTTAGTGTGCTATGATCTGTTGCATTGCTGAATGTGCGAAAAGCCTGATGTCTTTGTGGAATGCTGCATCAGATGTATTATTTGAGCTGCATGGTAACTTGCGAAGCATCCGTGGTTTCAAATTAATTAACCATACCAAAGAACTCTGCTGAGGCAAAAGTATAATACAACACTGCTTTTCATTATGCTGAGAAATGTGTATAGTTCATTGGCCTCAGCTGCGGCTCCTACCGTACAGGGGTGGTAAGGCTGGGAGGGAGGGAGTGAAAAAGGAAAAAAACACTTACCTGGCTACGGATGTCCGCCACTACTCCTCCATCCTCTTCTTATCTTCTTCCTGTTTGGAGCCTGACAGCAGGAAGCACCCGGCCTCAGAGGCTCCCCTGAATTAATCACAATACTGCAATGCAGAGTTGTGATTGGTCTGGGCGCCGTAGTTCGGGGTTCAGTTAGGGAAAGAAAGCCTGGGCATATTCTCCACCTAGGCTGTAATCCAGCCTTGGTGGAGAACATTTAAAGTGTGCATGAATGTTTGGGCGGCCTGAGACGTCTGGCCAAACATTCATGCACACTTTGAGTGGGAAAAGCACTCCTCCCCCCATAGCCCAGCTCTGTCAGCAGAGCAGCCCCGCCCCATGCCAGGAAACGGAAAACTAAAATGATAATAATGTTGGTTATTATCATCTTAGTATTCTTTTAACTACTGCTTGCGGAACAGTGGGGCGACGCTCATTGTGGGGCTTGTCAGTGGAGAACCTTCAATTCAGAGAGCGTCAGTCAAATGACTGTAGTGACTTAGGAAGTCAAGATCTCTGACTGAATGCCTTTGATGCACAAAACTTACCAAAGGAATTTCATAGAAAATATCTGCGTATGTATGAAAAGAATCCCTGATCAGATTTTGTGCCAGGATAAGATTTAAATCACGAGTTAAAACCGGGCAAACATCTCCAGGTGCTGTATAGAACTGGCTTCATTATACTGACTGGATAGAGATTAATATTTATTAGCAGGAGAGAATATATTTATTTCCCTCAAGTGTGCCATGTTAAGTGTAGTGCCTGGAGATTATTGCAAACAAGGTCTATATTACTAGTGGAACATCTGAGGCTGTTGTATACATAGATACCTAAGCCCCATTGGCTCTTTCCTTACTTAAATGCAGTTTTGAAGCATTGACACAAAAACTCCAGAAGCCCAAAATGGGAGAAGGATTACAGCACCATGATTCCTGAATACACATTATATCATTATAGGAAAGAAAAGACTGAGAGCCTCATTTATGAAAAGTGATGCATCGCTGCGTGAAAACAGCGATGCGTCTCTTTTTATTGCCCCATCCCTGAGACATGCTGGATGCGTTATATATTTACAGTATAACGCATCATGTCGCAATGAGTTACAGATATGTCAGTATTTCTGACATATCTGCGCAAAAATTACGCATTGCTGGAGTGTGTCACGAAAGTAACGCAAATCCATCAATGGGTTATTTCACATTGGCAAGTCCCATTTCAAATGTGCCTGCGTCCGTCTTACGCCAGCTGTGAGGCATGTATATGATAATGACACATTTGCATCCTAAAAGTAACGCAGTGAAATCTATGAGATTCACTTTTACGAGGCTTACTTGCGTCAGAACGCCCACCCTGCATACATTATACATGGCGCAGGTATAATGTGGCGCAGGGGCTTACAAAGTGACGCATCTACCTAGATGCGTCACTTCGTAAATATGATGCACCATAGAGCATTTTTCACCCTGGTGGTGTGTCACAAAAAGTGACGCACCGACGCCGCAAAAGTGACGCAAGGGCTAATAAATAAGCCCCTAAGAGTGTACGTCATTTAGAAGTGTACCCAGCCCAGCTACTTCCATGAAAGCATTTTTAACAATTTTAACAACCTGCTTCCTGTTTAAGTTCTTAAATACTGTTACCCCCACTGTGAGGCAGTCTAATATAGCATAGTAGTCAGCCAGATCCAGTCTTTTCCGTATTCTCTTTCCAAAGAGTAACATTTCTTTATGCTTGCTTGTCTCTCTTATTTAGGGTTCCAGCAGACTTAAATGGTCAGCAATTGGGTTGGGGGTTGTGTAGCCTGGATTTGCCTTAAGAATCAACCTTGAATAAAAAAATGGAGTATGTGGCAGTGGTGGATGGATGAGTTAGAGGTTCCACATAACCCACCATAACTGGTTTGGACATTATAATGCCCCATGCTGTAAAATGATCCTTGTAACTCTGAACCCTATTGACTATTTAAAGGTTAGCCCAAGTTACTCTCATTGATTCTTTGAAAGGCATTATAGCTCCCTCCACAAACTCAATTGACTCCATGCTCTGGGAGTCAAAAGATATCAAGTCACCCAGTGAGTGAAGAAGCCTCACTATTTCCCCTCTATTGAGTATGTTGTGCTGGCCCTTTGAGTTATATTCTGATGTCAAAAGAATGGGTTGTAAAATAGTTTCAACTTTACTATCCTCTCTGTTGAGCCAGCGTTCATACCTGGGGTTTTGGAAAGAGCTCGGGTCTAGGTGGGCATTCTGAAAGTGTTGCCGCGAACAGGGTATGTTCAGATGGGATTCTGCATTAAACCTGGGTGCACTTGTGGCACGGTGTTAGGATTGTAATGATAGTTATCTTAGGCACAAACTGAACTGATGGCATGTTGTGCTAGGTTATTTTCTCTTCCTATGTTGACCCAGTGAGTTCTGCTGTATTGTCTGGCTATTCACTAAAGAAGAGTTGTGGGAATTTGTTTTTGAAACTGTTTCTGATGATTGTGCCAGTGCTTAATTTGTAAAACATTAGAGGGCTCTTCTTGGAGCCCACAGAAACCTGCACCATGCATTGCCCTTGCCAGCGCTGCCAGTGACAGTATCAACATAACTACTAACCATTGCACTCCTACAAGTGACACAATTCAGAATATTTTAGTGTATTTTTTCTTATAAAACACACTTGTTGTGCTCATCTCAAATTTAAAAAGACAGCACCACCATGTGTGGGAATGTCACTAGAAACAGTACGGGTAATTAGGTGCCTGTACCGAGCACTGGAAACCACTGGCTCAAATTAAGCACTGGATTGGGCCTGTTGGGCTTTTGGAGAGGTCATGTTGTGTGTCCATGGCCTGTTTATTTTATATGTAAAGCTTGAGACAAAGTGAGGTATATCATCGCCAAGCATTGCTAGTTACGCACATATTCCAACACTTATGACAAAGTTCAATGAAATCATTGATAACATCTCAAAATCATTTATATTATGCCTGAAACATCTGAAATTACACGATTGATGACAATACTGCACATTATGGGGGCGTGAGTTATTGTTACTTTAGAACACAAATGTTAGAAATGGGGATCGCTATTTGGCAGAGGTAGGTACCTTTGTCCTAATAGGGCCCCTTGCTTACAGTCAGGGTAAGGGGGATACACACTTTAGATAACCCCTCCTCACCCCCCTGGTAGCTTGGCATGAGCAGACAGGCTTATCCAAAAGGCAATGTGTAAAGTATTTGCACTCAAAACACACAGTAATACAGTGATAACACCCCAAATGGACACCACACCAGTTAAAAAAAATAAAGTAACTTTATCTAAACTTGACAAGACCAAAACGACAAAAATTCAACATACATGTGATAAGAATATGACTTTAAAAAGGTTTTAAACAACTTGGTCCATAGAAAACTATGGATGCGTGATTCATCACCAGAATATATGTGGATGCGTCAAGATTCACAAGGCCAAACAGCTGCAGAGAAAGGAAGCGTTGGAAAACAAAGCAATGCGTCAGTTCCTGAGTCCTTGGGGAGGCGAGGTCACAGTTCTGCTGCACACAGGACTGTAGGGGGAAGTGAGGCGTCGTAATCCAAGATGGTTCTGGTCTGAGGGTGATGTGTGGAAACTTGGTGCACAGTTACGATGCGTGACACACCGGAGTTGATCGGTCGCTTTGCGAGGCTGCGCTGCGAGACTTCGCGTCACCCGGCGAGACTTGGTGAGGCTTTGCATCATCCGGCGCCGGTTCCGAGAGACTTTTCACGGATTTGCGATAACTGCGCAGGTTCTTGCAGAGATTAGCTAAAAAACCCACCTCTGAGGTCCTGTAACTGGAACGAGGCACCTCAAGCAAGAGTTCGACTCACAGATGGCAGGGTCCAGCTGCACCAGCAGATTTGCAGGAAGTATTTTGTGTCACTGAGACTTCAGAACCGGAGGCCAGCAAACTTCAGGCCCTTGGAGATCTCCTTCAAGCAGGGGACACAACACACAGCAAAGTATTTCTCCTTTCCTTGGCAGAAACAGCAACTGTAGGCCAACCCCTGAGACACAGCAAGGGTAGTACTTCTCCTCAGTCTCTCCAGCTCTTCTCCTTGGCAAAGGTTCCTCTTGAATTCCAGGAATGATCTAAAGTTCTGGGTTTCGGGCCCCAATATTTATACTATGAAATCCTTTGTTCTCTGGTGGCAGAGAAGCCCTGTACCCAGCCAAAACCATTTCTGTCCTCTCTGGTGCAGCTTCCTGGCAGGAGGTGGAGATAGCATTGTAGAAGGCAGACCAGGTCTTTTCAGGTGAAAGGAAATCTCCTCTGCCTACTCTAAATGCAGTCCAGGTCTATTCAGCCCAGCCCTGACCAATCAGACTTTCTGGAGCCACTGCACCTCCCCAGCCCCTGACACTTCAAACCCAGACAAGCAATCCACATCCCAGCAAAGGCACAGTGGATGGCTGAACAAGAAAATATCTACTTTCTAAAAGTGGTATTTTCAAACACAGAATGTAAAAATCACCCTCGCCTAAAAGATGCATTCTAAAATTCTAAGCTCAGGCATACTAAACTTTATTTTCCTACCTTGTTCCCAGGGGCAGTTCTGTTTATAAGATGTTATAAACAGAATCCCAATTCTGTCATATTGGAAGAGGTAGTCATGCAATAGTGAAAAACGAAATTGGCAGTAATTCACTCTCAGGACATGTTACACACACCAGTACATGTCCTACCTTCGACATACACTTCACCCTGCCCAGGGGGGTACCTTGGGCCTACCATAGGGGTTTCCAATGTGTAAGAAAAGGGAACGGTAGGGCCTAGCTAGTGGGTGCACTTGCCAAGTCGACATGGTAATTAACAAACTGTGCGCAGGCACAGTGGGGGCCGGCCTGAGACATCTTTTCGGGGCTACTCATGGGGGTGGCACAATCATTGCTGCAGGCCCACAAGTAGCATTTGATTTACCAGCCCTAGCACACTTAGTGCCCTCTACTAGGGACCTACTAGTAAATCAACTATGCCAATCAGGGTAAATCAATTGCATTCACAATTTACCTAGGGAGCACTTGCACTTTGACACTGATCAGCAGTGGTAAAGTGCCCAGAGTCCTAAAACCAACAATAACAGGTCAGGAACAAATAGGAGGAAAAAGCTAAAAGTTTGGGGATAACCCTGCAAAAAGGGCCAAGTCCAACAAAGAATTACAGTTATTTGAGATACCTATATCTGTTGACAGTCACAGTTTTTTTTTGTTTGAAATGGTAATTCATTTTCACTTAACTATACCGTCACTTTAACCTTTGGTTTTTCCAGTGAATTTCTAAGTTTTTTTAAAATTTAAAGTAAGATATAATTACAATTCCTAACTATACCATCACATTAACCTTA